>NC_063049.1:29071139-29438639 GCF_018812025.1 Megalobrama amblycephala | reverse complement strand
GGAGAAAGTGCAAGAATGTACTGCTGGTCTCGGAAAGGAGTATTGGAACCGTTTCAAATATTTATCGATATTTTTGACAACACTATAGTGCTTAATTTGGTCATCATTTAATGTTCAATATACGCAAAACCATTTGAGAACCACTGCATTATTTTGGACAGCTATATTGTTGTCATATGTTTCACATTCTGTAAGGTCAGTCAAGCACTCTGATATCAACAGGTCAGCAGAGGTGAGGGTGTGTCAGGTCTGTCAAGAGGAACAACAGAGAAGGCCAGGTCTTTCACTTCTGTCCAAAATCAACATTTGTTCCTCTCGCATACACAATTGCAGCTGGGCAGCGCCGGCCGTCGCACCCATTTAGGTGTTCTTTATGACCACAACCGGTCGACCGGCACAATGACCTCAGTCTCAGCACAGTTACCTGCTCCATACACCCATAAACACGCCACACGAAATCGTTCAAACACACACACTAATCAAGAGTTTAGGTTGGCCCAGGCTGATGTCCGCTTGTGGTGAGTGAAAAACACAGAGTGTGTATAAACTGTGATCGGTGAGAACAGTTTTTGTGTACATGTGGGGAAGTGAAGAGAATGCTTTTGTATATACTGTTAAATTAATTAAACAATCATTGGAAAGGTCTGAAAATATAGTTCCCACAGGAAGTGAGTCTCAGTTCTGGAATAATGAGGAGAAATGAAAAGACACACTGGAGGTGTGAACAGAGTTGAGAGTTCATAAAGGCACATTATTTCGCACAAACTTTAAAGGGATAGTTCACCCAAAAATGCTGTTATCATTTCCTCACACTCAAGCTTTTCCAAACCTGAATTTCTTTCTTGTGCTATACACATAAAAGAAGATATTTTGAAGGTAACCAAACAGTTGACTTCCATATATGGAAGTCAATGGGGTCAACTGTTTGGTTACTGACATTCTTCAAAATATCTTCTTTTGTGTTCAGCAGAAGAATGAAATTCAGACAGGGTTGGAACAACTTGAGGGGAAGGAAATAATGGAAATTTTTGGGTGTACTAATTTATAAAATATGTCATAGGCACCCTTTTTCTGTCCAGACACAGGACAAATATGACTCCTAATTTGAAGACTTTAATTTATGTGGAGACTCTTTCTTAGTCCTTTGATCCATCTGTGTCTCTTTAAATGATTCTATTTGAATCATCCCTCCTTAGCATCTTCATCCTCTTTTTTAGCAGTGAAAAACTGCTGAAGTCTTCATTTATTCAGCAATAGGAAATTTGTAATGAATGACAGAGTGAGAAATTGCTTTGACTTAAATTTAACTGGTTGTATCTTTGTATGACGCATGTGAAGCTTGTTATAGAAATATAAATTTCAAACATTTAGTAAATTTCAAGGATACTTAATTTTTTTTCAAATCTGGACTGTGTATTACTGAAATACACAAAGTGCTTCAGCTTTACAGTGCCCTCAAAAAGCATTTGGCATTCAAGTCTTACTTGTCAAAAATGTAAATGTAATTGCATTAGATTAGATAAAACATCCAACAAAGTGGCATTTGCAAACAAATGATGCCAAACACTTTTAATGAACTGATGTCAGGGTGATTTTAGTGAGCTTGTAACACTAACTTCACTAAATGTTGTTAGTGTTAAGAATGTGAAACTGATTTTTAAATAAATAAATAAATAAAATTTCATTAGTAAGTGTATTGTGAGCAGCATTTGATAGTTGTGTTATAGCTTCATGAGTGTCTGCTGCATTGGCACGATGTGGGCTCACGCCTGACTGCACATGCTCCATAGGCTCAATGCTCTAGAATGACATCATGTCTTTCTGTGTCATCCTATCACTATTCACCGGCAGTCCTGTGTGGCTTATCCTGCTAGTGTCCACTATATCAACACACAAACCCCTCTAGGGCACAATACTAGGGTCCGAATTGCAGAGTATACCAAGTCACTGAAATGTTACACAGCATCAGACTTTTTCAGTCAGATATAAATAATTTTAATCTTTAATGAATTAAAAAACATGTTAATGTGAATTTTTTTTTTTTATGCATTTCTATTATTAATATTTTTGTATTGATATAATTCTAGTTCCATCTTTTATTGTTTCCCTATATCCCCATCTTTAGAGAAACATGCCTTTATTTTGGGGATCCCAGGTTAACTTGTATTATTGCTCATGTTGTGTTTGCTAATAGTTTTTTTTTTTTTGTCTAAATAAAAATGTCCTGAGTTAACATATTTCATAGTGAAAGAAAAAATTGAACAAACAATAAATTTAGTTTTAACTGAAGACACATATGATGTGCAACATATTATAGCCTATAGAGTGCCCCAGGGATGACGCGTTTTTGTAGGCCAACCCGGAAGTTAGCGCCGCACGGGTTCCCTCGGTTGAAAGCCTATGCATTTTTCCTATAGACTTTTGGAAAATCGCAGAAAATAAGCTCTGTGTTTAACAAAGGGTTATGACACTTACATGTTTTGTCTATCAAGATAATCTTTACAAGTGAACACAACATTTATACATTTTGAAGCCTAAATAAAGTAGTCAGATAGTTAGCTAAAAAAGCTAACAGTAGGCTATAAACAGACTACAGCACATGGTCGCGGATCAACGTCGTCACCACCAAGCTTCCTCAAACTGTATTTAAAAAACAACTTTATTTATAAACATGCTAGCTGATTATGATCTGTGCTGTTATGAATACTTTTCCACTTTTTCATGAGAAATGCTGTCCAAATGTCCCGTTTTTAATGATGACGTCTAAAGTCCCCGCCAAAGGAAGTAGTCCCTTTTAGCAATTTGTTAGCAACCGCCGATTTTAAGACACAGTAAAAGTTTAAAAAAATCACAAGTGGCTAATAACTGGTGTGTTTTATGTCATAGATCAAAACGTGAAAGTATTTAGAGGCTTTGTTAACCACAGACCTTATTTCAGGCGATTTAGCAATGAAGACTTAGACTTTATGGTGTTGGAACCGGAAGTCCTAAAATGCTAACTCGCTTCCGGGTTTTGCCTACAAAAATGCGTCATCCCTTGGGCACTCTATGGCAGGTATTTATGATTAATGGTGAGGGGGCGACATGTTATAGGACCAAAGTTAAAATTTTTATGACACATTTGGCATCATAATTTCATTAAATGATAACAAATTTAAAGTGTTTGTCCGCTCGTAAGTTTGTTTTCAATATAGCCTTTAGCACACACACATAAATGGACAACATAAGTAACACAGACTTCAGTCTTCCATTAAGCAGTTAGTTAATTGTACTCTTCTCTTTATCTTGATGTTTGGTCCTAATGTACACAGCAACCAGTCAAATGTTTATGAGAGATACTGTGCTGAATGGGGAAATGAATTGTGTAACTTGGAATAAACTCTCCGTCTATGTGGCATAAAACATTGCCCATTGACTGTCAGTCATGTTGTTTTCTCTCCAAAAATTGTAGCACAAACTGTTTCCCCTGACAACAATAATTCAACAGTTTAGATAAGTGCTAAACAATCCCAAACTTTAAATAAACCATTCCCAAGTATAGGGTTTTGGCAACTGTTCTATGTGCTCTCTTGATCAGGACTGCCACAGTAAGAGAAACAGTGACTCTGGGGTCTCTGAGACCCCATACAAAATATGTAAACCCAAAAATGCCAAATAACTCAGACTATACATTTCCTGACCTTTAAACATTGGTGCTTTGCGTAATGTTTAAAATCTTGGTGTGAACCAACACTGACAAGAATGTGTCTGGCCAATGATTCAGCTGCGCAGGAAGCTTTTTAACAGGGTATTGTTAAAGTTTATCCATGTGTGTATGTGTGTTTGAGCTTCCTGGCCGATATCATAAATATGCCATTGCGTTGCACTGTTGCCCCGTTATCACACAACCCTTAAACCTTATACCTCCAACACCCAGCTTTCCTCCATGTGTGTGCCCAAATGCTTTATTATCACCATTTCCTAAGGCTGTCTGTTTGTGAAATATCTCTGTTGTCGTAAGGTCTTTTGGCTTAGAGTGCAGCAACTTTTTGTTGAAGATTTGTGGGTGGATAATTTATTGTGTGTATCCCACACATACAGTGAAACACAAACACTGTAATACCAAAATGCTGCTCCACCTAACATGAGAAACCATGTCATAAAGTTTGTGGCAGTTTCCCAGTTCTCATTGCTGTACATGGACCATAAAACACATAAACTTTTACACTTTGTTTTCTGCCAGCATTTCTTTCGCTCTATGAAAACTTTTTTTTTTTTAATGTATTTGAAAGAAATCTCTCCTTGGTCACCAAGTCTGCATTTATTTGATCAAAAATATAGTAAAACAGTAATATTGTGAAATATTATTTCAATTTAAAATAATTTATATTTCAATATTTTTAAAAGGTTTCAAATTTATTCCTGTGATGGCCATTACTCCAGTCTTCAGTGTCACATGATCCTTCAGAGATCCTTCTAATATGCTGATTTGGTGCTCAAGAAATATTTATCATTATCAATGTTGAAAGCAGTTGTGCTGCTTACTATCTTTGTGTACTAATTTGTGATACATTTCTGCTGAATTCTTTAAATAGAAGGTTAAAAAAAACAGCATTCAAAGCAAAATCTTTTGTAACAATGTTAAAGTCTTTACTGTCACTTTTGATCAATTTAATGCATCATTTCTTTGAAAAAATTGTACTTATGTTATATATAATTACTTATTATTTAAAGGGTTAGTTCACCCAAAAATGAAAATTCTGTCATTTATTACTCACCCTCATGTCGTTCAACACCCGTAAGACCTTCGTTAATCTTCGGAACACAAATTAAGATATTTTAGTTGAAATCCGATGGTTCCGTGAGGCCTCCATAAGGAGCAATGACATTTCCTCTCTCAAGATCCATAAAGGTACTGAAAACATATTTAAATCGGTTCATGTGAGTACAGTGGTTCAATATTAATATTATAAAGCGACGAGAATATTTTTGATGCGCCAAAAAAACAAAATAACGACTTATTTAGTGATGGCCGATTTCAAAACACTGCTTCAGGAAGCATTGGATCATAAATGAATCAGTGTATCGAATCTGCTGTTCGGAGCGCCAAAGTCACGTGATTTCAGCCGTTGACAGTTTGACACGCGATCTGAAACATGATTCGACACACTGATTCATTTATGCTCCGATGCTTCATGAAGCAGTGTTTTGAAATCGGCCATCACGGAGCCATCGGATTTCAACTAAAATATCTTAATTTTTGTTCTGAAGATGAACGAAGGTCTTATGGGTGTGGAACGGCATGAGGGTAAGTAATAAATGACAGAATTTTCATTTTTGGGTGAACTAACCCTTTAAAGTAAATGGAACTGGAAGTTTAATGACCACAGATTGGTTTTCATCATCTGATGCATCCTTACAGTATATGTATATCTTGATGAAGTAGGCCATTGCTGTGGACCTCATGCCCCAGTTTTATTTATTTATTTTTTTAGTGTGTGCTCTTGGTTCAGGCTTGTGGATGGTGTCCTGTCCCTCTGGCCCCTCTGGCTGCGGGTCTGTTGATCCTATTGTCTTCTGCATCAACACTCGTGGTCTGGTGCATAAAGGGCATCTGGTTAGCAGCTTAGAGTCTACGGCAGGCATGAAAAGCAGCCATCATAGCCCATTCGCTCACATCTGCTCAGTGGTGCGACAAGGACGAGGACTGAGTCTGGGTGACTGGGGGACAGGAGTTCAATTCGCCCCACAGGGCACCAGGAGCAACAGACTGAACTGGACTCTATTGAATTCGCCACTGTGCAAAGGTGACCGTTTGAGATCATTTAACTTTGGCTCTTCTTTTAATGCAATAGCTTGTATGTTTATAGTTTTTTGTCTTTGAAACTGTATTCTTTTATGTCTAAGATGTGCAGATGGCTTATATTGTTGAATGTGAGCCCTTTGGTGATGTGTTTTGGCAATAGCATATCTGAGTCTTACAGTTGTTTCCTGGTCCAGTTTGTAAATGGTCAGTTCAGTCTAGTTTGTTCAGTCTAGTTGTTTAGAAAGGAGGTTTACAGATTAGTGAGAAGGTACACTTGGAAAGTATTTTTCGTGATATCACTAACTATATTTTGAAATCTCTATAAAAAAAACAGCAAGCGTATATGATGTATTTATTATGTATGTGTCAGGATTATTATGTATCACTGGATTATGTAAAAGACACTTGTATCAGCTTGTTTGTCCCTAATTCCTATTTGTCTTTCTTGTACACAGCTAATATACAACCATGGGAGACTGGAGCTTCTTGGGTAATATTTTGGAGGAAGTAAACGAGCACTCCACTGTGATCGGCCGTGTTTGGCTCACGGTGCTGTTCATTTTCCGCATTTTGATTCTGGGCACGGCTGCCGAGTTTGTCTGGGGAGATGAACAGTCTGATTACGTATGTAACACTCAGCAGCCAGGTTGCGAGAACGTGTGTTACGACGAGGCCTTTCCGATCTCTCACATCCGTCTCTGGGTGTTACAGATCATTTTTGTATCCACACCTTCACTTGTTTACGTTGGCCATGCTGTCCATTACATTCACATGGAGGAGAAGCGCAAGGAGCGTGAAGAAGCTGAGATTAGCCACCAACAGGAAATGGGCGAGGAGCGTGTTCCCCTAGCGACGGATCAGGGAAGTGTTCGCACCACCAAGGAGACCAGCACGAAGGGTAGCAAAAAGTTCCGACTCGAGGGCACCTTGCTTTGCACCTATATATGCCATATCATCTTCAAAGCTCTGTTTGAAGTTGGCTTTGTGGTCGGCCAATACTTCCTCTACGGGTTCCGCATCCTGCCACTGTACAAGTGCAGTCGTTGGCCGTGCCCAAACACGGTGGACTGCTACGTCTCCCGGCCCACTGAAAAGACTATCTTCATCATTTTCATGCTGGCAGTTGCTTGCGTTTCATTGTTCCTCAACTTTGTGGAGATCAGCCACCTTGGCTTGAAGAAGATCCGCTTTGTGTTCCATCGACCAGCTCCTGCACAGTTGGAGCCTCTTGGACCACCGGAGAGGAGCTTACCGTTTCTCTTAAACACCCCTGTCCAAAAAGGCAAAGGCTACAGGCGCCTTGAAGAGGAGAAGAAAGACGAGGTTGCACACATATATCCACTAGCTGAGGTCGGTATGGAAGAGGGCCAGTTCCTTTCACCTCAACTGGAGAAGGAGCAGAAAAGGAGTCAGGGGGCGGTTATGCCAACAGCTCCACCTGTAGAGGAGACAATCATATGCGATGAGACTCGACCCTCCTTCGTTCAGGTCACAGAGACACTATCAGAGCTCCCACCAGAGGAGCTACTTCGGGAAGGAGATGAGGTAGACAGCTTAAAGGCAGTTTTACCAGAAGTACTGGAGGAGCGATCAGAGGGGGAAAGTGTGGAGGAAACATATTTAATATCACTTGAGGAGAGTTTGGATATAGATCTAGGAGAACTGGCCAGTAGAGAGGCAACTGAGGAAAAGTCAGTGAAAGAGAGTAGCTTGGTAGATACTGAGCCAACACAAGAGGAAATAATTTCAGGAGCTGAAGAAGAGAAGGAAATCTTAGAAGAATTTGAGGAAAAGGAGGATAACACCTTTAAGGTCAAGGAATTAAGAGAAGAAGAGAATTTACTTGATGTGGTTGAGGAAGGAACAGAAATTAAGGCATCTGACGAAGAGAGAGAACTTTGTGAGATTGAGCCTTTTGTAAATGAGGACATTTTGGAGGAGGTAAAAACTTTAGATGATGAGAAGATTGCTGGAGTTTTGGGGGAACAAGAGTCTGGGGATTTAGGGGAGGTTGTAGGGTCAAATTTATCTGACATAGAGCCCATTGGGGATGAAGTGGATTTGGGAAAGGACAAAGCTCAGGGGGATGTAGAAGATACAGAGGGGGATGAAGTTCAAAGGGATGTAGTAGACTCAGGAGTGGGTGGAACTTTAGAAGATGTAGCTAATATAGGACAGGGTGGCGCTCTAGAGGATTTAGTGGGTGCAGGAAGAAGTTGTGCTCTAGAAGATGAAAGGATGGGTAAGGATGAAGTTTTAGAAAATCTAAATGAGAATAGACCTCTTGAGACTGCATTTAGTCCAGATGAGGAGGTTCTAGGTAAAGCTCTAGGACTTTCAGTTGACTCTGAACAGGTGGAAACTTTGGGGAAGGAGGAGGTATTATTAGAGATTGAGGATCCAGAGAATATGAAAGGCTCTAGGGAGTGGGATAAGAAAAAAGAGGATTCTGTGGAAATTGGAGGCCCTGAGAAGGAGTGTTCTGAAGAATCAAAAGCCTTGAAGGCCAAAGAGGAGGTGATGGATGTGCCATTTGTAGCTCTGGAACTAGAGTCAACAGAGGAAACAAGATCATTAAGCCGTCTTAGCAAAGGAAGCAGCAGAGCCAGGTCAGATGATCTAACTATATGATTGACCAAACAGAAATTTAACCAAAGAGTCAAATATTTGATTCCAAATTTCCCAAGTGCCACATTATCAGGTGAACCAGCTTACAAGCATGTTTTCTAAAACAGGGTTTTTTAAAATGTGATGCCAAATGATTCTCCCCTTTATACTGAAGTATAAAGGCAGCTATGTGTTTTCATGCATAATGATTTATAATGTGTGAGAAAAATATTATTTCTCCAAATTTTCCTGAACCCCCTAGTATCCCTCTGTGGTGCCCTAAGTTTGAAAATTCCTGTTCTAGATGATACATTTTTACAAAAGTTAATCTTAAAAGCAAAAAAAAAAAAAAAAAAAAGCAGAGAGAAAAAAATCATATAGCTTATAGAGGTCAAACTATAAGCAATAGCTGCTTTATAAAAAGTAGCTAATTTCTCACAGTAAAAAGTATTAATGACATATTTTCCAAACACTATTTTAATTCCATTTTCATGTTTTGAAGCTGGAAAACATAGGTCGGAGAATACAAGCAAAAAACAAAACAAAAAATTACAGTCTTGATTTTAACTATTTATTCATGCAATTTATTACAAATCCACAGGGATAGTCACAGGGAGTAAATAATCTCACATTCTCCATTTATGCCTTATTTGTCTATTGTTTAATTAGTTATGTTTATCTATACATTTGCCTTTTATTGTTACATGCTGATCCTGGGCCATAGAAATAATTGTTATTGTTTATAAATCTTCTACCGATTTGTGTATAACATTCATATTCATATCCTTTTCCATTTACATCTGAATTGCTACTGCCAATGGTTTTCAAATCCATTAAAAAGAGTTTTAAAATGATAATTCCATTATTTATTCCAATATTTATGTGGACTGTATCATTAAAAAACAATATATAACAATTATTTTATGCTGTGTGCAATACCTCACCACCCCATACAATGATCCTTTACTGCTTTATATGTCAAGATTTTATCTGATAATAAAGATACAACAATGACTGATGACTAAAAGAGCCCTGCGTTTGTCTTTTGTGCGGTAGGCTATAAAGCATTTCACCCAACTAACCCATGACATAATTTCTATTAAAATGTAGAAAGATAAAAATTATTTTTGAAGAAAAGGTATGAAAGTGCACTTCACAGGGTAACACTGGACTGAAATGGACCTTCTATGACCTCTAGTGGTCAAATATATGTAGGCTTAATAACTCAAGGTTTTAACGGATTAAATTTCAAATTATTTTTTATTAAATGAATATTTTTATTTATTTATTTAAAACAAATAACAACCACAGTCCAAAAAGAGAAACTGAAAGTACCACCTTGTCACACATGGCAAATCTGGGAATATCCACATGAAGTTGTAACGTCGGTTCAGTTTTGGTTTCGTTTCACAGGGGTATTCCAGAAAGCAGGCTATGTTACTTACCCGGGTATGTTTAAGGGTAAGAAAGCTGATAACCTCAACTTTCGGTTCCAAAAACGGAGGAACCTTTCATGGTAAGTAAGTATACAATTTACTCTCAGAACATAAACTGATCCAATGCAGGTTCTGCAGAGTTCATTTACTTCTACCAGAAAGACTCGGGAGGCAAAATAACATAACGATGAAATTTATTAACAACCAGAAAGCTATACAATAAGATAAAGTTCTTTGGCGTAGGCCCCGTCCGTAGCACACATCCGAAGGTCGCTCCAGCTCCACCTCCACCTCTGCCCTCCAGATCCCTGCCAAAGAGTATAGAACCCAAGAGGTGACACTTTGATACTTTTTGGGTAACAGCCACTAGGTGGCGCTCCAGTAGCTCGGCCGCCATTATGGGGTGAAAATAATAACTGAACCACAGAATCCTTCACATCTTACGCGCCCAAAATCGGCGAATTTCACTGCCAAATCAGAAGCGCAATAGAACAGTTTTTTAAATTAAGTCACCAGTAAATTGTATGGCTCCTGCAGTAGCCTAAATGTTGTATTGTCTTATATATGTTTTATTTTACCAGTTGTGGAATCCAACCATTCATCCATCTGAGGTAACGTAGTTAGCCTACTTTATTGAGTATTTCCATTTTATGCAACTTTACACATTTATCAATAGTAAATTAATAATTAATAAACTTAAGATCATCATGTTTGCAGCAAACAATATATTTCAGACCTAGTGGAGTAATAGTAAAAATAATATTTAGGTCTGAATTGAAATAGGCTATAGGCCTATTGTACAATCTAATGGATCAGGCTACTAACATAATGATCTTATAATACATAATGCATTGCTGTGTCCGTTATCACATAATTCCCACTATTGGACACTTTTACTTTAAAGGGCATTAGACAACACTGCAAAATCAAGCTGTTATATTCATGTATTTATTGTCCAACATTCCCAATTTTTCTGATGCATGTCCTTAATTTAATTTCATATGTTGGTATTAATTCAGTGTTTATAATGCTAATAGCCTACTTGAACTTCAAAAATGTTTAACCCAAACTGACTGGGTTTCTAAAGAGCAAAAGTTTTGTAAAAAAAAAAAAAGTAGAAGACTTAAACACAAAGTGTGTAAAATAAACTGTTAAAAGGATTTGATGATCACTAGTGATAGTATTTTATTATGTGTTGTCATCATTCAAGTTTGATTTCAGCTTTAATGTACTTTTTTTTTTTAACAAAGCAGCTGATATTGCCATAGAAACTAGTGAATGCCGGAAACGCAGGGCCGCTGCTGGGCGCCGATGTTACAATGGAAAGTTCTATTGAGTGTTGCTTCTTGTTAGTGTATATTCTTTGGTGGTATTCAAGATAGTGTGGGTTTAGTGTGCATTAAGGGCACTGCACTTGGGCATTTTTAAGACATTGGACAGTCTTGCCCACTTACTTCCTGTCGCGTGCACGCACTCTCAATTAGTGGCCAAGACTTCAAGTGTGGGTATTTGGACAGGGCCACAGTAGAGGTAACTATAAGTAACAAGTAACTATAGCATTAGTGTGGAGTTTGAATGCTTTTGTTATCAATGTATGTAAGCATTTGACTAATTCTTGATTCACCACCAGGTCTCCAGATCATCCTACAGCTGCGCTGGAAGAATGTAATGGATATTGTGAACACTTATATTCCTTTTCTGGCATCTTTCTCTCCCTGTAGGAAGTCGAATGAGTTTCTTTGAAGACAGAACATTCAAGGAAAACTTACCTAACCTCTCCCTGGATATAATATATAATTAAATGTTTTGTTGAATGCAATTGGTTTGCCTTGTATATTTTTCACTGTTGACCAAACTTCTTTCTTGACTTAAACTGAGCAGCTTCATTCATTTATATTAACTTGTTGTGCATGTTTATGTGAATGTATCTTAACACAACTTTAGGATGTTAGTAATATTTATGGCCATAGAAGCATGAGAAAAATATATACAGTACATGCTGTAAATGTATACCTTATGGGAGCAGCCCCCTTCCCTCTAAAATTAAACACTCACAAAAAATTAATTCAATTCAAAGGGCTTTATTTGCATGGAGGAAAAAAAAAAAAAAAAAAAAAAAAAAAAATATATATATATATATATATATATATATATATATATAAAAATTTTCCATGCAAATAAAGCCATTTTAATTGAATTAATTTTTAATTGAATATATATATATATATATATATATATATATATATATATATATATATTCAATTAAAAATTAATCCAGTTGACAGAAATGCTAACGTTATGGATCGTATTTAGGAACATTGTTAATTCACTCCATAACCATCTCTCCATGTTACCTGTACATTTTAACAGACCACACTGTTAAAGGGTTAGTTCACCCAAAAATGAAAATTCTGTCATTTATTACTTACCCTTATGCCTTTCCACACCCGTAAGACTAACCTTTGGAATTAATCTTAATTCATAACACTCCGATGCTTCCTGAAGCAGTGTTTTGAAATCGGCCATCACTATATAAGTCGTTATTTTGTTTTTTTTTTGTTGGCGCACCAAAAATATTCTCGTTGCTTTATAATATTAATATTGAACCACTGTACTCACATGGAGCCATCAGATTTCCACTAAAATATCTTAATTTGTGTTCCGAAGATTAACGAAGGTCTTACGGGTGTGGAACGAAATGAGGGTGAGTAATAAATGACAGAATTTTCATTTTTGGGTGAACTAACCCTTTAATGATAATTCCGTCTCTCTATCACTCTCCAGATACATTACACAGTGTAGTCAGCGTAGTAATCAATTTCATTCAATATTGATTCAGTATTATGCGTTAATATTTACCGAAAAAATTGCTGCAAATAAAGTAGTTGCTGTGAATGTATTTTACGTTATGGGAGCAGCCCCTCTTCCCTCCAAAATTAAACATAAAAACCGATTAATGCTGTTTCTGCCACTCCCCAGGAAAAAAGGCTATTATACGTATGTAATGTAAGTGTCAACGTAATTGTAACAAAGCGGGACTCAGGCAGGGATCCATTTGCAAGCTTTATTAAATAAGAGTGTGGTCGTACAGGCAGGGTCAAAGCAGGGGCAAACAGGAACAGCAAGAGACAGGCAGAATCGTGGTCAGGATACAGGCAGTAGATCGGGGCAGGCAGATAGCACTCACAGGTCAGGAAACAATACACAGTCCAAAGGCAGGCGGCAGAGAATCGTAAAATGGGTAACAGACAGGCAGACAGGGTAATAACGCTCAGAATTGTACACAGGGTGAAACAAGACTTCGCCATGAGGTGGTGTGTGTGTGTGAGTCTTAAATAATTCAGATAATGAGCTTCAGCTGTATGTGGCAATAGATGATTGGTGTGGAGTGTGTGCATGTGACTGGCAGGGAGGATTATGGGAATTGGAGTCCAGGAACTGACGGTAATCGTGACAGTAATAATCAATGTATATTATGAGTCAATGTTTACGGATAATTGCTGCAAATAGCTACAGCTGTCTGTCCCGCTTTAAACCATTCAAACTGGTTGACAGCGCGGATTTGTTTGGAACTATTGAGAGCTACACAAACCGCGTGGCGGCGAGATCAAAGAGTGTCGCAACTCTCATATTTAACGGCTCTGGCCAAGTCACACTGGCTGGTGTTGTTCATTGGCCAGGCATCGACCAATAAAACAGCTTCATCACACCACCCCACTCTCTGCTCTCTCACCTCTGCTCAAGTGCAGTTTTGCAACAGGAATATCGCAAAAAGAGTAGCAAAAGTCAAAACGCCAGGAATTGAACTTGTACTGCCAGATCTGAGAGGTTGTAAGCACCGTACAGCGAAACTGAAGTAAAGTGCAAAAGTAAATATGTCTCACACATTTGTGTCTGTCATTTTGTAAATGTGAATGCAATTTTACACATTTGTAACTATTAATCTGCAACTTCAGCTTCGTATCATGGGTGATTTGATTGATGTCTGTGTGTGCAAGTCGAAACATTCAGCTTTTCACATCAGGGCTGTGAGTGTAAATTTAAATTTACAAATACAAATATTAATACGACAGGTTCTCACATTCAAATCAGCAACCTCTCGAGTTTTGCTACTGATTTACCTTCATAAAAAAATGTCAGAGACAAAATGTAACAAATTATAGGCTAAATATCACAGAGAAAAGTAGGCTACATTAAATAGCCTACAACATGTCTATAGGCTAAGCCAAAAATACACATAAACGAAAACGTTTGGCTTACTAGCTATACTGCAAAATGAAATATTTTTTAACATCCACGCAAGAACGAATGACGCTGACTGGCGACGTTTCAGAATGTCGGTTTTATTGCTTTTTTTTTTGGTCGATGTCTGGCCAATGAACAACGCCAGCCATACGGTGTTCATTTTAGGACATTCTCACACCTCAGTCATACAACGAAAAGGCGTCATGCCTCAGACTAAAAGGCTTCAGTCATCGGACAAAATAGCATCGTGCCTCAGACTGAGAGGCTTCACATCTCAGGAAAAACGACGTCAGGTGTCAGGTCTCATACAATTAGGCATCGGACAAAACAGCCTCAGACCAAAAGGCATCAGATGAAACAGATTCAGACAAAAAGGCATCAGACTAAAAGTCATCAGTTTTTTTTTTTTTTTTGGTTATGTTTTATAAAACTTTCTATTGGCTTTTATCCCATCATAATGCAATCCTTCAGTTATCTTTTTCTTTCTCCCCCCCTTTTATATTTATCTGTAACTATTACAAAATTGATTGATGTAAGGTGTGTGTGCATGCATGTTAATTATGAAGAATCTATCTATTGATGGTATTCATGTAGGCTATTTATCCCTTAACAATGTTCTTTATGTTTTTGTTATGATTATATATATATAAGAAGGTAAAGGTGTAAGCTGTAGGCTATATGATGTTATTTTATTCTTAAAGCTTTAATTAAATATTACACTGGTAAGGTTCTATACAGAAAAGAACAGCAATTTTCACATTGGTCAGCACTCTGTAGAAAAACAGCAATTATCTGAATTAAAATGTAATCGACAGTAGGGGCGCTGGAACAGCAGAAATAAAGCCGTTTCCCTGGTTACCTCTGTAAACAAAGCAGCTGTGGTTATAACAACGCAGTCTAATAGTTCTAAAGATTTTTTTACTTTGCTTATGAAAATGAATCATAATTTTACTACAAATAAAACAAAAAACATGGTTATTGTAGTTAACAAATAGTATTCAAATAGTATCAATCTAACAAAAAAATCATAGTTACCCCACTTTTACTATAATAAAACCATGGTTAATTTTCATAAGTGTTCACGATAGTTTGCAATACAAGCAATGTGTTATTTATCAAACAAATAAAACTAGCGAATAATACAAATTTACAGAATAATTCAGTATGTTTTATACAACTTGGTGTAACAGTTAACAGTTAGAAAACTGCGTACATGTGACGCCACTTTGAGGCAGGGCAATTTGCTTCCTTAAAGGTGCTCTAAGTGATCCTGGGTGGAGTAACTTCCTGTTGATGTTTGAGGTGTTGTCAAACAAAACAGAGGCTAGCTAGACCCTCCCTCCTCCTCCTCCTCCCCCTCCCCTCCGTGCTTCCTGAAACAATCATGAATGTGCATTTAAAATCATTCTTGTCGGTTATTGGCTGGAGCATGTTTATTATGTTTTTGTGGTCCAGGCTGCACCAGTTTATTTTTGTTGCCATTTTTGGAGCTTGTGGCGACTACAGAGACCGCGTTTTTTACAGTGTGTTCAGGGGACAGGCAGCTAGCGGATAGTGAGGAGATGTTTGCTGTATGTGACAAAAATGTTTTGGCCTAAAAACGCGTGACATCGCTTAGAGCACCTTTAAGTCCTTTTTGTCTGATGCTTTTATGTCTGATGCCTTTTTTTCTGAGGCCGTTTTGTCTCAGTCTGTTTCTTATCCCTTTTTGTCTGAGTCCGTTTCATCTGATGCATTTTGGTCTGAGGCTGTTTTGTCCGATGCCTAATTGTATGAGACCTGACCCCTGACGTCGTTTTTCCTGAGACCTGAAGCCTTTCAGTCTGAGGCACGATGCCATTTTGTCCGATGACTGAAGCCTTTTAGTATGAGGCATGATGCCTTTTCCTTGTATGACTGAGATGTGAGAATGTCCTAAAATGGACACCGTATTGGCATGCGGAAATAAACATTTTGCAGACCTCTACTGGACAGGGCTATTCACTCCCAAAATGGTACAACACATCTCTTCCAGTAAATCACGTGACAACCAAGACCAATGTAAAGAAAGGAAATGTAGCCTACAGCTACAGCTGCTGTTCAGTATGCTTTCAAATTCAAACTCTCGTCTGTCTGCTGTACGATTGGACACGAACAATGGGGATTTTATCAAAGTCCATTCGGAACCGGCATGATTCGCCTAGGAACGGTAAATCAATAAAACTTTCAGATAAAAATGATTGCTAGTGATGATCCTGAGATGGTGATTGAGATATGTAGGCTACGTTTGAATTTTAAACTGATCTCTCGTTTTCGGTTTAAATTTACAGGTTTATATTGAAAATTAATTTGACATTTAAGTTGCCTTTCTATAATCGAACGGTTAAAAGTGTATGTATGTTCAGTAAAACTTTTAAACCATAATATAAAACAAAATTAGCCTAACATAAGTAAAATGCCATTTTCTGAAGAAAATGTTACAACACAATATTATAGGCTAATTACGTTACATTTTAAAACGAATAAACAATCTATGGCTTAAAAATACTATTTTATGCTTTTACATTAAATTGCATTTGTTCGAATATTTTTTATTTTTTTTAAGTGAAAGAAAAAAAAAGAAAAAAAAAAAAAAAAAAAATATATATATATATATATATATATATATATATATATATATATATATATATATAGCCTATATATTTGAATGTCGTGCAATTTTGGGAACTCCCTAATTTTCAACGAGCGTCAATCGAATGTCCGATATAAAAACAGTATTACCGCTGCACACTAGGTTGGCTTTAGTTGCTCATGCAATATCTAGATTACGGATTTCCATTCTACAGTGTGTGACTTGACTTCTTTTAAAGGACAAGATGTCATGTCTACATGGGAAACTAATGTTTCTTGGAAGATACAATATGATTGTACATCTGAACCATTCACAAAACCAACGTTGTCTTCTACACTGGCAAGTTTTTTATCAATAAACAATTACAATATATAAAGAAAAATCAACATTGCACTTCTACAGGGGTATTTTGTATTGCTATCTTTAACTGTGTCCATTCCTAATTTTTGAATAGATAAACAGAATGACAACGTTTACATTAGGATCAAAGGTAAAATTTCAACAAGTTTACTTGGATTCATTTGCTAAATCAGCCCAGAATGACTGCTTTGCTTTTTGTTACATGATTTGTGTATTTGCATCCACACAGAAACAAAGCATCACATTGGACACTTTTAAACACATTATAGGAGACCTGGCAACACAGTTAGAAAGAGTCACAACAAAGGTACATTACTCATTGTTACTGTTTGTAAGGTATTAGACGTTTGACAAGCATATTGTCTCTGTCTTCACATGCCTTCATTATAAATGAGATCATCTACACCATCATTCTTTTGTCTAGACACTAAGTGACTAAGTTTTGCTTCTATTTTCTATTTTAGGTTTTTCGACAGTCTGAAGCTTACAGTGTGGTAGATGATTTGAGTTTGGAGGAGTGTAAAGTTTTTACAGACAGATGGTCTGAGGAACTTAAGTGTTTGCGTTCAAAATACAGAAGCCACCTAGGCAAGGTAAAATTGGCTCAAGATCTATATTTATACCTTAACACAGGGTCCAAATTTAACACCTCAGAAAGTGCCAAATGAGAGTTAAAATTGGCTTTGGTCCGGAAATAAAGCACCAATGGGCCTGTAACTTTATCAGGAAATGCAAGTCTATTGAATCATGCATGACTCCCACAAAGATTAGTTTTTAAAGAACTCAGAACTCCATGGCGAAATATTCCATGGAAGAAACACACTTCACAAATTTTCATAGAATTTTGAATGATTTGCGTGTATGTTAAAGTAATCAACTGCAGTATATGTGCTTTTAGTTGTGTATTTATTTCAAGGAAGTAAAGGAGAATGAGAAAGAAACAAGATAATCAGTTAGGGAGTTTCTCTAATTAGTCCCTTTGTTTCATCAGAAGCCATTATACTGTTGGTAACGCTTATGGTTAATGATATTTATAGGTAGTAATGCTGATGTTATTCTACTGCTGCTGGTGAGCTCCATAAAGGGTAATGCAGTGTTTCATGTACTTGCATCAACAGCCTACAGAAAGCTATCAGAACCATGAGCAAACATTCATTCAACCCTAATGCCTTCAAGACAACTAATAATCAATCAGCCTGTGTCTTTTAGGATATAGTATTGCAGATGCAAAAAAAAAATAACTGTTAAAAGGTAGTTAATGTTTCAATATTTGTATCTCATCAGATTTCCAATGTTGAGAGATTCAGAAGGAGTCTGGAAGGTCTAAACATCAGAGAAGATCAATTTCAGAAACTGACAGAAGCTCAGAAAGATTTTCTCTGGTTTATTCATATTTTGAAGTCCCTTCCAAAGGTCAGTGATGATTAAAAAAAAAAAGTTTCAATACATGATTATACTGAATGCAGGGTCATTTTAAGCTTTTGCATTTGAAAGCGAATCTATCTGCTTAGTTAATTTCTTTCTTTTCTTTAGTCCTCAGTGTGTCAAGAAGGGTGCGCTAGAGTAGAGCTGTTGAATTTTTACAGACAGTGGAAGAAAGGGCAGTTGATCAACATGCTTCCTATCATAGACTTTATCATGAAGACACTACTTAAGGAAAAGGTATCATACTAAGATCATATTTGTACAGGTGTTTTGTTTGTTTGCTTATGTATTTACTATAGCATTTGTTAGCCACATTTATACATCAGAAACATGAAAAGTAAGTGAAGCAACGTGAAGGCCAAGTATGGCATTGGCAACCCATACTCAGTATTTGTCCTCTGCATTTAACCCATCCAAATTAATGTACACAAATTAGGAGCAGAGAATAGTGAAAAAACACACACTACAAACCATGGACACACAAACCCGGAGCAGATATGGTATTATTGTATAAAAAAGAATAAAATAATCTCAAAATCTTTACCATGGTCAAAAAGGGTGCTAGCAAATTTGTTTCATAGCCCAGTTTGTCCTTCAATTTCAAGCATGTAACTTAAAAATCAAGAGACTTTTATTATTGAGAGACTGGATCAAGGGAACCTTCCTATAAGGTTTGACTACCATTTGAAAAACACTTCAGGTGTTTAGATGCAGAACTGTAACCCAGCTGGAATGACACTGAACTCAGACACTGAACTTTAGTATAGACCCCTTAAAAGTTTGTAAACATTGCAACGTTTCCTGGTGGGCGGGGCTTAGCTGGAGGCAAAAAGAGACGCTGGACTCAATGTTGACAAGCGTAAGCTAGCATGTTTTAGGAGGGATTTATTAAACATAGATGCAGAAGAAGGTTCATAACTGTCCGAATATGTACAATCACTGACCGTGACAGCTATTTTTGTAAATTAACTTAAGTTTTGGATATTTCCTAGACAACATATGAATTACTTTCGGGTGGTTCGGGGAATTTTGTCGAGGCATATTGTCTAATGTAACCTAACGCTGGGCTAACTATGATTGTGGCTAGCAATGTGGATTATAGAGACCATTCAAAGGATGGCACACACATCTATCGCTGTATGTTTGTTTAACATTTAAGCTAGCTAGTGCGCTGAAAATTGGCGACTTTTCACCTATAAAACAGAAACTTGCTGATTTGTACTAGATAAAACCAACACACCATTACATATACATCGATTATTTTACCTGATATGAAGTGTGCACTGAAAACACGAGCATTATTTATGATTGTCTCTGTCCAGTCTGTACGCCGTATTGCATTCAACCACAATTATCTTTTTGATTTCTGTGAAGGAATGTCTGCCGGGATCTGGTAAAACTTTAGTTTTGAACCAAAAGTCCTGTTCCTTCTATTCTGGCAGCCAAAAACACAACAAGATGACATTTTAAAGTCAAAACCTCAAACTTTTAGCGCGCCTGCTATGAGTTCTTATTTATGTTTTGCCTCCAGCTAGAGCGGTGACGTCACCGTGACGTAGGTGATTAAGGGGTCTATTGTGCATGTATGCTTATGTTTTCCCTCATTGAAAATCCAGCTATTTAGTGCCATGTATGATCTATGTACATAACTTTTGTTTCTATAACTTTAGGATTCCATTTTGAAAAGGAAGCTTCAACATAGATCAGCATAGATGGAAACAGGTGAGACTTTTGGTTTACGTATGTGTTACTTTCACTTAAGAATATGGGTGTTTTTTTTTTGTAAGTTGCACATTTACAAGAAAGACTAAATTAAATCATTCCTTCATATAGAAAGAGAAACATTTCATCAGCTAGAAAGAGAAACAACCAATGGCAAATGTTATTTGAGGTGGAAGGTTATTTTCAGGGTAACACTTTCTTTCTCTCCATTTATAGGCTAACAAGTGTCAGTGCATTAACTCCCTCGGGTCGGCGGTCACGCCGGCGTGATCACCGCGTTTTTTTTCTAACCAGTGTGAAAGAGACTCAAAATACACCATTTTAATCTGTGGAATATCTTCTTTTATTTGTGTACACTCAGAGTAAAAACAAAATGTTGTGCTTTTTGTAAAATAAAGAAAACTAACATGATGCGTGATCTCTCGTCTCCCTCTGAACGAACTCCAATCTGATAGTTCTCAGAAAATGAACTGTAACTTAATGAATACTAATCACAAAAAAATTAGACTTGTGTCTAAAGAAACGTTGAAATGTCAGGTTTTAAATCGTGTAAGTCAAATCAAAAACAAACATTCTGTGTTTATGTAATCTGTATGAAAAGAGAGCCATGTCAGAAGTCCTTGATTCAGCTCATTATCCGCTAATGCGGCCACGCCCACGGAGTCAGCGCTATTCAGAGCCAAATTCAGTCACTACATGCATATATCGTCTCAATCGTGTATTTATTGTCTTGAAAAGTGTTTTGAATAGCCATAGTTAGCGATCTCTGGCCTCTGTTAGTTCAGTTATTTCCTGGATTGCCTATTCTTCTTTAGCATTGGCATTTGTGGACTAAAAGTGCACAGAGCGCCCTCCGGCTGCAGTATGAATTGAAACAGTATCCAGCGTTCATAGTGATAACAATAAATATTGAATAAATATTACTCCTCTGTATAGAAAATTGACATAAACATGAGAATCCATCAATATTTCTCCAAATGTGCATGCTTTTAAGCTAGAAGGCTATATGAAATGCCATAGAGGTAACATAACTGTTCAGACACTTTGTATCATAGAAATGCATTATATTTTAAAGAATGTAATAGAATACCATTATTTTAAATTGTAATAATATTTCACAGTATTGCTGTTTTTTCTGTATGTTTGATTTATATTATGATGAGCTTGAGACATGATCAACAGAGGGTTTTTTCACAGCCTACCTGACTGAAAGAGCTCATTATTTATGCAGCTCATTAGAGCTCTTTATGTGATTCTTTTGTCTTCTCAGGTGAGAATCACCCATTATTCATGAGGATTCACGCCTCCACACATACTGTGTTTCTTGACCAAAGATGTTTTTGAAAATTTAAATCTCTATTGTTTTATATGAAGGAGTAGGAATGATAATTTTTACACAATTTTGAAGCAAAAACTCTAGTCTACAACCTCCAATACCCAGAAGTCTTGTGAACACAGATTTAATATATGTTTTTTGGCTTTATTTCAGTGACTTAAGTTTTTTGTTTTTTCAATAACCACGCATAAACGTTATTCCTTCAAAAATACAAACATGTACATACATGTTCCTTACATATTATTGTAGCCTAGTTTGTGCTGAATACAGTGTAATGACACTTTTTCCATTAATATGTTTATGAACAGCTGAAAAAAGCACAAATGTCAGGGCATGTCAAAACTTCTCCAGGCCCCAAATCAGCCTCAGACCCCTGAGGGTTAATAAAAATTTGAACTGCATTTCTAAAAGACTTGATTAACAAATCCTCACCTTGGTATCACCATTTCACCAGTGAGCTTCAGAAGCACAAGAACTTAACAGGATTTAACTTGCCAGGATTAAAGCAAGCATAGTGGACATGCTTGCTTGTAATGAAGAACAGAAGGCATTTGAGCGCTAAAGACAAACAAGTGTGACTGACTGATATCAAAGTGGATGGTAAATACATGGAAAATCAGATGGAAATGTTCGGAGAAATTTCTGATTATTTCATTATTTAATTATTCTTACATTTCTTCTATCTGCACAGTATCAAATGAATAGTATCAAATGCACTTACATCGATATAGATACAAAATAAATATGATCTCATACACAATACTTTTTTTCTGACTGCATTTCTGCCATCACACAACTGATCTAAACATGTTATAATGTGATTGCGCTCTAAGTGGCATAATGATCACATGAATTTCACATGAATAACTGTTTTTCACACATGACTGTGGTAATTTGTACATTAAGTTGCAAAATGTGACTTGGCTCTCAAAGTAATGTTTTTGACTCTGAGATTAGGATATGCAGTTAATATGCAAAACCTGCAATATCACACTGCAGTGCTGTTTTGACATGTTTAAACTTTACATTATTCATGTGGTTTGAGACATTTTGTTGTTCTTTCGCTGTGCTTTTGAATGGGCTTAGGCCTTGGTAATAACAGTTATAAACAAATTAATGATTACTTTGTGAAAAAAAAATGAAGTTAAAGAAATGTGCACTAGAGGGCAGAGAAGTTTAATTTTTATCCAGTTTAAGAAGGCGTACAAAATGTACTATATGATGTACATTTTGTATGCCTTTTCTGCAAATACGATTTTATTTTTCATCATTGTGTTGATGTCATATGTCAGGGTTTATTAATTTTAAAGGATTGGTGAAATTAATTTAATACAAATTGCACAATAGAAAAATAAGACAGGGCTTCAGTCATTGTAGTAGTACCTTTATTTGGGGTCAGATAAAATCTTGACATAAAAAACAGTAAAAGACCATTATATGTGCAGAGCATAAAATTCTTGTTTCATTCAAATAAATATTGGACCTACAACCTGGCATTCAGACCCTATAATACCAGTTCTCAATTACAATATTCTGTCTTTTTAATGGATTTGGTTTTGGCAGTCCAGATGTTACTGATAAAGTATGTAAATATTGTACAGAAATTGATTGTGGGTGTATAAACAATAAGAATTTTTATGGCCCAGGGTCACTATATAACAAAGACAAATGAATAGATAAATATAACTATTCAGATCAATAGAGATAGAAATTCAGAATGTTCACAAATTCAATACTGTTCACTCCTTGTTACTATTTCACATGGGATGTACAGTATAATAAACAGAAAAAAAAATCAAGATTAAAAGTGATATTAAAATCATATATATATATATATATATATATATATATATATATATATATATATATATATATATATATATATATATAGGCCTATATATATATAGATATATACTCTACCGTTCAAAAGTTTGGGATCAGTAACATTTTTAATGTTTTATAAGTTTCGTCTGCTCACCAAGGCTGCATTTATTTATTTAAAAATACAGTAAAATCAGTAATATTGTGAAATATTATTACAAGTTAAAATAACTGTTTTCTATTGGAAAATATTTGAAAATGTAACTTATCTAATTAATTACATACTCTGTGATTAATTAATCTAAATTAATCGCATACATAATTTTTGCCTTGAAAGTATTTCAATTCAAATGAATCAATGAATAATCAGCATTAGTGATATTAAAGTTCAAAAACTCTTTTATTATTATTTTCACTGTTCAAATAATGGCCATAACAATCAACAATATTACCTAATATGCTAAGGAAATAAATTGAAAAGTGCTTCAGGAAGAAGATTTGATGATGTGTGCTGTAACACCAAGGTAATTGTGATTGCTAACTGACGTCCAGTGATCCCCTGTCAGTGCGATGTATTCCGCTCCCGCCAATACATCTTTTTTTTTTTTTTTTCAGTGTCGTACAGGTGCTGGATTTTTAACATAATGGTATATATATATATATATATATATATATATATATATATATATATATATATATATATATATATACAACACTTCTGGCTGGTTCTCAAATCTGATTGGCTGATAGCCGTGCGACATTTTAGTGATAACAGCACTCATACCTTTTCACTGTTTGTATCACTCCGCTTGAAGTGACCGTCATGGCGGCCGAGCAAATTCACCGTATTTTTGCTAATACTACTTGTTGTACCACGAACTGTACTGTCAAGCAGTTCAGTTGGCAATATATTCACAGATTCGAGCTTCCCGGATTAATAACTCGTGAGCTAAACGTTGTTAAAACATAAATGCAGCTACTTCCAATCATAGTAACCTAGACCACAAGCTACAACAACCCAATTGGTCTCTATGAGCAGGCGGCGGAGATACACGCCTGAAGGGACCGTCTGAAAAGTGCAAAACCGAAACCCTTTTGCTCATTTTATATTACGAAAAATACTCAATAACTTCACTGTAACACACTGTACTGTCACCAAATTCAGTTCATACATCACTGCTCTCCTGCTGCTTATAGGTACTACAACACTTAGTTTGGCAAGTTGCACATAGGCAAGGCAAGGCAATTTTATTTGTATAGCACATTTCATACACAATGGTAATTCAAAGTGCTTTATATAAAGAATAATAATAAAAATAGAACATAAGGAATAGAAATAACAGTAAAAACAGAGAATTTTACCGCCATATTTAAAATGCTTTAAAAGTCAGAATCAAGATGATAAAATACATTAAAAATGAAATAAAAACAGGAAAAGGAATTTAAAGAATAAAAAGATAATACGTATAAAATAAAGTGCAAACAGTTTGGACATAGCACAGTGCTCAATCAGCAAATGCATAGATAAAAAGATGTGTTTTGAGTCTGGATTTGAATGTGGCTACTGTAGGAGCACACCTGATCTCTTCTGGAAGCTGGTTCCAGCTGCGGCTGGCGTAACAGCTAAAAGCAGACTCTCCCTGCTTTGAGTGAACCCTTGGTATTTTTAAGTGTGTTGATCCTGATGATCTGAGTGATCTGTTAGGTTTATATTCTATGAGCATATCTGCAATGTATTGGGGTCCTAGGCCATTGAGTGATTTATAAACGAGTAACAGTACTTTAAAATAAATTCTCAATGCAACTGGAAGCCAGTGCAAGGACCTGAGGACTGGTGTGATGTGTTCATGTTTTCGGGTTCTGCTCAGTATCCTGGCAGCAGCGTTCTGTACGAGCTGCAGTTGTCTTATGGTCTTTTTGGGAAGGCCAGTGAGGAGCCCATTACAGTAATCCACCCTGCTGGTGATGAAAGCATGAACAAGTTTCTCTAAGTCTTGACTGGAGACAAAGCATCTAATTCTTGCAATATTTTTGAGATGATAATATGCTGATTTAGTTATTGTCTTTACATGGCTACTGAAACTCAGGTCTGACTCCAGAATCACACCAAGATTCCTGACTTGATTTTTAGTTGTTTGACCCCTAGAGTGAAGGTACGTGTTCACTTTGAGAACTTCGTCTTTGTTTCCAAATGCAATGATTTCAGTTTTGTCTTTGTTTAACTGAAGGAAGTTTAGGCACATCCAATTTTTAATTTCATCAATGCATTGGCACAGGGAGTCAATGGGGCTGTAGTCGTTAGGTGAGAGGGCTAGGTAAATCTGGGTGTCATCTGCATAGCTGTGATATGCAATTTGGTTCTTTCTCATTATTTGGCTCAGTGGCAGCATATATAGGTTGAACAGGAGGGGTGCAAGTATTGAACCTTGAGGGACTCCGCATGTCATGGATGTCCACTCAGACTTATAGTCACCGATACTCACATAATAACCTCTCCCTTCTAAGTATGACCTGAACCATTTAAGGACCATCCCAGAAAGCCCAACCCAGTTTTCGAGCCTGTCAAGAAGAATGTTGTGATCAACAGTGTCAAACGCAGCACTGAGGTCGAGTAAAACCAGCACTGATAATTTACCTGAATCTGTGTTTAGGCGAATATCATTTATTATCTTTATGAGTGCTGTCTCTGTGCTGTGATGCGGTCGGAAACCAGATTGAAAGTTGTCAAAGTATCCATTCAAGCTTAAGAACTTGAATAGAACTTGAACATAAAGGCCTTCTTTACACAAATGATGTTGGTATACTGCTAACATACAACAGCTTTATGATAATTGCTTACTGGATTTGATGGCATTACAATTTATTTAATATTTTTACTAATAACAGTGAAGTTATTATTATATTATTTTATTTAATAATTAATAATCATAAACGTTATGCTTTTTTTTTTTTTTTCTCAAACTAAGTGTTGGGTTTAGTTTGAAAACATTACGGTTGGTTACATTTACATACAAGAAATAAACACCGGCTGCCGAAGCATACATAAAATAAACCGTTTTAGGTGCATTAGCGCCACCTTTTGGACTGGAGTGTTGCCCTCCTTATGAATAAATGACGCCATCAAAACCTTACGGCGAAATGACAATATCCTCCACACACTCGTTTACAAGGCGGCCTCCTGTATCTTTGCTAGTCGATTTTACTTCATCCAGTGACATGATGGGTTTTAACTTCATTCAGAAGATTTTGGGTAACTACACAACTGACAGACTTTGAGCGCACCGCCAACGGTGCGTGTGTGTGTGTGTGTGTGTGTGTGTGTAACCATAGCGACAAAACGACCAACTTTCAGAACCTGCACTTAAGCCTATAATTTCGTTTTTAAAAATTTAATTATGCATTTAGAAGTTGCAGAATGGGTTAATTTGGAGACTCTGAAATCGGCAGAGATAGACAGGCAATGCAAAACAAAATCTGACATTGGGAAATAGTGAGGGTGACAAAACTTAGATTTTGAAATGTGGGGGCCACGTATAATGGCTCCTACGCCCCTGTTATTAACTGTGTGACTTCTTGTAAAACACATGATAATATGCCATATTATGATGTTACGCCAAGTGAATAAGCAAAAATAACAATACATGACAGTGCAATGTATGCTTTTGTTTATAATTTGGTTAGAGGTGCTGAACAGGAATGGCTTAATTTTAATATACTTTAATGGTTTTCCATATTAGGAGATGATTGCACTAATTAAATGACAGAAACAGGTACAATGTCATAAGTTTTACGTTTCTCAAACAACATAATTTTTTACATTAGTAAATATATTTACGTATATTCACATTTTTATTTTGAAGATTGCCTGAGAGAAGAGGTGTGAAACTTATATTACTTTTTTTATCTACATTCTCTTTACACTGACAATTTCATTTTTGGAAATTTAGGGGTGCACAAGTCCCCAAAGTAGGCTATATACAAAAAAACAAAAAAAAAACAAAACGCATGCTAAAAACCTTTAACTCCACACTGTAAATTCAAATAGTATTCCATAAAAACGTATGTTTACTTGATTTTAACCAAAATGTTGACTTTACTACAAATTTTTAATTGTTGCTGAAATATTAGAACAGATAGTTCCCATAACTAACATAATTTGAGTAAAATTACAAAAAATGTTTAAGACATACTGTTATGCATTCGTACTGAAAGACATTTCCCCATCCCCCCACACGGACTGGGGATTCAACTTTATGTTTGCAGAGTGGATCTACTTTGGTAAAATCAAAGTTAAAGCTATTCTTGCTGTCTATTAATGGCTTGTTTACTCAGAAAACCCAAGATCAACTAATTTGATTTTGATCTTTTCCCTTTTTATTTTATTTTTTTACTTCTTTTACTTCTTTACTGATTCATGTTCCCTTTGGTTGGGCACTTGGAACTTTGTTAAAGATTTTATAATTCTCTTAATTTCGGTGCAGTCATGCATCAAGAAATCAGTTTGTGGTTTCAAAGGTAGAGAAGTATTAAATAGGTCACTTTTAAGAGGTGATCTTATTTAACTGAATCTTGTTTAGTTAGATGTTTAATTTTCTTATTCAATAGTCATGCTTTAAAATGTTTCTACTAACACTGTTTTCAACATCTTGTGAAACTTTTAATTTAGTATCTGTAACAGTATCTTACAGTTCACCACACTTGAGCCACACACATCAAAACATTCAGCATGCAAACCACAACAATGGTAGCAATAAAAGTTTATTTAAAGTAAATAAAGTACTCTCTACAATTCTTTTTTTAGTTAGCAGTACTCTTATGTAAGTGAACTATACTAACAAAGCTTTTTTCAGCACAGCATACTATTCCTCTTTCACTTTACTTGAAGAAAATGTGGAAATCGTTTTCTAAGTCTCCATAGCTTAAAAAGGCAGATTAAAACCATGTTGAGAATAATAGTATTTAAGATGTTTGCAGAACACAACAAAACACTGTTAGTTAAATGGAATTCCTCCAGAAATCTTACTATTAAATCTTAAGTAAGATTAGTAAATATTCTAGAGTATGTTAACTAGAATTGACATTAAACTGTATACATATTGGGAAATACATTTTACATACATTTTGAAATCACCAATGCTCTGTCTGTCTCAATGGTGCCAAACATTGGGTAAATGTTTTCAGTCTCATTAAAGTCTGTGTCAAAGGTGTAGATATGTTTTCTTTTCACTGCATCATAGAAGGAGACGTGGCCCTCATCTATGTCCAGATAAACCCCTATCTTAGAGGGTGTTGGCAGGTTGAGTTTAGTGACTGGTTCAGTCAAAGCCATCAGCGTTCCCAGCTGCAGACGCAGATTCCAGTACCCTGTTTTTGCGTTCATTGTGACATAGCCATTCCGAGGAGCTGACTCCTTCACGACTCCTACCCGCCACTCACGTTTCTTCCTCACATCTACCTCCCAGTAATGGCTACCTGTGTTATAACCCTCTTTAGCTTGGACACATGTCCAGCCATCATATTTAGAACGCTTCCATTGGAACCCTTCCCAGGGATTGAGACCAAATTCTTTTGCCCTCAAAGATTTTCCATCTTCAGAGACTAGGAGATCTGGGTTGGCTGTGTTTGGATCCAGAATTACAACAGCTTCAAGAACAAAAAGAGAAGGTATTGAAATTGAACTCTGTAAAGTACATTTACATGTACCCTATATCCCTTGATTATAAAAGCTACAGTTATATCAGCTATACCTGTTGATTTTGTAATCCAGTTCCAAACTGCAAAAATGAATGTAACATTGGATTAAACCTGACAGAAAATTGATGCCAAATTGAGCATCAACATTTAATCACAAATGTTTTGATTTCTTTCTTTCTATTTTTCCAAACATTTAAAGTGCAATTGAAAGCAAAGCCATGATTTTATTAAAGTAAATGAGTCTAATGAAAATACCTGGGTTAGGAATGCGTAATCCAACTATGGGGAGAAAAGATAAGAAGGAAACACTGACATAAACTTTTACACACATATTTGAATGGAGTTTATCATTCTCTGAGACAAACATTTACCAGCATGGTCAGCATAAAAACACTAAAAGTAATCTTCACCTGTGTTTTTGGATCTCTGTTTACTCTTCACCCACTGTTTGGGCACTGTATCCTTCCATTCAAAACAGAAGCATGTTACCACAATAAAACCACAAGATCATACTCTTTAAGATTTTACATTCATTGTGATTGAAATGTGATTGAAGTGACAAATAAAAAATAAAAAATATGATTTTAAAAATGGCAAATTAAATAAAAAACATGTTTCTCTGAGAAAGTATAAGCATGAGTCATAAAAATTTCTTTTTTCATGACCTTTATGAAAGTTTAGAACATCAGTTGAAATGTTATAATTTAAAAGCCATGGACTACTGTCTCAGTTATATAGCCATACTTGATTTCTTTATATGACCAATTTTCATTTTCATTATGGTCAGCTTTACCTCTGAGCTTTCTGACTGTAGTAAAGTCCATATTATCCAGTCCATTACTGGGAGTATGCTGGACTCTCCCTGCTTCCACCCTTTGTGGAGATCCCTCAGTGTTTCTTCACATTCCCCCTTTGGACATACTGAGTTCTATAGCAACAGACAGAAAGATTTATGAGGTATCTGATTTAATCATGTGCGTGACAGTAACATGGCTTACCCTCTGATCTCTAGAAACAATAAACATACAGGTACAAACCTCTTTCATTTCTTTCATTTTCCAAGACCAGTCAGACAAAATTTTTTTTGCTTTGTTAAATTTCATTTCACTGTTTGACAACTGCTCAGAACAGGTCTGTTGTTTCTACAGCAAACGAAAGAGAAAGTAAACAAATACCATTGACGACTGTGGTAAAAAAAAAAAAAAAAAAAAAATTGTGGTTGTGACTCTCAAAACAGAAAAAAAAGATTCATTTTTATTGCTTATTGCTTATCAGTTTTCATGCCTAGGACACATTATCATGTTTCTGTAAAAATCACTCATAAAAAAGTGAATCCAAACCTCTTCCTTGTCCAGTTGTTTTGTTTGTGTGCTCTCAAGATCTTCAGCCCATTGCAAAATATAATATTGCTGTTCTTCCTGTTCTCCTTTAGATCCTTTGTTTTTAAACTTTCGTGTCATTGAGAACTTATTGGACTGTGGGCATAATGCAGATCCTTTGAAACTTCTGTTAAACTCTTTTCTATATTAAATTCATATAAAAATGTCAAATGTTTACCTGTAGCACTCTGTCCAGTGCAGCAGCCAGATCTCTGATAATATTCTTTGACTCATCAAGAGATAAGCTGTCTTTTTGCTGAATACTTTTGGTGGCTGGTGTTTTGAACCGCTGAAAGAAATTTTTACCTATTAAGCAAATACTAGTGGCTTAGATATCATTAATACTACTTCATATTACATATATATGTTTACCTGGTAACACTCCTTCCCAAGTTGTTTCAATTTTTTAACAACAAAAATCAAAAAGAAATTGTCTATATAGAAAATGTTTGTGACATTATACCTGTGGTGCATCAGCACTCAGATTTGGCTTGATAGCTGGGAATGACGCAGAAGCTCTTTTATTCTTTATGTGTGGCTCCATGAGACTAACGTCACTTGAGGAAAATTCAACACTTTTGCCTTCTGCAACATATATTGACAGCCAACACGATCACATGAGAATGCGTATCAATAGTACGAGTTTGTAATCTCGTAGAATATATACGCCAAAACTAATTTTGGCGTGCATATGATACGCACTTTCTGGCATGTATATGACACGCTCTTGGTTAGGATGGGGGTGGGGGTTTCGTATGTATAATACGCCATAAAGTGCGTATCATATGCACGCGAAAAACTGCGTACCATAAACACGCCAAAATGAGTTTGGGCGTATATATTCTACGAGATTACACACTCGTACTATTTATACGCATTTTTGTGTGATCGGGCTCCACAATTTAGCAGCTGCATGCTGCTGACACGGTACAGCGATTAATAACAAACAACTCAGTGTATAAAACATAGGCTACTGTATGAGTGATACTAACAAAGATGCCACACATTAACACATTAATATGAATATTTAAATATTTGTTGCACGATTTCAAGTTCCTGCCATACAAAAGGATATCTGAGAAAAGATCGAAGATGTTTTTATTTCCCTAACACTCCAAATATAAGATATGAAAGTAAAAAAAAATGCATACCAGCTGCTGCAAATGCCATTTTTCATGTATAGCGTAATACAATAAGAGCTCTTGTGAACACATCCTTGACTGTCACTGCAGTCGAAGGAACGGTTTGTTGTTTTTGCACAGGATATATATATAGAACCCGCCCTGTCAAAACAAAAGTGAAACCAGTTTGTTTTCGTGCGGTGACTGATCTACTGCAGTGTTATTTGACACTTGACATTTGCTATTCAACAGTGTTTTGATCTGCCTGGCATTGTATGCGAACTGATACCATATAGGCCTACCATTTATCACTGTAAAGCTGCTTTGACACAATCTGCATCGTAAAATGCGCTATTTAAATTAAGGTGACTTGACTTGATTTATTTGCATTATTCTATCAGTCTGTATGTTATCTGTGCTGTTTTAAAAATTATTTTGTGTTGTCCTGTACTGCACACCTCAGCTATATGTTGTCCCCGTATAGACCTACATGTAAAAATGCAGAACGACAGTACAGATACATGACTATCCCATAAAGATTAGCACATCTGAAAATGACACTAGAGCGATCTCACTGATTTGAATTATTTGTTTTTACACATAAATGGTCTTTTGGTAATTAGATTGTCATCATTTAGTCAGTCCTACAAACCTTTGCCTTGCAATGGTCTAAATATTTTTCAAATCTGATTTCTCAAAATTCCCACTCTCCAAAGCATTGGTTTTCTACTATAAATTCTGTATAAATCCTCCCACTTAGATTGGTGTAGTAGGTCATAGCCTAGAGTTGTGTGAGAAGTTTTGCAGCTTCTTCATAAACAAAATCATTTGCATTAAATCTCAGATTGTAATGAATCCATCCCAAAAGGTCTGGTATTTACCTTTGAGTCCAGCTAAATTTTCACATTTCCACCCTCAGTTGCACCAAATTATTATTTCTTTTATCAACAGTTCCTTACAGAGAAGTTCTGTTCCATCTTGTTTTAAACATGCAGTGGTTCATCCGCTGCTTAAAAAAGTAAATCTGGATCCATCTGATCTCAATAACTATAAACCTAGTGTATCTCGAAACTGCCATTCTTATCGAAAGTACTGGAGAAAGCTGTTAAATCAGTTATCCCCTTACTTAATTGAGAATAATATATTGGATCCTTTTCAGTCCGATTTTAGATCTAAGCAGCACTGAATCTGCCTTGTTAAGAGTGGTTAACGACTTGTTATAATTTGTAGATTCTGGAAACGGTGGAGTTTTGATATGATTGGATTTAAGTGTGGCATTTGATATGGTGAATCACTGCATTCTTTAAAACCGGTTAAAAACTGAGGTTGGTATCTGTGATTCTGTGATTGAGAGTGGTTTGAGTCCTACTTTACTGAGAGGAGTTTTTCTGTGGAGATAGGTCAGTTTCATTCATCGCCTGCTATTGTTACAGGCGGGGTGCCGCAGGACTCGATTTTAGGCCCAATTTTATTTTCCTTATATATGCTCCCCCTACATTACATTTTTGAATTTCATAACTCATTCCATATCACATTTATGCGGATGAAACCCAGTTGCACATGTCAATAAAACCTGGGTCAAAGTCCTTATCTGATTTGTTAGCCTGTGTAAATGACATTAAAAGTTGGATGGGTGATAATTTTCTTCAGTTGAATTAAAACAAGACTGAAGTCATTTTATTTGGCTCCCCCTATTTAGCAGATGGCCAGATTCCCAGTTCACAGCCTCTGCGAGCAAATATCTGCACTCATGTAAAGAACCTGGGTGTTGTTTTTGATTCAGAGTTAAAATTCGATAAGCAATTAGACTAACTGTTGTTAAAGCCAGTTTTTTCCAGCTTAGGGGTTTACGGAAATTGAAATCTTTTCTATCTTTTAGTGACCTTATGGCTTCATTTCAACAAGGCTTGGTTATTGTAATGCTTTATATGCTGGTATCAACCAGTTTTCCCTATCATGTTTGCAATTACATCAAAATGCTGCAGCTCGCTTCTTGACGGGGAAGAAAAAACATGAGCAGTCTGAGCACATCACCCCTATTTTGGCACACTTGCATTGGTCACCGGTCAAATTTAGAATTGATTGAGGTTTTAGTTTTTGTATTTAAAGTCTTGAACAGTCTGGCTCCAGTTTTTTATCTCGGACCTTATTTGTTCAAACTCTACCCAAAGAACTCTTAGATCATCCTCTGACAGACTATTAATCATGAAATCTAAAGGTGATAGAGCACTTTCCGTATTTGACCCTATAAGCTGTGGATTTTGCTACCTCAATCGATTAGGTTTTCCTCTTCTCTATCTGTTTTCTAGTCATTTCTGAAAACATATTTTTTCTCTGGCCTATTCATAATTTTAGATCTGTTGGTCTTAGTGAGTAAAATTTTTAGTCCTGGTTTTATTTGGTTTTATGGTTTATGTTGTTTATTTTTATATACTTATTATTATACTTGTTATTTTGCAAGAAGAAATTTTATGCAACGGATCTAATTTTTTTATAAACAAAGTACATAACTTTATCATATTAATTTATATTCATATTCATATTTATAAACCATATTTATTGCATTACCTTTAAAAAACAATGTGTAGCCTAATTTCGTAAATTAACTGGCCTACAGGTTATTTTCTATGAAGTTGCCACAGCCACTGATCTGATGTCAGTTTATAAAATTGTAGGGTAAATTAAGTGTTTAAGCTTGATTGATACTGTGCTTAATATGTTTACACTTTAATATATATAACAATGATCTTTAATTAAATGGACACTATTAAGCTTGCTCACTAAATGTAAACAAATATTATTGTGCAGTCCTTGTTTTGTTTTACCAATCTTAACCGGGAATAAAATGCAAAGAATATATATATATATATATATATATATATATATATATATATATATAAATTGTTTTTTTGTAATGTGTTTAAAAATTGCCAATTCAGATAAATTCATTAAATAAATTGACATTCACTTATTATTTAGTTGACATGTATACTTTATTAAAAACAGAAATGATTGTGCAGTCAGGAAATTGAAGTCAAGAGATGGAAGAAAGGAAAGAGACCAAGGAAGGCAAGGCATGAAGTTCAGTCTGTGGAGTGAAGAAAGAATGAAAGAAGCAAAACTTAGATGCAGAGTATAAAGCTTTAAAATATGGTCACCATTAAAATTTGTTTAAAGTGTAAAGAGGAAACATAGATTTTTTTTTAACAATATTATTACATTTGAAATGTTCCTCTAATTAATTTAGCCTATTTGTTGTTGCACGTCTTGCATGTCGTTTAAATATGTCGCAGAGTTGATTTTTCATTAAAATTCCGATTTATGAACATTCTGATATTCAGCTTAAATCAACCTTAATGTCACTTGTTAAATGTATCATGAACTTTACATGAATTGAGTGAACATGAATTTTACTTAGCCTATATGGATATGTTTTGGGGGGTTGTTGAATATGTTTGTTTGATAATGTGTAAATAAATCATGTTTTTATTATTATTATTATTTTATAATTTCTAAATAAGATACAGTCTTTTTTTAAGCATTGTGACTTTACCTGAATTGAAAAGATATTCGTCTGGAGTGCAAGATCTCAAAATGTTTATTGGTATATACTTTGCAAATAACACATTATGAACTAAATTCAGATGAAAATATTATATCTGGACATTAAAGTTAACAGAAGTAATAGTGAAAGAAAAGAAAAAAAAAATATTGTTTTAGTCTGAATGAAATCGAACTCTTTCCTGTAAACGTGCTGTGTCCTCTAGAGGGCAGTACCTACCGTCCCATTATTTTATTTTACACCACGAAGAAAAGAAACCAAACATCACGGAAATAGACGGTCTACTGTTTTACCTGATTTGTATTTTATTCCAGAGAAACACAGTTGAAACCTTTTAATTTCTATGAATTAACGATGGATTTAAAACGTGCTAAAGATGTAACTAGATCGAGCACACATCTTAAATCAGTCTTTGTTCATTTGTTCAGGATTCAGTTTAATTTTTTATCAGCCAGTGATTGACTGGGTGAGTGTTTCAGTATCTCTTTAATTACATTTATGTAAATGTGACGTAATGTTAATGTACATAAAGTGTGTTAAATTCGTGTAACTCGAGACTCTTTAATTCATACAACTGTCTGGCGGTGTGTCTAGTAAGTTTTCGTCTATTAAATCAAATGGACCCGTGCAAGTCTTGCAGTGCTGTAGTGACGTTCAGCCACAAAATACTGCAATCTATAACTTGTGTGACTGTCTTGTGCAGAGGTACATCTCTTTTTTGTATGGCAGAGCACTGAGGATTTCACAACACAATGGGCAACAGGAGGAAAGGTCACACTCATGCACCTAAAACACCTCCATCCCTGGACACACACTCCATTAACACACTCCGGCACCCTGACCATGAGCAGGGCGTGAAGCACAGGATATGTATGGTGTCAGACTTCTTCTACCCAAACATGGGTGGTGTGGAGAGTCACATCTACCAGCTCTCACAGTGCCTCATAGAGAAGGGCCACAAGGTTGTGATAGCAACGCATGCGTATGGAGACCGCCGTGGGATTCGTTACCTGACCAATGGTCTGAAGGTGTATTACCTACCACTGCAGGTTTGTTTTACAATATGTTACATTCAATTAAAAGGGTTATATCACACACTGGCGGCCAAAACTTTGGAATAATTCAGATTTTTTAAAGGTTTTTGATAAGTATATAAGTTTCTAATACTCACCAAGTCACTATTTATTTGATCAGAAATACAGTAAATATTTTAAAAAACTTTTCTTTTTTAATTACATTAAAATGTAATTTATTCCTATGATGGTTCCTTTAGAAATCATTCTAATATGCTGCTTTGGTGCTCAAGAAACATTTATTATTTTTAATTTTGAAAACAATTGCGCTGTTTAATATTTTTGTGATAAACTACAATTCAAAAGTTTGGTGTAAGTACAAAAAAAGGAAATAAATTAATACTTTTATTCAGCAAGGACACATTGAATTGATCAAAAGTGACAGTAAAGGCATTTATAATGTTAGAAAAGATTTATATTTCAAATAAATGCTGTTCATTGAACCTTCCATTCATCAAAGAATCCTGAAAAAAAAAAAAAAATCAAAGTTTCTACAAAAATATTAGCCAGCAATAACTGTTTTTAACATTGATAATAATAAGAACCATCATTAATAATTGAGCACCAATAATAATTAATAATAATTGAACACCAAATTAGCATATTAGAATGATTTCTGAAGGATCACGTGACAGTTAAAATAGAAAACATTTTAAATAATTTTAAATTTCACAGTATTACTTGTTTTTTTCTTTTGTTTTGTTTTTTTTAATCAAATAAATGCAGCCTTGGTGATCATAAGAAACTTTTTTCAAAAACATAAAAATATCGTAATTATTCCAAACATTTGACCAGCAATTTCTCACTCACATCCCTTCCTTTCAGGTCATGTATAATCAGTCCACGGCCACCACCTGCTTTCACAGTTTGCCACTACTCCGATGCGTGTTTGTGCGTGAGCGCATCACAATCGTGCACGCCCACAGCTCCTTCTCCGCGATGGCCCATGATGCTCTGTTTCACGCCAAAACTATGGGGCTCAACACTGTATTCACAGACCACTCTCTCTTTGGATTTGCGGACCTGAGCTCCGTACTGACAAATAAGCTGCTGACTGTCTCTTTGTGTGACACGAATCACATTGTGTGTGTGTCATACACTAGTAAAGAGAACACTGTACTGCGAGCCGCCCTGGACCCTGAGATCGTCTCGGTCATCCCTAATGCTGTTGATCCCACTGACTTCACCCCTGACCCCTGTCGTCGTGACAACAGCAAGATCACCATTGTGGTCATCAGTCGACTGGTTTACAGGAAAGGTCAGGAGAATATGGTGTTTTTATTTGTATTGCAAAATAATGTAATGATATATTAAAGTTGTGTGACACGTTTTAATAGACTTTTCAGGATTTTCATAAAACTTGTAAATTGAATGATTCTATATATAACTAAATGTGAATTTTTTAAAATCATAATGGGTTTTTATAATAATAATTTCACATTTAATATAAAAGCTTATGTAAAGCGTGTGTTATCTGGACAGTTTTTACTTTATGTCCCCTAAAAATATCTGAATGAATTTCAAATCAGAAATTAAAAATTTGCACATAACAGAATCTGTTGTTTTGCAGGGATTGATTTACTAAGTGGAATCATTCCTGAACTGTGTGGAAAGCATCCAGATCTCTGTTTTCTGATTGGTGGAGAGGGACCCAAAAGAATTGTTTTGGAAGAGGTTCGAGAGAAATATCAGCTTCATGACAGGCAAGAAAGCTAGTGGGCCCGAGAATTGATTTCTAGATGTGAGTTGTGTACAATTTCTTTACTTGCCTTTATTTTTGATGTGTGTATATATAGGGTTCGTCTGCTGGGAGCTCTGGATCATAAGGATGTGAGGGATGTTCTTGTTCAGGGTCATATCTTTCTCAACACTTCTCTCACTGAGGCCTTCTGTATGGCCATTGTGGAGGGAGCCAGCTGTGGGCTGCATGTATGTTTTTTTCTATGAATATGTATGAGTGAAGTCACATTATGCAAGTAATATGGGTTGCAAAATGACAATTCATGTTGACTTTAAAGGGTTAGTTCACCCAAAAATGAAATTTCTTTAATTAATTATTCACCATCATGTGACTACAGTGGTTTAACCTTAAATTTATGAAGCTATGAGAATACTTTTTGTGCACAAAAAACAAACAAAAATAATGACTTTATTCAACAATTTCTTCTCTTTGCTGTCATTCTCCTATGCTGTTGACATAGTAAACTAATAATGAGCCGGTGACGTAGAAACCCGGAAGCCTGCACTGTGTTTACAATGTAAACAGTATAGGAGAATGACATGGAAGAGAAGAAATTGTTGAATAAAGTCTTTTTTTTTGCGCACATAAAGTATTCTTGTCGCTTCATAACATAGAAATTGAACCACTTTAGTCAAGTGGACTATTTTAACGATGTCTTTGCTACCTTTCTGGGCCTTAAAAAGTGCAATGACGTTGCTGCCTATGTGTGATTAAGAAACCTTAGGATTTCGTCAAAAATATCGTAATTTGTGTTCCAAAGATGAACAAAGGTCTTAGAGGTTTGGAGTGATATTTTCATTAAATATACTCTCCTTTACAAAAAGAAAAGAAACCCCTGCCATCCTTATTGTTTTGCCCTGATTTATGGGTATGTCTAAATGATATACCACTGTGTGTGTGTAGGTGGTGAGCACTCGTGTTGGAGGTATACCTGAAGTCTTGCCTGATGAGTTGGTGACTCTGTGTGAACCATCAGTTCAGTCACTTTGTGATGGCTTAGAAGCTGTAATTGCAAGAATACGCACAGGAAATGTGGCGTCTCCTGCCACCATCCACCGCAAGGTCCGAACACTGTATACTTGGAGAAACGTTGCCGAGCGCACAGAAAAGGTGAGTTTTAAGAACATACTTGTATTAATTATTTGTTGGATGTACACAACTGTTCAAAAGTTTGGAGTCAGTAAGATTTTTTTAATGTTTGTAAGTCTCTTATGCTCACCAAGGCTGCATGTATTTAATCAAAAATACAGTAAAACAGTTATATTGTGAAAAATTTCTATTTTACTGTATTTTAAAATGTAATTTATTCCTATGGTGGTAAATCTGAATATATTTATACTCCAGTTAGGGCTGGGCGATATATCGCATGCGATTGTCACGCGCATTTCGTCAGTAAAGCCGGTTCCCTGATTACCGCTAAATCGCCATCACGGCTTTCAAATGGAGCGGCATTTAATAGACAGAGCCGTAGTTCACTGACAAGCCACGCAATATCACGTTCATATCGCAGATGAATCGCCTTCGATAATGAACGCGATATTGCGTAGCTTGTCAGTGAACTACGGCTCTGTCTATTAAATGCCGCTCCATTTGAAAGCCGGTGATGGCGATTTAGCGGTAATCAGGGAACCGGCTTTACTGACGAAATGCGCGTGACAATCGCATGCGATATATTGCCCAGCCCTAACTCCAGTCTTATAATGTCACACGATCCTTCACAAATCATTGTAATATTTGTGATGCATTTTTTTCATTTGTAACAGCATTTATTTAAAATAGAAATCTTACGTAACATTATAAATGTTTTAATTGTCACTTTTTTAATCAATGTAATGCTTCCTTGCTAAATGAATGATTAATTAAACCATCAATGTATAATTTGCCCACTCGTTCTGTGTTTGTTTCAGGTGTATAATCGGGTGTGCAGGGAGTCCGTTTTGCCATTGTCTGCAAGACTGCATAGACTGAGCTCTCACTGTGGTACCGTGGCAGGCTCCATTTTCTCCTTTGTTGCTGTTATTAACTTCCTCTTCCTGCTTTTCCTGCAGTGGCTCCGCCCAGATCATCTGATTGATGTTGCTATAGATGCATCAGGCCCCAACAGCCGCTTGGGGCAGCACGTTAGTAAGAAGAAAAGTAAAACACCAAACCCGGCTGTTTCCTGACTAATGATCTAACTTGACCTTACAAGTTTATTTAGCAGGAGGAGTATGTTAGGTAATGAACTGAACTAAAATGATAGTACTGACGTACTATGGTACATCAAAACATGTACTAACTGTTCGTGTTTACATTCCCGTATAAAACATTGACCTCAGGTGTAGAGAAAGCTTTTAAGTGTTATCCTCAGCCACTCCCAGAGTCCAGCGCCTGCTTTTGCACAATAAAAAGCTGCCTTTAACTGAACCCCCATTAGAAGATAGTATAAGTTGAACAAACACCTTTAAACATCTAGATTTGAGATAAATAAATGACAAACATGGCCAGCTTTTCCTGTATCACCTTTATATTTATCATCTCAAAGCATATCTGTATATTTTAAATGTGATTTTAAATTGACATATATGAACTGAACTGAAATGTTTAATGCCAAACACAGTTTTTGAGCTTTAGCGGAGCTATGAAAAGTCAAATGCATCATATCTGCTAAATTCTTTGATCTGACTGTACTTTTTGATTTCTTTTGCTGCTTTTTATTGGCTAATAATGGATAGTGACATGAACATATTTATTTAAATCCGAACACACTATTTTCTTTTGGCTTCATGTGAAGCACACTCGTTTTAGGGCACTGTATTTCACTTTTCACACTTGCTATCTTATGTTCCACCTATTTTATATTGACCTTCTATGTGAGTATGATGACCATGGTTATAATGCACAAATGTTCGTACTACCTGAAAGTGGTGTTAACTTTTTGTTGACACAATCTAAAATAAACTTTATTAACATAGAACAAGTATACATTCTTTTTTTGTTTTTTTCTGTTTTAACTTTGATATGAATGTATTTGTTAGTATTTTTAAGATTTTGTCCACACAATAACATAAAATAAATGAAAACATTTAATTTGAAATATCACAAGTTTGAGTTAAAATTCAATCTAAAGAATATATGAAGTCAATATGTGAAATTTTACTTTAAATATGCAACTGTTGAGTATAAATGAGGCACGTTATGCTAAAGATGTTTTTGTTGTAGATAACCGTCAGGGTCTCTCTGGATCAGGAATCTTATGCTAACACCCAAACAGGGCTGATAAAACACACCCTCAAGCATTCAAGGCTAAAACCGGGAGTCGTTAACAAACACTTATCGCCCTTTCTGACTCCTTTCACACACATGTACATCCAATAGCCGCCCTATCCAGCTAGAACGATCTTGTTCCTGCATAACACTGGATGCAAATCATGTTTTGTTGGAGAACCAGATACTGTATCAACAATTACATTTGCAGTTACATTGGCTTTGGTTCATGGTCCATTATCTTTTTTCAAGCTTTAGCTATTTCACATTCTATATATACAAAATCATATCTATTTTGAGGTTGTAGTTTAAAGTTTTGCTAAGTTACTTTTCATAGGGACTTATCTTTGCGTACTGACTTTCATTTGTTCTATGAAACCAGTTAAAGGTGCTTGCTGTATGCATGTTTTTGAATCTATGTTTTAGCTCCTCTGCTCCTTCGACTGATTTGTTTATGTGGGGGATGCTCACCTCTAGAGTTTGGGGAGGTGGGGGTGTAACCACAAATCACTGATAACAGTGGGAGGTGCATTCTTGCCAAGGGGGGTTCTTGTTTCTTTGAAGGCCATATAAACTCCTCTGAAGAGTTTCTCTGTCCACCACTATCTCATTTGTTCTTCCTGCGAGGTCTGTCTTCTTGTGAAGTTTAGCGATGGCTGTGATTCATGCTGAAGTGAGCATCTGGAGTAAGCCATGGGATCACAGGTTTCACATGTATGGAGGGCAAGTGTGTAATACCCTAATGGCAGGTGAGTTTTCCTCCTCTACCTCTGTTATTCTCTCACTCTTCTTGAGCATTTTCATTAGTCAACCACACATTTACAACAAGGATCAAGCGCTCTCTGTTTTCACAAATTGTTTTACAATTTTATTACCTACACTCTCAGAAAAAAAAGATGCAAAATCTGTCACTAGGGCAGTAACCTTTCAAAAGTTGCTAATATGTACTATTAAGGCATGGATACACACTTTTTAAGTACTAATATGTACATTTAAGGTACAAATATGCACCTTTAGGGGTAAATAAGGTACAAAAGTGTACCTTTTCTAAAAGGTACCACCCCAGTGACAGCATTTGAGAGTGTAACTTGTGATATCAACTAATTTGTCACCATGAAACATGTACCATGATATTAGTAACATGGCATCAAGCCAGAGTGCCAGATTATTCTATTAGACAATTATATGAAAATAGAAAAAGGAAATTGACTTTGGCTTGTAATGTGGGTCTGGATAAGCCTATCTGACTTTACAGCCAGACTGGTTTTGAAAAGTTTGTTTAAAGAGCTTTTAAGCGATAAAACTTATTTAAAAAGAAGCGATTGTATGTGGGTTTACTATACTTGGAGGATGAAATTGTCCCTGGCTGGATATTTGTTATTTTGACCTCTCTTTGAGGTCAGCGTTGTGGCTCAGTGAGCTGTGCAAACCCTCAAAACATCTATAAGACATTGGCTTTCAAATTTTGAATATGGCCCTGGGTCGTTTTCCGATCCCTGCCCCCCTCGTTCTCATTTTCCTGTCTCTAAAAACAATTCTGAGTTTGCATTTCACTGTTTTTATTCATTTTGAGGAATAATTAATCTGTTTTTGTGCAAGTGAGATGAGCAAATGCATGCTCACATTTAAAATTATCAGTCAAAAAATAGGAAAACAAAGTCATTGCGTTATTTATTTGAAAAAGTAAGATATTTTGTTGTAATTTTAAAAGTAATGTTACTTGTTACTTAAAAAAGTAATCTGATTACATAACTTTAAGATTTAGTAGTGTATAGTTAGTAGTTAGTACATGTACTGCGTTACCCCAACATATTAATATCAAACAACAAAATGTTATATGGCACATCCTCATTTAAATATATATGTAATGTCTGTGTTTCTTCTTTATTAGGTTCCTGGGATGACAGAACACCTCTACACGATGCTGCTTTGCAAGGAAGATTGCTGCCACTGCGAAGACTCCTTTCACAGGTACAAATGGGAGGAACACTAACTCAAACCAGATAGCTAAATAATTGAAGTTCACAAGTATTTGGACACTTAATCCAAACTGAAATCAGTATAAATGTCATTGCACTGGAAAACATTAATAAGTCCATTTGGTGCTTTCTTACATATTGAGGTGTAATGACAAACTATGCTTCCTATTATGAATGAAGGAAATGAATTGTCCATGTTTGCATGTTTATAGGGATACAATGTGGGCATGGCTACATTAGATGGAATCACACCACTGCATGAAGCATGTGTTGGAGGCCATTTTACCTGTGCTAAACTTCTCCTGGAACATGGCGCTGATGTATGTATATAACTTTTTTCTTTATTTACAGTATTTATATGCCTTTATTTTGCTCATTTTCTCTGCATAAACATGCATTAATGGCTAAAATATGTATGCGTTCAGGCGAATGCTGTCTCCTTTGATGGAGCCACTCCTCTCTTCAGTGCATGCTGTAGTGGAAACCCCGCCCTCGTCAGCCTCATTCTGATGTACAGCTCTGCCCACCACCCGGCTCATCTGCTGAGCTCACCTCTTCATGAAGCAGCAAAGAGAGGTATGTGATGATTCTTGTGAATTTAAAGTGCACTGTAAACTTTGGGATTTCAGTAAACTGGATGTCTATGTGTACATGTTTTAGGTCACACAGCATGCGTTGAACTGCTGCTGTCTCATGGTGTGAATGTGGACATGGAGGTGCCCAGCATAGGAACACCGCTTTACTGTGCATGTGAATCCAAAAGCACAGACTGTGTACAGAGCCTGCTGATCTCAGGTCAGAATCACACACAACACCCTTCATGAGTTAATACATTATTTTTTGTTTCATTTTGTTTTATCTCAAAAGTGATTATCACATTTACATTACTGTAGTTACAAAAATATCCTATCTGGATCATGTTTTCTCTCACTTCTTTTAATCTTCAACTAAATAATCGTAAAATCTAATAGCTAAATCATGCATATATAAATACTTAAAATAGTTTAAATAAAATTTTAAATACATTTAAATAATATTTTTTTTCACTAATTAGCAGTTATTTTGGTTTATTTACTGTTATAGTAATATTTTGTAATAAAATGTATTAAATATTTTAAAAATGTATAAATACTTATTACTTGTAATTTATATCTTCAGTGTTCACTTTTATTTTAGTTTTTAGTATGTCTTTTTAATTTATACATATATAATATATATATAGTTTTAGTAATTTTAGTAGTTAAAATGTTTAGTTTTAACTTAAAATTATTTAATGTCTCATTTATTTCTAACTAAATATAATATTATATGATTAATAAATGTATATTATTATTTCAGCTTTATTTCAATTACAATTTTCAGTAATTTTAGTTTTAGTCAACAATAACAACACTGCTAATAATTTCTTGCATTACAGTAAAGAAAATTGCTCCTTGTCTCTCTCCAGGTGCTGATGCGCAATGTGGGCGGGGTCTTGACACACCTTTACATGCTGCAGCTAGAGTGGGCGGGGCAAAGGAGGTGGAGCTACTGTTAGAGCATGGAGCTGATAGGTCATCAAGGAACTCCGAAGGAAAGAAACCTCTGGAATTGACTACAGATCAGAATATCAAACATCTCTTGCAGACTGCAGGTAAATATAAACAAAAATAAACATTAAATATGCCCCTGTAAGCTGCGATACTGATTCTGGCTTGTGATTGGTTCTGCAGGTCCTTGCTCTCTGTCTCAACTGTGCAGATGGTGTATTCGACGTTCGCTGGGACAGAAAGGACTAAACAAAACCAAGATGCTTTGCTTACCACATACCCTGAATAATTATCTTCTCTATCTTTAAAACAAATATTCTCCAAACACTCTTCAGTAATCTTGTTCTTTTTTAAAAAACACTATGTGCACATTTTTATCTGTAAATAATCTTTGTATAAGTGTGGCCTTAATCTTTGTTTTTTTGTAATAAATATTTTTATACATTCATTGGCTGTTTGTTGGAATGAATGACTACACACACACACACACACACACACACACACACACACACACACACACACACAAACAAACTGTCTGCATGAGCACATTAACACTCGTTGTGTTTACTAGTTCAGACAGAGTGAAAACAAATGTGAGTATTAAATATAGATATTTCTTTTTTCATTTCTTTTTTAAAATCTTAATTAACTTTTTAGACAAAGCACTACCTGAACTATCCAGCAGATGGCAGCTTTGTAACATAAGTAAGATAATGGATTTTTCCCCCCCATTTAATTGTAGGCCTATAGGGTAGATTTGGATAATAGGTTAGTAGTCTAATAACAAAATATATTATACATTAAAATAAAATAATTTAATATCATCATTTAATATCAAGACATTAATCTAATCTAAAACTAAAGTGTTTTTTAAGTGTAATATTTCTGTAAAGTCTAGGGACAGAAAAGTGGACGTTTCTGTAGAATGACCCTTCTATCTATCTATCTATCTATCTATCTATCTATCTATCTATCTATCTATCTATCTATCTATCTATCTACCTGTCTGTCTGTCTGTCTGTCTGACTCAACATATGCTGACAAATATGCTGAGGATATTCCCTCTCTAGTCTCGGCTGCAGAGATTGAGGGAGTATATGGCACTCCTATGAATCAGACACGTAGAAGACTGCGTATGTGTGTGTGTGCGCGCGCGCTCGCGCGTGTGTGTACACGGTCACGGGGAATCCGTGGGAGCGCAAACTCCGCCCACGCTATGAACATCTCCAGCGGCGAGTGCGTGGGGGGGGTTTGCCTCGCGCTCGGAGCTCGGGCTGCAATGAACACACCACTACAAAACTGCTCCTGACTATGTAACAGCACTGCAGTTCAGGGGATATTCATGTACCAAGGCTGCGGCAGGTAGGACAACAGTTTATATCCTGGTGTGTTTCATGTATGCGGGTTGAGGGCAGAGACGCAGCTTTAAGGTGAGATGGACGCTGGAACTTAATGCTCCTATTTTGTCTCATGTTTAACAGTCTGTATCTTCTTTAGACATCGGTTACATCATCTTAAAACAGTCTAAACCCCACAAAAGTCAGTAGCAGAAGATATCACTTGACAAACAAGCCTGTTTTAACGCTGTTGTGTGGCATTACATATAATGTCGTCTCACCAGGTGTTTGAACAGGTGCAATGCAGCAGAGCGGTTTTTTTTATTGTTTTTTTGTTTTTTTTTTTGAGGTAGCCTGAAGTCGTTTTCATATTTTTTTTTTTTTTTTTTTTTTTTTTTTTTTGTAGTTAAAGTTCAAAAGTGCCACTACAATCTAATCGGTGGTGTTCATTGCACATATTATATGAGGCTGGTTGTCCTACTTTTTACTCCAGTGAAAATGAATTGGGGTATGTTTATTTTTGAAAGTGAATTTCTGTAGATACATGCCTTAAAGTCTTGGGGACAAGATATCTTAATGACTTCCATTCTGGCTCTATTTGTGTCCACCTGACTATTTAAAAAAAAAAGGTTGGTATTGATATTTTTGTAGGATATAATTCACCAAATGAAATTATCTAATTTATTATTTTACCTAATTTAGTTTTAAATTAGTTGTTTGAAACCAACATACAAAACTGGTAGAGAAATCAAGCAATTTATGCAATATTTACTGTTGAGTTGAGACTTATTTGTGACAACGTGCCCCAGCCTTTGCTATGTACTTTTCCACATGATTACATCTTTAAGCACGTGCCAGTGCACTGTGTTTATCCTTCAGTTTGATACCAAGCGGAAAGCTGTCCAGGGCTATTATGATGTCATGAATGCCAAACTGGCCCATTAGTGCTGGATGTTGTTGCCTGTTAATAAGCATTATCTGTATAATCTGTCTTTTATTAATGCTGTTACAGTGATAATCACACTGAGAACTAGAATAGACTTCCTACTGGTGTACAGATTGAACTAAGTTATACACGCATATTTGAGCCCTAAATATTCGTCTTATCACGGAGGTGACGTCAGCAGTGACGGACAAAATGCCTCTAAGCGTGCTAGACTCTTGACAAATACTGGTAGGTAACGGTTTAAGGTTTGGTATGTCATCTTTTGTGTACTATGAGCAACAACATACAGTAAATCACTTCTGTTTTCAGAAGCATTAGCTATTTATACCCGAGTGAGGCATAATCAAGATAAAAGGCAGCTGATGAACAGCAAATCAGTTTGACTGGCCAGGAGAACATTATATGGCTCAGATGTTCATACTCTTTCATAGCTCAGGATGTTTAATAATGTTTAATTGAAGTATCAGATGTTTTTTCTTAGAAGAAATAAAAGTAGACACTAATGCGACAATTGTTAACATACGGTAAGAGTATATAAGCTATGAAGTGAATGTGGGATGCATAGTTCAAATAATTATTTTATTTATTTTATGTTTAAGTTTTTTATTGAAATCTAGCAGATCTAAAGATCTGAACAGAGTTTTTAACATTGTTGAGATCTCTTTTAAAAATATGTGGAGATGTAAGATTACTGGAGAGAGTAAAATCTAAGTAAAAAAAAAAAAAGACTCAAACATTTTTGCATTTTAGACACTTTTATCTAAAGCTACTTAGAACAGAAGAACATAAGCAATTCATTATAGAGCCAAACAATATTCATAGTCCACAATGCCTTGTTTATTAGAAAGTTAGACTAGGAACAAGCTTTTGTGTGTTTAAGTGCAAGTGGTTTAGATTGTGGAGTGGGCTGCCAACTCTCACGCCACACGTCAATTCTCTCACGCAGTGAAAAAACATCACAAAGCAGAGAGGACACTGACAACGCGCCGACAGACAAGACATTGCCGGTTACTTTTGACATTAAAAAAAATCTCAGCTTTCAAATTTTTAAAATTTTATTACAAAATTCAAACAATACCGTTTTGGCCATAGCGCCTCAGTTCAAGCTGAACCGATCATCTCTTCCTCTTTTCTACTACTTATAGCATAAAATAAACATGAATGAGCATAGAAGGGTAAAGATACGGTACAACTTTCTGAAATTTATAATTTCTCATATAATCGTTAAAGATGCCCTAGAATTAAAAGGGCAGCCAGTATTAACGTCTGGATGTGCACAGCTGAATCATCAGACTAGGTAAGCAAGCAATAACAACAGCGAAAAATGGCAGATGGAGCAATAATAACTGACATGATCCATGATTACATGATATTTTTAGTGATATTTGTAAACTGTCTTTCTAAATGTTTCGTTAGCATGTTGCTAATCTACTGTTAAATGTGATTAAAGTTACCATCGTTTATTACTGTATTCACGGAAACAAGAGCCGTCATTATTTTCATTATTAAACACTTGCAGTCTGTATAATTCATAAACACAACTTCATTCTTTATAAATCTCTCCAACAGTGTAGCATTAGCCGTTAGCCACGGAGCATATAGCCTCAAACTCATTCAGAATCAAATGTAAACATCCAAATAAATACAATACTCACATAATCCGACGCATGCATGCAGTATGCATGACGAACACTTTGTAAAGATCCATTTTGAGGGATATATTAGCTGTGTGAACTTTGTTTATGCTGTTCAAGGCAAGCGCGAGCTCTGTGGGCGGGGAGCGATAGCATTTAAAGGGGCCGCAACATGAATCGGCGCATTTCTAATTATGCCCCAAAATAGGCAGTTAAAAAAATGAATTAAAAAAAATCTATGGGGTATTTTGAGCTGAAACTTCACAGACACATTCAGGGGACACCTTAGACTTATATTACATCTTGTAAAAAAACGTTCGATGGCACCTTTAAATCAGTGTTCAAACCGCGGACAGATGTAAATAAACAGCTTGTGAACAGTATGTCATGTAACATTACATTTGCCTCAGGAAAGCCATTCAATGACCATAGCATGTTAGTTGGCTAGAAAAATTAACTCTGTGGAGCATTTTGCTAAGTATATGCACACTATATTACATATTCCTTTTTTTTACTCTTATATCATTAAAAATATTATAATGTTATTATGTATGAATTATAATGTTATAAATATTATGGTACCAGCTGACCTGTATAGTTTACAACAGTAGTTGAGAGAGATTTTTTCCTTGAGAAAAATGAACATGTACTGTAGCTGATATTTATCCAGATTAAATTGAGATTAAATTGAATTGCAAGTTTATGGATCAAATCGTGAAAAATCCATAAATCATGAAAAAAATCTCTGCCAGCAGCTCATTCTACCAGAGAGGAGCAGAAAGGGTGAAGGTTTCAGAGACTGTTAAAATTGTAGTCTAAAAGAAACGATAAAAGAATTTGCATTTGTGAGATTAGCATTTCTATTTTTCTTTGGGTGTCCTTTCACATGTGGCTCTTGCAACAAATTTCAAGCATTAAAACATGTGGACATGGTTTGTGTATTTGAGGCACAATTTCACCCCTACAAAATCACTGAACGTCCGTATTATTTGTAAAAGAGTGACTGATATATGTGATACTCGCGAAGAAAATGTATTATCTTCACTATAAGAAGGATAGAAATATTAACATAATTAGATATCCAGACAGTGACATTAGTGGCAGCAGGATCATAAAAACTAAATCAATTTTATAAAAAAAGACTGAAAGCAAACTCATACATTTTTAAGGCCTTTTTCTAATTTTAATGTGCACTGGTCTTGAAAAAAGAGAATGTGGGTTGAAAAGTGTAATAGGCATCACAGATAGAAGGACCAAAATCTGTCATGTTCAGACAATACACCTCACTATAATATGATTGACTGAGACGTACTGCACAGATAATTCTGTTGATATGCTTTAACACTAACAATTTACTTCCCATAACTGACATTTTGTATTGATTTGTGTGTATGTGTGTTTAAAAAAGAAGCACGCATTAAAGATTCAACAGGGCACAGCTGGAGAGAAGGACAACATTACATTGCATTGCATGTCATTAGTCCACTAGTCCGTGGTTTACTTCATATGCTATCTGAATGTGTGTGGAGGGCTGAAAACAACATAATTTCCTTTTTCTGCTACTTAAATTCATTTTAAAAGTATGTGAACCATATATTTATACATGAATTTCCGATCTACCATGTTCGTTTGGTGAGAAGTTGTTCCCCTTGGTGTTCTTTACACAAAGTTGAGTAAAAAAAATTTTAAATAATCTAATTTCTGCCATTAAATTACAATATTCATGTGCATTGGCATTATACTGACCATTTGCCATCATGCTCTCTAGATTTTAATATTGCCATTGGCTACTGAAAATCTAGGTCTTCCACTACCATACGTACTACCCAAGACTCATTTTTGTCTTGCTAATCTGCATTTCATAGCTCTGTGCCCCTTTTTTATTATGCTAATGCAGCCTCTCTGAAAGGCATAAAACATGCATGAATCTAATCTCTATTAAGCCAGGTGTTGTTGGTGAATGTGTCTCCATCATTAGAGTAATTACTGTGAGCTGAGAGCTGGACTGGCAGCTTGTTGACTTGTTCTCTTGAGATTTATGCACTGAACTACATTTCCCATGGTTCATGCAACATGCTTATCATCTGTAATGCTGCTTTCAGGTCATGTAGGGATGATCATATTTACACATGAACAGCACCACAGTGTCTTAATTAGCAGTGGGGAAATCAGGATTGTGAAGCATAATTAAAACATGCTCAATATTGACTTCACTGTTTATTTTGCATGCATTCAGCGTACTCTTGATGAATAATACAAAAAAGGCTTGCCAGAAAATACTGCTCATTTGGCCGTTCTGAAGTGACAGGCTCGTGCAACTGCATTTCAGCATGAGAAAGCTAAAATGCATAGAAAAATAACCAATTACATGCGCATCCATTGCTTTTCGTTATGTGGCCCTAGGGCTGAAAAGCATCATGTCTCTTTTATCAATAAGTGAAAAAGAGATGAAGAAATATGAAATCCTTTTTCCCCACCAAAATCTTTTGAACTTTTCAAATCGTAATGATGACTTCTGAGCTGGTAAATACAAATTTCCCAGGAGGACTTGAAGACAGCATTTTTTCCGCCTGGTGTCTTCATGTGCTAGAGCCTGATGTACCAATGAATTAACAGTGCTCGCAGGTTTCATTGAATGTTTCATTATTGTTTTGTGTCTTAATTAGTCCAGGTACACGCAGGTGTGGACTATACTATTTTATGCTGTTTAAGGAGTTAGTTCATGAAAATTTTGAATTAAAACATTTGTTAAGAAGACATTAAAACATTTGTTAAGACATTAAAACGTTGCTGTTCTTTTACCCTCATGTCATTTCAAATCCTTGTGACTTTCATTGCAAAAAAAGAGACAGATGCTTTTGTGTTCCATGGAAGAGTCAGTCACACAGGTTTGGAGCAATTTAAAAAAAAAAAATTAATACTTGAGCAATTAAATTGAAAAGTGACAACAGACATTGTTACAAACAAATCTATTTAAAATAAATGCTGTTCTTTTGAATTTTCTATTCATCAAAGAATCCTGAAAAAACTCACAATTTCCACAAATTATTAAAGGGTTAGTTCACCCACAAATGAAAATTTTGTTATAATTTACTAACCTTATATTGTTCCAAACTTTTGTTCATCTTCTGAACACAAATGAAGATATTTTTAATGAAATCTGAGATTTATGTCCCTCCATTGACAGTCTATGCAACTATCAATTTGACGCTTCAGAAAGTTCATAAAGAAAAGGTAAAACTAGCTAATCCATGGTTAGTTCAAATTTTCTGAAGAGACACGATCGCTTTATATCGTGAACGGATTGAATTTAGGCTTTTATTCACATATAAACATTGATCAGCGAACATGAACAGAAGCTCAGACCTACTTGACATGCAAGAATGAACCTCATTGGTTCTTGTAGAAGCTCAAACATGCTGTATCACATGAGAATGAACCTCACTGGTGCTCGCACGTCAAGCAAACATGCTTGAGGTTCTGTTTACCACGACAGATGTGAGTTGATGAATGTTTATATGTGAATAAAAGCCTAAATTCAGTCTGTGTTTGGACAAAATTTGGACTAAACCGCTCAATTCAAATGGATTTATGATCTCTTTATGAACTTTTTGAAGTGTCAAAGTGGTAGTTGTGTAGCTGTCAATGGAGGGACAGATGAACGAATGTCTTAGAGGGTTGGAATAATATGAGGGTGAGTAATTAATGACAGATTTTTTTTATTTTATTTTGGCATGAACTAACCCTTTAGTAGCACAACTGTTTTTAACATTGGTAATAAAAAGAAATGTTTCTTGAGTACCAAATCAGCATATAAGAATGATTTCTCAAGGATCATGTGACACTGAAGACTGGAGTAATGGCTGCTGAATATTCAGTTATTTTAAACTGTACTAAATACAGCCTTGGTGAGACTTCTTTGAAAAACATTAAAAATGTTACTGACCCTAAACTTTTGAATGGCATTGTTTAACAACGTAAGAGAACTGCGTGTTGGTGTGTTGATACAGGGCTTTGTGTACACTAATGTGTGTACTTAGGGTGGGATCCAGGGAGATGCCACACCTTTTGTAACCCTGCAGTTTTTATTGAAGCAGCTCAGCAGTACCTTGCTCAGGAGTGTATAATGAACACTCCAACATTCAGACTCTAACACATATTAACAACTGCCTGCCGATGATGGCAGTAAGACGCAGAAGTGATTTTTTTTTTTTTTTTTTTTAATTAGTAGTGCTGCTAGACATTGCTAGCTCATGCTGTCCTACTCCGCAGTGGAGATACTGAAGCTACACTTTCAATTTGTGTGTCCCTGTAATCAGTTCTCGCATGAGAAATTTGAATTAATTTTGCTCCACGTCTTCCTGTTGAGTCAGACACTTAATGGAACAAGAACCTCAGTTACACACAAATACACAAACATACACAGATGCAACTCAGTCTAAAGCAATTTTTTTGCTGCGACATTACAAATAATTTGCCACCTGTGTGTGACACACAGGTGTACATGTGTGGTTGTGTCACCAGTGGCAGACGCCTTTCTAAGTGTAAATGATGGTGTGAAAAACAGCTTTTGAAGGTTCTGATTGTGTAGGCTGGTCTTAGACATGGTGTATCAGATTCTGTCAGACAACATAAAAGAAAGTAAATCATGTCCACACACACAGGCACACTCATTTTCTGTCCTCCCCATTTGTCACTCACTATTAATTTCAAACAAACCTGCAACAAAGATGAGATTACATATACACACACATGCAGTAAATGCTACATATTAACCTAGTTCATGCATACAGACAGTGCTGGGAGTTGGATATGACCCATTAATCAGTGTTTCAAACAGGAGTCCTCCACAGATCCAGGCCAGTAAAATGCTTCAGTCTTGATGGGGCTTCTAGCAAAGACAACTGAACATGATTGAAATGGTTATTGATTGGAGTTGGCACCTTCTAAGGATACAAATTGCAATAAAATCAAAATAATACCCATGTCCTTTGGAGAGAGAACAAAAAGATATGTTAGACAAACCATTGTCTCACATAAAATCAACATAGGATGAAATGTAACCTTTTAACCCTCTAATAATAATAATAATATGATTATTATAATGGTATTATAATAATCATTAAAATGTCATAATATACATTATTAATAGTAGTCTCAAATATTAGTTCAGCTAAAAGTTCAAATAAAATAAAATTATATACATTCTAGAATGATTTGTGATGTGAATATCACATTTTTAATTAACTTATTTTATTTACTAAAAATGTAATGCACAATTTGCAGTATTGAATTTTAGTGATTCCAAATAAAAAGAAAATGGCATAAAACTGTGACAACAAGGGTATAATATCATTTGAACCTTTTTTTTTTCTAGTATGGTAGTAAGAGAAATAAATATTCTTATTTCACTTTTTGTTTTTTGTAGTGTTGAATGCATTTATGCAGACTCATTCAACTCTTATTACCACAGTTATTGTAAGAAAACAATTCTTTGTATGGAATTCTGGTGTCCTTTTCATTTATGAGAACTCTTAACATAGGATTTCATTATTTAATTTGCTTTACATTTTTATCAATTCCAAGCCCTATTATCTTGTGGAAAGTGCCAGCTATTAATGCAGAGGTTGTAGGTTCAGTCCCAAGTATGCATGATGTACAGTGATTACTGCCCTGTTCTATTATTCTTGTGCTCTCGAGCAAGTCACTTCACCCCAGATTGCCGCTGGCAGACTGCCACTGCAATTAGTGTATTGTCGCTTTAGATAAAAACCTAAATGGTGACTAGTAGCAGTAGCTATATCAGTTTGGCTGGGCTGTCATGCTGACATCTGGACTGTCAGTCTATTCACAAAACGGATAATAAAGGCCATCATAATCTATAATCTAGTCTGTCATGCTGAACCAGATAAAAATGGCTTGAGTTTGTCTCTAAATTATTGTTATATATAAGGATACACACATGTTATGAGAGGCATAATCATTATGGTTTTAAAGTGGTCATGTTAAACATTAATCACTTTTTCCTCTTGAGGTTATTTGTAAGCCATTGTGATTTTCTTTTTTTGCTCTGAAAAGAGTAATAATTTCATTATAGTTTTCATTATGACTTTCCTCTCTCTCTCTCTCTCTCTCTCTCTCTCTCTCTCTGACCCTTACAAACAGACTGATGGAAAGAACAATCAGTGTTTTTTAACTTAGTTTGAATAGAAGTTTTTTTATGATATTTTTTATTTCTGAACATTGTTGGATGTTTCAACTCTTTTATTATTTAAAAAGATCAAGAACAATTAAATTTGACTTTAACAGCTCAGAAGACATGAATAATGATTCATAATTCACATTTATATTGTAAGTATTACACATAAAATACCCTGATTAATCACTGATTGTTTTTATATGGATGTTATGCTTGCAGGCATTCAGCAGCTGAAAAGGTTAATGCACTGACCAATAGGATCACAAGACCTGCCACAGTTACTGAGAGATGAATGTTATCGTCTGAAGGAGAGGGCAGATGACCTTTGTGGGGATATGTAGATGAAATAAAGCAGTCCTTCATTCATTCATGAGGATTCTAGCTGCATTGATGAAGTATAATTGTGATTGGTTTGTGGCCAGTTTGATTGGCTGAGTTTTCCTTGAGCTCTGTGAGCAGTTCTTTAAATGGTCATGGCGAAGACAACCGAGTCCCTTAATCTGTCCTTCCTCCTGGAGCACGAAAGACAGATGATCCTCAGTGTTCTCCAGAAAGACGAGAAGCTCAGGAAACGAGAGGAGAAACGCATCAGGTAGCATCTTCCACTTTGCACATCATCACATTTTCTTTCTTTCTTCTGCAAAAGTAGTTAGCTATTCTATAAACTTCAAAAAAATTACAAAAAAGGAGCTAATCACACTGAAGCTAATTAAAACAGGTATACAACTTCCCAATTAGATAATTTATAATTTAATTGCAGCATGACAAAAGCAAATAGAAGTCATTATAAGCAGTGCTGCTGTCTACACTAGGTGCAATGCAACAAATTTATATAACTGACTCAAACACATAATAATGAAATAAATATTCTGATAAAATATTTAAAATGTTGCGACTCAAATCTGTGAATTTTGGGGGGGAAATGTAGCTTCTTTTTGGAATGGATAAACTATGTTAAAGGGTTAGTTCACCCAAAATTGAAAATTCTGTCATTTATTGCTCACCCTCATCTGTAATACCTTTGTTTGTCTTAGGAACACAAATTAAGATCTTTTTGATGAGATCTGAGAGCTTTCTGTCCCTCCATAGAGATCCAACGCAACTACCACCATTCCAAGGTCAAGAAAGGTCAGAAAAAGACATCATAAGTACTCCATGTGACTCCAGTGGCTTAATCTCAATTTTATGAAGCAATGTGAGTGCTTTGTTTGCACAAAAAACATTAATTTAAAAATATCAATTTTCAGTCAAAATATTGATCTGCAACATGCGTTCACGAGAGCGTTACGATGCATGTGTTTTGTGTTCACATGAGAGCTGGCATTGTTGCGTGAACACGCTTTGGATAATATTATTTTGTAAATGAAGTGGTAAATTTTTTTTTTTGCACAAACAAAGCACTCACGTCACTTCATAAAATTGAGTTTAAGCCACTGGAGTCACATGGAGTACTTTGATGTCTTTTTCCTACCTTTCTTGACCTTGGAGTGGTAGTTGCGTTAGATCTCTATGGAGAGACAGAAACCTCTCAGAATTTATCAAAAAGACCTTAATATGTATTCTGAAGATGAACGAAGGTCTTACGGATGTGGAACGACACAAGGGTGAGTAATAAATGATAGAATTTTCATTTTTGGGTGAACTAACCCTTTAAAAGAAACACACCTCCTGTAGCTAATTTATAGGGTTGTTATGTTTAGTTACTCCTCAACAGTGATGCTGGTTGTGCCTCTACAGGAAGCTGAAAAATGAACTTCTGGAACTGAAGCGAACCGGGCGGCGTAGTTCAGCTGATCAGCGCGAGTGTGCCGTATGTCTGCGTGCTCTGGGTCTCATCCTGCAGAGGGGTAATGTGTGTACCAATTGTCATCGGCGCATCTGCAACTTCTGCACTGCTACGCCTCCAGGCAGCAACTGCAAATGTACCGTGTGTGCGAAGACTGCGTGAGTCACACTGAACATCCATACACAATCTGGTCTGTAATGCTAAAAAGATGATTTTTTTGGCTTTTATTAAATGTTCTGCACCAACTTGTTTCAATAGGAAATGTCAATGCAGTATAGGGGGAAAAAATGCGGTTTATAGGCTCTTAAAGAGGTGAACTAATTAAGCTATGCTTGTCACTTATAATTGGGGCTTACACAGTGTTGTCTGTGTGTGACTGGCTGTTATAGGGAGCTGAAGGTGGTTACAGGAGAATGGTTTCTGGAAGAGAGATCCAAGAGGTTTCAACATGCCAGTGTACCCAGCAGTGATGTAGTCAAACAGTCAATCCTCAGCAATCCTCCAGGTGAGACCAACTGTCAACACAAACACCCATCAACCAATGCCTGTAAATATTGCCCTACATTTTACACAATGTTAGCCCTGACATAATAGAAAGTTTTCCTCTCCAGGCTTTATTTAATGATTTGAAAACTAGAATAGTTACATGTTTCAGTGTATACAAATGAAATATATTATCATTGTTTGTCCAGCTGAACAGCAGCATTGTCGATAATAATTTAAAAGTTTTATTGGCCAAGTTACCGCAGTCATGTGAAAAAGGTAGGACACCCTATTGAATTCCATGGTTTTCTGTATCAGGGCATAATAAAAAAATCATCTGGTCCTTGGCAGGTCTTAAAATTGGAAAAATAAAACCTCAGATGAACAACAACACATGACGTATCACACTGTGTCATTATTTGCTAAGCAAAAATAAAGCCAAAATGGAAAAGCCATGGGTGACAATCTTAGGACACCCTTACTGTTAACATAGGAATTTAAGAGGGTAAGTAACAGTCAGGCACTGCTAATCAAATGTCTTGGATTAACTGATCACCAGCCAGTGTCATCACCCCTATAAAAGCTGAAGTTCTAGCAGTTTAAGTGTCTGGAGCCTTCAGATGTGTGTTAAAACAATGCCAAGGAGGAACGACATCAGGAATGATCTTAGAGAAGTACTTGTTGCTGCCATCAATCTGGGAACAGTTACAAGGCCATTTCAATACAATTTGAAATCCATCATTTACAGTGAGGAAGATTATTCACAATTGGAAAACAGACACCAGTCTTCCCATGAATGGATGTCCCAGCAAATTCACCCCAAGATCAGACAGAGAAATTGCAGACACCCCAAGAGTATACCTCAGACTTCACAGGTCTCAGTTAACATGTTAAATGATAAAGATTAACCCTGTGTCTCAATCAGCTCCCTAGGTCGTGAACCAGTATATAATGAAAGCGAATGTGGCTGATACCCTTATCAGTGCCCTGACTACTGAACTAGGGAGCTGATTGAGACACACGGTAAGACAGTACAATTAGAAAAAGACGGGTCAAGTATGGCATGTTTGGAAGGGTTTCCAGGAGAAAGCATCTTCTCTCTTAAAAAAAACATGGCAGCATGGCTTAGGTTTGCAAAGTTGCTTCTGAACAAACCATAAGACTTCCAGAACAATGTCCTTTGGACAGATGAGACCAAAGTGTAGATGTTTGGCCATAATGCACAGCGCCAAGTTTAGAGAAAACCAAAAGAGTATATCAGCACAAACGCCTCATACCAAAAGTCTAGCATGCGGGTATAGCGCTGATGATTTTGGGCTTGTTTTGTAGCCATAGGTCCAAATGTGAAGCCATCCATCAGACAGCTAAAGCTTGGCCAAAACTGGGTCATGCAACTGGACAATGATCTGAAGATTACCAGCAAATCTACAGCAGAATCAAAGTGTTGCAATGGTCCTGTCGAAGTCCAGACCTCAACCTGACTGAAAAGCTGTGGCGAGAGCTGTGCATAGACAAATGTCCACAAACCTCAATAAACCGGAGCAACATTGTAAAGAAGACTGGGCCAAAATTCCTCCAGAATGATGTGAGAGACTGATAAAGTCATACAGAAAATGATTACTTCAAGTTATTGCTGCTAAAAGTGGATCTACAGGCAATTGAATCATAGGGTGTCCTAAGTTTATCACAGGTGGTTTGGTGGTTTGGTTTTCAGCTAAATGAAAACTTTAATTTTGGTTTTTAGTAAAAAAAAAAAAAAAATGTTTTTGGTGCATCACTATTGAATAATACATAGATTTTGTCCCTCAAATTTTCCAACATGGTCAAAGAACTGTGTGTATTTAGCTTAATGGCTTAAAATCATTTCTTATTATGAATATTTTTTTTTATTTTTGGAGATGGTGGCTCTGCTCACAGACCATCAGAGATGGAGAGATCATCCACACCACAGTATGAGAGATCGCCTACACCTCAATTCCAGAAAGGCACAGGGAAGAACAGGAAAGGGTGAGGGGCATCTTTTACAGTCCATTGAACTTGACTTGGCTATGCTTGGAATCACTTACTGTGATACATTTCCTGCAGTTAATAGTATTTATGCTGTGCAATGTATGCTTTTTTCTTTACGCATGGAATAATGGGATGACCTACTACAATTGCTAAAATGTAACACTGTAAACACTATCCGATAAAGCAATGCTTGACAATTAGCAATGTGACAAATGAACCAGGAGTAATATCAGCAATCATTTTGAACAATAATTAAACATGCATGAGGTCAACAACAATGTAGGATACCGCTGTTTGAAATGTTTGCCTACTGCTTGTATATTCACATAAAGTGTATGTATATTCTATAGTGCAGTAAGCTAGTATTTCATTCTGCTCAAGCCTGTGTCTTCTCATTAAGACAGTCTGTGTCTCACTCTCATTAAGTGTCTGTTTTAGGAAGAGAACAGTTGCAGTGGAACCATCAGGGTTACCAGCAGTACCCAATAACATGAGAACACAAATGGTCAAAACACCAACCCAGACAGAGGCAAGAAACAGGGTAACACACAATAACAATTTAATTCCTATATACAGATTAACGTGCATGAGAAAGCTGTGTTTACTGTCTGTGTGTGTGTGTTTGTTCAGCCGGATGGGGCAGAGAGCGTGTCTAGTATACAAAGCAGTGACAGTGTTTCTGAAAAGATGGCGGATGGGCGGAGACAAATAGATTGCAGCACACCCTCTATCGCGATATCCAGAGCCTCCCTCTCATCAGGTATCACCATGGCAACAACCTGACATATGTACTATTGCTGCCAATGACACCAGGAACAACATTTTCCTGTGAAACTGTCCTTATATCAGTTCACTCTAATATTAAAAACCTAAGAGCATTAAGTGGGATTCAAAAGTCTGAGACCACACTGAATATGTAGGAGAAATGGAAATACTGTAATGTAAACAATAATCACTGTCTGTGAATTTGTAAACTTATGCTTAGCTCAAAAACAGAATGTTTACCACTTTTTACATTTTTTTTCTTTGCTATAAGAAAGTTAAAGAAATATATCTAGAAATATTCAAGATTCTGCAGTTTCTATGACACTAATTAAAATGTGACCCTGGACCACAAAATCAGTCATAAGGGTCAATTTTTTGACATTGAGATTTATACATCATCTGAAAGCTGAATAAATAAGCTTTCCATTGATGTATGGTTTGTTGGGACAATATTTGAAAATCTGGAATCTGAGGGTGCAAAAAAATCTAAAAAAATCTAAATATTGAGAAAATTGCCTTTAAAGTTGTCTAAATGAAGTCCTTAGCAATGCATATTACTTACAAAAATACATTTTTGATATATTTATAGTAGGAAATTTACAAAATATCTGGAACATAATCTTTACGTAATACCCTAATGATCTTTCAATGATCAGATATTTTGTAAATTTCCTACTATAAATATATCAAAAATGTATTTTTGTAAGTAATATGCATTGCTAAGGACTTCATTTAGACAACTTATATGTGAAAGAAAAAGAAAAATCGATAATTTTGACCCATACAATGTATTGTTGGCTATTGCTACAAATGTTTTGTGGTCCAGGGTCACAAATAAGCATTTTTAGACCAGTGGTAATTGACATTGTTTTTTTCTAAAGTATGAAAGTATAAAATATAATGAAATATATTGGTATTTTTGTCTTTACTTGCTTTAACTTATTTTATGCTTGTTTTGTCTTATTTTAAATAATTTTAAGTAATCTTGAGGGCTCAATCCCCAGTTAAGAAACCACTATTTTAGGCCACGTTAACACTGTTGTACAGACTTTCAGATGTTCTTTCTTCCATTTAAAGCACAAGATGTTCTTTGGATCTTTCTAAATCATGCTGGAGAACATGACCTTCAGGGTTTACAGAAACATGCCAAATACTAAAACATTCTGAAATTCATGTTAGGTGTTTCAATTCAACTCTTTGTTTTAATCATGGTAATGATATAATTTGTAATGAAAAAAGTAAAAATTGTATTTGGAAAAATGTTCACTTGTGGTCTTAAGCTCACTCTATGTCCTTAGAAGTATTACAGAATATAAAATAGTCAGAACCTTGGTTGAGAGCATCTCATTTTCTCTGCTTTCACAGATCGCAGTCGCTCTGAGGTGGACCTCAGTAATCCTGGAGAGGGCTTCAGTGAAGATCCCCTGATTAGTCGATGCCGCTCAGTTCCAGGACTGAACGATGGGGTAGATATCAGCCGCAGTCTCCTAAACTACTTCTCACTTGCAATCTTGTTCATAGTTTTTTCTGTGTGCAGGATAGAAGATTTCCGGATAGGGAGTTAAAATGATAACAGAGACAGCCTTCTGTAATGTGATTTTTATGATATCATATCACTGAGTGATTGCATAAAGAGAACCAGTGCTGTTTTCAATATAATATTGTTGAAGGCAGTGTTTGTGCTCTAGGACTCGGATGAGGACATTGATGCGGTGTTATCAGCACACTATAAAACCAACCGGAGTGTCTGCAGCGCGCAATCAATGGTATAATGATTTACACAGACACACGCACACACAAACAACATAATCACAGGTGCTTTGCTGCAACGTGTTTGCTGGCTTTTTGGAAATGTCTGACTGAAACAAAATATATATTTGTTCCTTTTTCTGTGTTTTGCATGTGTGCACTGTATGTTTAGACTTATATATGTGTGCCTTATATCAGGGGAGCCATAAACCCAACATTTTCACCCTCTTTTTCCGATATTATGTACGCCCTACCCTCTAAAACCGTTCCAGTTTTTCTGCCTTATGAATATTAGCATTTTCTCCTTGTGGCAAAATATCCAGTTACATGAGATCACTTAATTTGTTGACACACCTGGCAGACCCACACATGCACTTTTTTATCGCATAATCTCATGAACACACAAATTAGCATAGATAAAATACGCAATAACTACTGAAAATGCACCATTGTCATATTTCCCGGTTCTTGGCCACACATACAGACGCAGGTGGTGCATTAAGACACAACAAAGAGATATAATTCAGGCAAACATGAAGACAAGTGGCCTCTTTCAAAACAGCTGACATAACTCATAGCTCACACGCAGTCTCTAATAGCTAGATGAGTCAGATGTGTTTCTTCTTCATTTAGCACTCTTCACAAGCAAAGAGAAAAAACTAGCCAGGCTTTCACTGACAACAAAACAGTCAAGTTTTCACCGCGTTTTCAAAGGTTGTCATCATTTACTCACCCTCATGTCATTCAAAATCTGAATGATGTTCTCTGTAGAACACAAAAGAAGATGTTTTGAAAAATGTCCGTGCTACTCTTTGACATGAGTGAAAAGTTCCAAGTATAAAATATTCCAAAGAATAGACAGAAATGATACAATATTTCTTGTTGAAAATCTTGCTTTCTGCCATAGCTCTTAAATCTTATCAGTCTTCATGTAAATTCATTTATGCCTTGTCAAGATGTACTGTGCTACACTTTACATCTAATTTTTGGCTTCAAAAAACCTATATACTACTTTTATGGTGCTTTTTGTCATTTTTGGAGCCCAAAAGCTCCAGTTCCCATTCAATGTCATTATATGTAAAAGAGTAGCAATGCACTAAATGAATTTTTTTAACAAAACTAAACCGAAAGTTTTCATTTAGCCTGAAACCAAAACTAACAATTATGTTTGGGTAATTCAATTTTGGAAAAAAATTGTGTTCTCAGGTGTTAAATTAGACTAGAAATGCTGTTTTTGGTCAATGGTTTCATCCCCTCAAAACTATTATAGCCAATACCAAAAATTCAGCTGAATATTTTTGGTTGCCGAAATGTGCATCACTAGAAAATAGCTGTGTGAACGTTCTGCTAAACATCTATTTTTATGGAAGAAAGAAGAACAAAAGGGTTTGAAATGACATAAGGGTTGGTAAATATGACACAATGTTCATTTTTGGGTGAACTGTCACTTTCAGCAGCTACAAATATTCAAATGTGAAAAAGTTCCTTCTCGGCTCTAGCGATCTGTGTTCTGTCACAATATATTGTAGGTTCTTATTCTTCTGCTCTGCTCTCTGTTTTTTTTCCTGGCTTGCCTTGATACTGGCAATCTTCTCTCCTGTCTGTCTTTCTCCTGTCTTATTCTAGTCTTCCACACCTGCCTCGGAGAGAAAGTGGGGTTTCCTTAATGTACCTGACTCAGATGCTGACACTGTGAGTGTTCAGTTTGTGTTTGAGTACAGATGTGTGTCTGTCTGTTGCTATGTTCGCTTCAGTTTCTCTCTCTTGCCTTTCTGTATTACTGAAGAGATATACATACACTTAAACACAAGCTTGTGAAAGATGCACACCCAAGGACTCTCCCTATATTGTCTCCAGACCAGCATCAACAGTATGATGAGCGTGTACAGTGAGACGGGCGACTATGGCAATGTGCGGGTTTCCGGGGAGATCCTGCTCAACATCTCCTACAGCTATAAAACAGGGGCACTCAACGTGCTCGTCCGCGAGTGCCGCTGCCTAGCAACCGGGGATGAGAGGAGACAGCGCACGGATGCGTAAGGGCACACACACACACACACACACAGACACTTCACTTCGAGCCCTGGTAGAGCATCCCTGCACTGCATGTATTTATTTATTTATTTATTTATTTATTTATTGTATTTAAAGGGATTGTTTAATTTAATAATGTTAAATGTAAATTCTGTCATTTTTTTAATATACTGTTGTTCTATTTTGAATTAGCTTTTATTTTTATATTTTCAGTTTTCATTTTAATTTTAGTTTGTTATAATCATTTTATGTGCTTTTTAATTTTTTACTAGTTTTATAAATATTTATATTTTGCTATAATTTATTTTTTGTTTAGTAATTTTAGTACTTCAACATTTTATTTCAGTCTAATTGTCATTTGTTTTTGTTTAAGTTTTTCATCAAATAATTATTTTATTTTATTTCAACTTTTATTTCAATTTTTAATAGTTGATTTTCAGGATTTTTTTCAATAATTGAATTTTTAGTCTATTGCATGGCTTTAGAAAATATGTATTTATAATTTTTCCCCCCCAAAATGCATTATGCTAAGCAGGTCCTTGTTTAACTAATAAAAAGTATATATGTACCAAAGATGTTATCAATGTCCATTGTCCCAACACCATTAAAGGGGTTGAATGGTTCAGAAATCTAACTCTGTCCAGTATCCACATATATCTAAATAAATTGCCGAACCCCAAATTTTTTTCTCTTTTTTTAAATTTTTTTTATTTTTTTTATTAATATTGAACCAATTAATTAACTCAATAACTATGAGCTTAATCACAAATTATAGACATTTAAATATTGAACCAATTGGCAGCTCTGATTTCATTTCATCAGTTGTCTTAATTTGTGTATTTGTTGTCTAAGATATCAAGTAAAAACATTGGTATTTTGTGTGTGTGTGTGTGTGTTGTGTGTGTGTGTGTGTGTGTGTGTGTGTGTGTGTGTGTGTGTGTGTGTGTGTGTGTGTGTGTGTGTGTGTGTGTGTTTGCAGCTATGTTAAAACATATCTTCTGCCAGACAAGTCCCGTCAAAGCAAGCGGAAAACCAGCATCAAAAGCAACACCACTAACCCAGTGTTCAATGAAAATCTGAGGGTAAGAGGAGGTTCCTGCCTGCCTTACAAGGTTTCATATTGAGATTTATGAGATAGCGCAAATGAGATATTGATTTAAAGGCTCTTATCTCTCTCTATCCCTTTGAATAGTATGTAGTCAGTCACTCTCAGCTGGAGACACGCACACTGCAGGTTTCTGTGTGGCATCACGATCGTTTTGGACACAACAACTTCCTGGGGGAGACGGAGCTGACCTTTGACTCCTGGGAGTTTGACACGCAGATAGAGGAGTGGTTCTCTCTACAGCCTAGGGTGAGCTGAACACACACACACACACACACAAACAGACACAGTGAGAGATCAAATGAAATGTGTTGACATGGATAAGTGTGATACTGAAATGTGTGTGTGTCTGTGTCAGAGTGAGTCTTATGTGGACGCAGTGATGCACTATAAAGGGGAACTTACAGTGGTTTTGAAGTACATTCCTGCAGAGAGAAATGTCTCACTGCCTCTGGACCAAGTGCAAGGTATGATTTAGAAATTATATAATTTCTTCACCTTTTCATTGTTGTTAAAACAAATGACCTACAGTAGGTGACCAAAAGTGGGGATTTTTTGAAAGGTGCCCTAGATTATGTTTTTAAAAGATGTAATCTAAGTCTAAGGTGTCCCCTGAATGTGTCTGTGAAGTTTCAGATCAAAATACCCCATATATTGTTTTTTATTAATTTTTTTAACTGCCTATTTTGGAGCATCATTATAAACGCGCCGATTTTATGCTGCGGCCCCTTTAAATCTCGTGCTCTCCGCCCACAGAGCTCACGCTTGCCTTAAACAGTGCCTTAACAAAGTTTACACAGCTAATATAACCCTCAAAATGGATCTTTACAAAGTGTTCGTCATGCATGCGGCATGCATGCGTCAGATTATGTGAGTATTGTATACTGTTATATTGTTTACTTCTGATTTTGAATGAGTTTGATAGTGCTCCGTGGCTAACGGCTAATGCTACTCTGTTGGAGAGATTTATAAAGAATGAAGTTGTGTTTATGCATTATACAGACTGCAAGTGTTTAAAAATGAAAATAGCGACGGCTCTTGTCTCCGTGAATACAGTAATAACCGATGGTAACTTTAACCACATTTAACAGTACATTAGCAACATGCTAACGACACATTTAGAAAGACAGTTTACAAATATCACTAAAAATATCATGTTATCATGGATCATGTCAGTTATTATTGCTCCATCTGCCATTTTTCGCTATTGTTCTTGCTTGCTTACCTAGTCTGATGATTTGGTTGTGCACATCCAGACGTTAATACTGGCTGCCCTTGTCTAATGCCTTTTATAATGTTGGAAACGTGGGCTGGCATATGCAAATATTGGGGGCGTACACCCCGACTGTTACGTAACAGTTGGTGTTATGTTGAGATTCGCCTGTTCTGCGGAGGTCTTTTAAACAAATGAGATTTATATAAAAAGGAGGAAACAATGGAGTTTGAGACTCACGGTATGTCATTTCCATGTACTGAACTCTTGTTATTTAACTATGCCAAGATAAATTCAATTTTTCATTCAAGGGCACCTTTAAAATTACCCTAAAGTTTGATTAAACCATCAAAAAACGAGGAAAATATTTTAAATATGTGGGAAGAACAAAACAATAAACTTGGTTAAGCTGACAAAATTAAATGGCTGAAAAAGGCAAATTACTGTGCAAAATAAAATGCATAGAAAAACAAAAAGCTCACAGGAAAAAATCATACATAATTAGTTATTAATATTTTGTTGGCTCTCTCTGGTTTTTGTATGTGTTCAAAAGTTGTTTTTATGACAGTCTGGCAAAAAAATTATGTCTGCACAATTTGCCATGTTTAATTGTGTTATCACAAAAAAACAAATAACTCTAAGCACAACTACACAATATGCTTACAAAATCTTTAACACTTTTTAAAATAATATTTGAATAAAGGGCGTAGATGTCAATTTTCCTAGGCTGGAAATCACTTATGAATTTAATATTAAAGGATTAGTCCACTTTTAAATACTTTTCCTGATAAATTTACTCACCCCCATGTCATCCAAGATGTTCATGTCTTTCTTTCGTCAGTCGAAAAGAAATGAAGGTTTTTGAGGAAAAAATTCCAGGATTATTCTCCTTACAGTGGATTTCAATGGCTACCAACAGGTTGAAGGTCAAAATTACAGTTTCAGTGCAGCTTCAAAGAGCTTTAAACGATACCAGATGAGTAATAAGGGTCTTATCTAGGGAATCGATCGGTCATTTTCGAAAAAAATACAACCGTTTATGCTTTATAAACAAAATATCGCCTTGAACGTACTTTCCGCTTCCGCATTCTTCATAACGCTTACGCTGAATGTTCTACACCTTCCCTATTCAACTTACGGAAGAACGCGGCGTCAGTTTTGTTTTTTTGGAAAGTACGTTCAAGGCGATATTTTGTTTATAAAGCATAAACGGTTGTATTTTTTTCGAAAATGACCGATCGATTCGCTAGATAAGACCCTTATTCCTCATCTGGTATCGTTTAAAGCCCTTGAAGCTGCACTGAAACTGTAATTTTGACCTTCAATCTGTTGGTAGCCATTGAAATCCACTGTAAGGAGAAAAATCCTGGAATGTTTTCATCAAAAACCTTCATTTCTTTTCGACTGACGAAAGAAAGACATGAACATCTTGGATGACATGGGGGTGAGTAAATTTATCAGGAAAAGTGTATTTAAAAGTGGACTAATCCTTTAAGGTGTCAGTAATTTTTATGGAGTGGTCTTGAATTATTATGTTGCTTCAAAGCCACAAACTGCCTACAGTTAGGTTACAATACACTATATTACTAAGTGGAAAAAGTATTTTCTGCGATTATTAATAGTATTATATTTAATTATTTATTTAAAATGTGTCTATCAGATTGCTTTGCTGCCTGTAAAACACTTTGTGTCTTACTGTAAATGCTATAAAAAAGTATATTTGTACAGTAAAAATAAAAAATATATAAATAAAAAATAAATTAAAAGTATAGCATAAACATCTGTTTAAATTTACATGTATGCATAATGTAAATTTACAAACATTTTGTGTTTAAAACTGAGGTATTTTCATTCTAGGTTAATTTTATGCTAGGCAAGTTCATCTAACATATCTAATAGTTTTCACAACAAAAAAAAAATGCTCTGATGCTTTAAACATTATAACGGGACCCTATTTGTTTAACGTGCCATCAACAAAGCTTTTGTTTGAGCTCCGAGAAGTTCTCTGTATATATTACTGGAGTGTTTAATCAAGCTTTCTTCTGTTTCTCAGTGAAAAAGGGATTTCTTAAGGGAAAGAAGAAAACCATCACACTTCCTAAAGGAGGAATGGTGGAGCTGCTGGTAAAAGAGGCAAAAAACCTGACGGCCGTCAAAGGAGGGTCCTCTGACCCATTCGTCAAAGGGTGAGCTGACTTCCTCTGATTTATCTTTCATATACACTTCGCAGACTCATACTCCTGGTTTTCTGCTTGTGTATCAGATACCTACTGCCTGATGACAAGAAAAGCACAAAGCACAAGACCGCGGTGGTGAAACGTACCGTGAACCCACGCTGGAATCACACCTTCACATACTGCGGCCTGCAGCACAGCGATCTGGACAGCGTGTGTCTGGAGCTGACGGTGTGGGACAGAGAACCGCTCGCCAGCAACGTCTTCCTGGGTGGTGTGCGGCTCGGGGCAGGGACAGGTCAGTCTTTCTTTAGCTTAGCCTTTTTCATTTCAATCTCTACCTTTGTATCAGAAATCCTGAGTATGTATTTCAAGATTTGCATACATGATACATTCAGTATTTTATGCAAACAATGGGTATATTATATAGTGTTTTTAGTTATTAAAATTTTGAATTCATTCTAATAAAAGTTTGTCATTTTGTCATGCTTTTTCTTCAGTATAGCTTTATTTTATTTCAGTTTTAGTCATTTTAGTACTTCAACTTATACTAATATCTATATTTTATTGTATTTTAGCTTTATTCAATTGCTGAAAACATTTTTAATAGATTTAGTTTTAGTTAACAATAACAACACTGGAAAGTCAGTCACAAAATACTCAAGTTCTCTCAGGAATAAGAGTCGAACTGTTCAAAGCACAACCTGAAACATGATTTTTCATTCACTAATGGAAGTCCATTTCGTCTGCTTCTTTACCATAGCATTCTATCCCCGCTGGATGCTTGCTGATAATTACATATTTAAAATTATATTTCCCACATTAGTAGGACAGATTTGTACAGATTTGATATAATGCTTTACTGTGCAATGTTCTCTAACTCAAATTAAGATAATCATTCAGTCCCAAATGTTCTTGAATATAATTTCCACTGTAATGTTCTTTCTAAACGTCTCCTAAATCAATCATCAATGATGCATGAAGCATTACTTTGTGCAACACATTTTGTATTCATGCTAAACTAATGTACTGTTACAAATGTTTTATTCATATCTTCACTCACTCATGATTAAGTCGTTTGATTCTCATTGATGATTGTGTTAAATGGGCCTTTTACAGTATTTATAATTAGAAATATTACTAAAGGTTTTCTTGCAGTAAAATCTTTTTTTTCTATTGTACCTTTAAGACTTTTATAAATAAATGACCCCTATTAGGATTGGCTAGTCTCTTCACATGTGAAATGACTAACAGCACCCCTATTAAATTGCTGACAAAGCATTGATATGTAAATGTGGACAGTGATATGTTTATTGTGCTAATAAGTCAAACATAACTGTGACATGTTCTTTGTTTGCAGCTTAGCTATATACACACTTGTATTCTACGGTTATTTTTATTTATCAAGGATGTGCAAAATTTATTTTTTGGAGCAATATTAAAGGCTTTACTATTTCAAATAAATGTTGTTCTTTTGAAAAAATTTTTTTATCACGGTTTCCACAAAATATTAAAGCAGCACAACTGTTTTAATAATAAGAAGAAATGTTTCTTGAGCACAAAATCAGCATGTTAAATTTTTGAAGTATCATGTGACTGAAGACTTTTCAGCTTAAAATTCAGCTTTGCCATCACAGGAATAAAAATATATTTCAATATACAAAATATTTCACAACATTACTGTTTTCTACTGTATTTTTGATCAAATAAATGCAGGCTTGGTGAGCATAAGAGACTCATTTCAAAGACTAAAAAACTTACCAACTAGTTTAAATGTTTTTGAAGAGATATTTTGTTTTGTAAAATGTTTCAAAAATGCATTTTATTTGGATTATTTCTCTGTGATATACTAAATGGGTTTATTTGGTGTGCATTACCTAAAAAAAAAACACTGAACACTAACATCCAAAACATTGTCACCTAGCTAGCTAAAATAATAGTACATTTCATTTCTTTAAACAACCTTTGAAATGATTCCACTGTGGGTGTCTGAGAGTTGAGCAGCACAGCTAAGATCTCTCAGTTTTGATATTACATACAGAGCAATTAAATGACCTGTTTGTGTCCTGCAGGTCTGAGTTATGGAAAAGAAGTAGATTGGAACGATTCCTACGGCGAGGAGCAACGGCTATGGCAACGCATGATTGACAACCCTGAAGTCCCACAAGAGTGCACACTGATGCTGCGATCCAGCATGGCCAAGAGGAAGACATAGAGAGAATGCGGGACAATTTCCTTGGCAATACGCATCAAATCTGATCACCTCTAGACACTTTAAAATGCTCTTTATGTTCTTTTGCAGTACTCTCACTAACCAGATTTTCATTCCAACGTGCATATGCTCTCTAAATTCTCAAAACACATATGTGGCATACATATTCACACACATATATGCCTCTAAGGTCCCATTTACACCTGGTATTAACATGTTTCTCAATTGTGACCACATGGGATTAGCAGGAACTCTAATTTTATGACTACATATATCACTTATGTCAGTGTGGAACTTCAAGTTGATCAAGCACAAGGGAAGAGCAAAAAATGGTACACAGTCTCTCCCAAATATATTTAAATTTTAATCTAAGCATTTTAAAAATGTACGAATTTTAAAAGTAAAGTTTCAAACTACATTCACAGTTATCTTAGTTGAGTAACTGCATTAAGCAATCCTCTGAAGAGTGTGCTTCATGTTGATATCAGGCTTACTGAAGAAATTTTTTATTTGGACAGTTAATTTTTAAGCTGCATAGAGTTTTACTTTTTTGCAGCAGTAGATGATTGGCAGGTATAGGTGGTCTTTCACTGACCTGACTTAATTTAGCATTGCAGAGACAAACCAGGTGTAAATTTTGCAACACACGAGGACACCAACCCAGGTGTAATTATATTTATTTAACATTTCATTTTACAGTGTCCTTGTTACATATGTTACATGTATTTACTGTAGTAATAACAGTAAATTATGCTTTACGTGCAACTAACCTAAACCTATAGTAAGTGTGATAAAATTACTCGGTACTTAAATGTATAATGACATTGTAACAAGGACACCTTGAACTGAAGTATAACCTTATATTTCAAAACACTCACATTGGTCATTACTGTGAATCGCACATGAGTACTATTTAAAAAGAGCACAGTGAACATTATCGAAAAAGGTCACAGCTGTCCTTAAACGAACAAAGCACAAAGCACTTCCTCCATACACGCACACACAAGAAAAAAATGAATCCAATTTGCACAAATATCAGCTGCACATAATGCTTGCACACATGGCGGACTAATTGAGAACAATGTACTGGATGTGATCAATCATTTCTATGAGCACATTAATATAGACATGCACAAAAGATATTACGATAATCATGTCAGATCTGTCAAGACTCTATTACATGTAAATTTGGCTTAAGAGAGACTGATGCTGACAGTTAAATTTCATAGCTAGTTTTACCACAGTTAGAATGTGAAAACAGGTGTGACATAAAAAAGAATATCTGGGAACAATGTGGTTCATTACCTTCAACTAGATTTACAGTTCCTCTAAGAAATTCCAGTGTTTTTGGTAAAATGATAAACCCAAATGTAAAGTAGATAAAGTAGATTACATTTCTATTAAGACATCATTAAGCCTGTTTTCTAAAGACTAGTCACAATTCAGCATGCAAATAATACAATGACATCATTGTTGTTAGGTAGATTCCCCCCTCTGTCACTGTTGTATTGCACAGGAAAGCCTTACCCCAAAGGAGAAAGTAGTTTAGCATTGAGGAAATTACACACTGCACAAATGCATGATGTTTATCATAACCAAAAATACAAAGAAAACCGGTGGTATGAGGTTCTTTTTGGATAGAAAAAGAAAAAAGAGGGATTGTAGTACACAAAAAACACATACATATGCTAACATGTTGTATAAGCACAATGCCTACAGCCCCTATATTGAGTTTTGAGGCTAGATTAATTCCCCCGTTGATCCATTTGAGCCGTCATGTCACTGTGAGGTCTCCATGAAGAATGTGTACACCCCCTTTATGTCTAATACTCTTGTTAGCATCAGTCAAGTGAATAGACCTTATATCACACCTTATAATAAATTGAGAGATTTTGTGGCATGTATAAGGCTTTATCAATGTCCAAGTGTTCACATGTCTGATATTGTCTGAAGCTGTTTGATTCACAGCATGTTCAGTGTACGTGTGCTGTTTCCACTCTCTCATCAGGAAGACAGTGTTTAGGACTGTTCTGTACTGTACTTTATCATGTTCGGAAAGAGAATAAACTATTATTAAACAACTTTTGATGCTTTATTTCTCTTTTTTCAACATCTTAATCATACTCTCTCTCTGTACATACAGCTGTATTTATATATTATTTGAAAGAAGTTTTCTGCATTTATTTGATCCAACATTCAGTAAAAACAGTAGCATTGTGAAATATTATTACAATTTAAATATTTTAAAAAGTTATTTATTCCTGTGATGGCAAAGCTGAATTTTCAGCATCATTACTCCAGTCCTCATGATCCTTCAGAAATCATTTTAATATGCTGATTTGGTGTTAAAGAAATATTTCTTGTTATTATCACAGTTGTGCTGCTTCAATATTCATAGAAAACATGATTTTTCAGATGAATAGAAAGTTCAAAAGAACAGCCTTTATTTAAAATAGAAGTCTTTTGTAACATAAATGTCTGTACTCACATTTGGTAATTTATGTTATGTTTTTTATACAAATATTATTTTGTGACAAAATGGCTCAACTTTCTGGTTAAAAAGGTCACATTATTGCTCTCTTGACTTGACGAGTCTTTGTAATTTCTTTGCGATCATTTTTTACATGAACATTTATTACATGGCTTCCACTGACTTTTACAAAAAAAAAAAAAAATTACAAATATACTGTAACACAGTTTGTATGTAGCCTATGGGAAGAAGGAGGCGGGAACCGGCGAACGTTCAACAAAACTTTAATTCAAAATAAACAAAGAACAAAACGAAAGTAATGCCGGCAGACCCTCGCGGACGTCTGCCGGCCACACAAACATAATAAAACATAAAATAATATCCAGGCCTGGTCCTCTCTCGTCCTTCACGGTCGTCGCTCCTCCTTTTATGCACCCGAAGCTCCTCCGTGAGAGACTCAAGGCCGGTGCGCCTCCCAGGTGATGCTCGTTATCACTTGCGTCACCGGCCTCGCGCCGTTCCCTCACGGCTCTCGCCCGCCCTGGTCGCCACATATACTTTATATATTTTAAGATTCACTATTTCACTAAGAAATTGAGACTTTTTTTTACTGATGCTCCCTACAAAATAAATTAATACTAATTCAGAACGTGAAAACATAGGCTACTTATTACTCTGTTGCACTTACGGTCAATTTGACCATATTTATTTACCAAACCACAGAACCAAGAAAAACCTGGCTGGCCTTTTAAGAAATCTGACTCATCTCATGTTCTCAAACAGGCTTTTATTCATTAATATTGCTTGGAAAAGTAGACCATCCACTCTGACATAAATAGAGACACCAGACAAATAAAATAGAGTAAAATGTCTTAAAAAGACAAACAACAAAGACTCACTCATGCATTCATATTTAGAGATGTGTGTGCATGTGTGTATGTTTTCAATATATGATAAGATGTAGCAGCTCTATCCAGACTCTCTCTTGTAGTTTGGTTAGCTTTATACCCAGTAGAAAATGATGTGTAAATGTGTGCACTGTATATATACATCTAGCAGCTCTGTCCAGCCTCTTTCTGTAGTATGGCCTCCTCGGTGCGGAGGGGAAACGTGTCAATGGTGGTAAAGATCTCTGCCGCTGTGATGGGGAAAGTGTAGCGTTGCTTATCCACACCCTGTTTGTCCAGCAACACCATGCTAAATGAGTTCTGAGACAGCTGCAGCAGCAACCTGCCCCACACAAACACATGCACATATTTACTTCATATTCACTAGAATGATGTGTACCATCATGTGCTTTCTATTGGGAGCGATTCACAAGTTCTTATATACAAAACAGCGGATTTAGAGCTTTCTTGCAAGTACTGTAATCAAGTTACTGAAATAGAGTAATTAAGTACCTGAGTTGTAGAGCCAGCCCTGGAGGGATGAGTCTGTGTCTGATGCGGCCAATCTGAGCTGGATACACCCCCACCAGCTCAATCACTGTCACATGCCTTAAGTCCAGACCACACTGAGCATGCTGCACAATACAGATCATACAGTTTAGTTGCAATATATATGTATATAATTATTTTACATTTTAAAACACACATATTCTTGTACATCTATCTTTGTGAGGACTCTCTAGCTCCTTACCCAAACCATACATATCACAACTAAGTGCTCAAGCCTTACCCTAAACCTAATTAAACCTTAACCTAATTATAACTTTATCCCTAAAACCAAATCTTGACCCTCAAACAGGCCTTTAAAGGGGTCTCAGAAAGTGAGGACTGGCCAAAATGTCCTCACTTTACTCTCTTTGTGTCCTCACTCCAATGGTCTAAAACTCAATCTGGTCTTCACAAAGATAGTTGTACAAGTACACACACACACCACTTAAAACTTTCTGTCTAGGATTTAATTTGAAGAATAAATTGAGGCAAATATTCATCCTGTACCTGTAAATTAGTCATCTGGAATCTGTAGTAGTGATTGGCAGCCGAGGGGGCTGAGATGATCAAAATGCGCCGTTTCTCATAGAACTGGTCCAGCAATGCAGCAGCGGATCGCACCCCAACATTAATATTCATGGCTTTTAATAAAACACATCATTAGGATGTTATTCGCCAGAGGGCAGGTAAGTAAGAATAAGATCATGAATTTTACATGAATTGTGAGGTGTAATCTCATAAGAATAATGTGAATAATTCTGTCATAAAAATTGCCATCAATTACTCTAGCATTCTGCCTTACAATATTAAATACAAATTCTCTGCCTGAATAAGCAGCATTATTATTATTTAGGAATGCTATGCAATCTTACATATAAGGGCATATAATGTATAACACAAGGAATTGCTAGGCTTTTGGTTTTTGTGAGCTGTTAATGTGTGTTCCGTACGGGCACAGGAAGTCTCCAGGCCAGACCATTCCATGTTAAACTGGCAGACTCTGGCAGCGCTGCCCTTCAGCTCGTAGCCACCCAGACAGCGGAATTCACACGTGGCCCCGTAATTATCACCTGCACTGTCACATTTCATCCAGCCATTGTCAGGGACAGAGAGAGGAGTACAGCGACGCACTGCAACGTGTACATAACACACATTTATTACCTTACACACATTCATATATCACAATGCCAACACTTTATGCTAAGTTCTGCAACTAAATAAAAGTAAGGATGCTACCAACTACAGTTTAGCTTTTTCAGTAACACACCGCTGTTCAAAAGTTTGCGGTCAGTATTTTTTTTAAAGGGGTGGTTTATTATGATTTCACTTTTTTAACTTTCAGTTAGTGTGTAATGTTGCTGTTAGAGCATAAACAGCATCTGCAAAGTTACGACACTCAAAGTTCAATGCAAAGGGAGATATTTTCTTTTAAAGAATTCGCTGTTTAAGGACTACAACAAACGGCTGGTAGGGACTACAACAAGTTTCTTCCCGGGTTAGTGTCATCACTAACCCTAAAATTGACATAAACCCTGACCCCAAGAACACGCAACAAAGGGGTTGAGGCCATGTTATGCTGCTTTAGTGAAGAGGAAGAGTTGTTATAGTAGAGTGTTGTTACCATGCTGTCATTTTACACCGGACTGCTTCACAAATGAGGGTCAATTCAACGCTGGATTTGCACAAAAGATTAACATGATGGCACATGCTAGTCGATGAGTTGAATCAACTCCACAGCAACTACATAAATTTATCCACTAACCATTCAGAAATGCATTTTAAAAGTTGTAACTTCTTCCTGAGTCTCTCCATCAGTGTCCGACTCCGGTTTGAACAATGTAAGGCTGAACACCGTTACTGACGATCAACATTTTGGCTGCGTGAGATTCTCCAGCTTTGTTGTTGTTGAGCAACCGAAGCGCGAGCTGTTAAAGCCCCGCCCTCTTCTGGAAAGCGTCCGGGAGCAGCAGCTCATTTGCATTTAAAGGGACACACACAAAAACGGCGTGTTTTTGCTCACACCCAAATAGGGGCAAATTTGACAAGCTATAGTAAATGATCTGTGGGGTATTTTGAGCTGAAACTTGACAGACACATTCTGGGAGAACACCAGAGACTCATATTACATCTTGTAACAGGGGCATTATAGGTCCCCTTTAAAGGAATTAAAGGTCCCGTTCTTCGTGATCCCATGTTTCAAACTTTAGTTAGTGTGTAATGTTGTTGTTAGAGTATAAATAAAATCTGTAAAATTTTAAAGCTCAAAGTTCAATGGCAAGCGAGATATTTTATTTAACAGAAGTCGCCTACATCGAACGGCCAGTTTGGACTACATCCCTCTACTTCCTTCTTTAATGACGTCATTAAAACAGTTTTTTGACTAACCTCCGCCCACAGGAATACACAAGAGTTGCGTTTGTAGAGTGTGTTTGTCGCCATGTCGTCGAAAGGCTGTTATTTTCATCCCGCAGTCCAATCACCGGATCTGATTCCGGCTCAAATTGATAGGGTAAAATTAAAGACATGTTTACGATAACACTGAGCGCGTGCATCTCCACGTTATGGTAAGAGGCGTGACCTTTCCAGGCAAGATGCGCTAAGCTGTCGAATCACAACACAGGAACCGCTGGCACAATCAGAACTCGTTACGTATTTCTGAAGGAGGGACTTCATAGAACAAGGAAGTCATCAGCCCGTTTTTATGACAGTGGAAACAGCGGTATACAGATAAGTAAATTATGTGAAAATACTGTTTTTTTTACACGCGAAACATGAACACATGTTATATTGCACACTATAAACACAATCAAAGCTTCAAAAAACCACAAAAAACAGGACCTTTAATACTTTTATTCAGCAAGGATGTATTAAACTGATTAAAAGTGACACTAAAAACATTTGAATTTAAAAAAAGATTTATATTACATATAAGTGCTGTTCATTTGATCTTTGTATTCAAAGAATCCTGAAAAATATGTATTAAGGTTTCCAGAATCGGCACAACTATTTTTAATATTGGTAAAAAATAGGAAATGTTACCTGATCAGCAAATCAGCATATTAGAACGATTTCTGAAGTAATGATGATGAAATATTCAGCTTTGCCATTACAGGAATAAATTACATTTTAAAATGTATTCAAATAGAAAACATTTAACAGTAATATTTCACAATAATAGTGTACTATTGTATTTTTGATCAAATTTATGCAGCCTAGTTGAGCATAAGAGACTTCTTTGAAAAACATTTTAAAAAATCTTACCAACCCCAAACTTTTGAATGGTAGTGTATATATTTAAATAGATCTTGCCATCTTAAAATGCTTCAATGTAGATTTTGTAGCTACATTTTTAGCTAAACAGTTTTAAAGAATAGCTTGACTGTATTTTAACTACTACTTTAAATCATGAGAAACTAAAGAACTTACCTCTCACTCGAACATTAAACCTGCATGTCGCCTTGTTCTCAGCGCGGTCAAACACAGTGTATGATAATTTATGATTCCCTTCTGGAAAGTGCGAGCCTGGTGGCTTTCCTTTCAGTATAACACTAGAACAATAACAACAAAAAATAGTGTCTTTCACACAAGAATCTGGACAGTGATTAGATGTAAATTAAATGTGAATTCAGTGATTCTCAATGGCATTGAGCGGTCAAATATTTTTGCATAAAGACCACTGAACTGAATTTTAAACACATTTTATACACTGACTCGGTTAGGATGCCGTCTGCTGTGTCTTTGCCCTCTGGTGTGTCCCACGTCACTTTGGCGGTGAGTTTTCCTGGTTCAGCTGTCTTCTCCTTTATATTAGGACACTTAATAACTGGAGGATCCACATCTGAGACAGAAAACACCTTTACATGCTTCACCACCTAAATACTATTTCACAAACCCAAATCCATAAATAAATATTAGTTAGTGCTCAATGACTGTTTTACTCACCCAGGCACACACTGTTGCCGCCGCTCCACGTTCTGCTGCTTTGGCAGGTGGCGCTGTGGTCTCCACGGAGTGTGTATCCCGGAGAGCAGAAAAACTGGCAGCGGGAGTTAAAGTAGGACCCGTCTGAACACTTAAAACCTCCGTTAGATGGCATGGCCAGTTTAGGACAGCGGACTTCTGTAAACATAATTTCATACCCTGGTGAAAATGGATTTTCAATGGACAATCACTGCTGTCAATCCAAATAAATCCATGTGTCATTCAACTGCTGACTGACATGTGGCTAGTATTAATCTGTGTCTGAACATGCATTCAGGTATCAGTCATTTGAGAAATTGAACACAAAAAAAATATCAACTGAGAAATAAAATATTCAAATTATAATCAGACTTTCAGCATGTGGCATAAATGATTAATTAATTTAAAGTTTGGTCATCAAAAATAATCATTAATAAAAACAGATAATAAAGGAAACTGAAAACAGTTTTATGTTTATCAATTATTAATATAGAAATCATGATTTTAAAAAAGACATTACCATTCAAAGTCAGGTTTGGGGTCAGTAAGTTTATTTTTTTGTTTTTTTTTTTAAATAAATTAATACCTATTTAGCAAGGATGCATTCAATTGATCAAAAGTGAAAGTAAAGATATTTACAAAACATTTCTATTTTTAAATAAATGTTGTTTTGCACTTTCTTTTCATTAAAAGATCCCGAAAAAAGAATTCATAGTTTCCATAAAAATATTAATCAGCACAACAGTTTTCAACATTGATAATAATAAGAAGTTACATGAACACCAGTCTTCAGTGTCAAATGATTTTTCAGAAATCATTCTGATATACTGATTTGGAGTAATGATGCTGAAAAATTAGCGTTGCCATCACACAGCACAAAGTTATTTGTAAAATATACTGCAATATATTTCACAACATTACTGTTTTCTTCTGTATTTTTGATCAAATAAATGCATTCTTTGTGAGCATAAGATACTTTAAAATATATTAAAATAGAACAAATTATTTTGAAATTTAATAACATTTAAATTTTACAATATTGTTTTCTCATTTTACTGTTTTTACTATATTTTTGATCAAATAAATGCAGCATTGGTGAGCATAAGAGACTTCTTGCTAATCTTACTGACCCCAGATTTTTGAACGGTAGTGTAAATAAACAAAAAAGTAAATAAAAAAAAACAAATAATTTATGATTATCAATTGATAAATGCATTCAAATATAGAACTGATTATGCACTAATCCTTCTTAATCATTGAAGTGAGTTAACACATCAGCATTTATAGGCAATATGATCTTATGATTGAGTTCTGTGAAAGTTGACCTCTGCAGGCGTAGTTTCCTGACCACTGTTTGCTGGCCATACAGAGAATCTCGCTGCTTCCGTGCAACTCGTAGCCCGTCTTACAGCGGATCTTGCACCGGGTTCCCAGAACGTTCTTATAACGCTCTCCGCGTGGTGTCTGGCAGCTGACGTGACCATGTTTGACTTTCACCGGGGCACACCACGGCACACCTAGAAAGAGACATATGTTATCACGCACGTACGCAAACACACTGAAGAAAGACACTGAGTCATACCAAAACATGGTCATCAAAACTTACCTTGACAACTGACATCATCCAGACATGCATGGAGAAAACGTGAACAAAGATAAAGTAGCACAGCCACAGAAGAAGAGGAAGCAATCAGAGGCCTGAAGCTAAGCAGGCAGTTAGAGATGTAGTGTCCTCTGTGTTGTGAGTGTATGTGTTCTGACAGCAGCACTCATGTGTTAAGATGTGGTAAGAGTGTTTTACTGAGGAGAAGATGATTTGAAGTTCTGTGTAATGGATTTTTGGGATCAATATGTGCATTTTTATATAGTATGTCCTTGCGTGTTATCACCTGTGTATCGCACATCTTCATCATCAGTGTATGGCCAGTATCCAGAGCCTGCAAAACAGTTTAGGACAGCACAAGCAAGAAAAAGTTGGCATGACCGCAGAATTTCTGATTCAGCTCAATTAGAATCATTTGTATTCTGTGTGACTATATTAGAACAAAGCAAACCACAGTTTGTTTTTTGTTGAAATATCACGTTGTAATATTTTTATGTTCAGTCTGCTAACTATGGAAGCCTCAGAATAAAAAAGGTAATTGTGTATACGATCATTCAAACATTTGGGGTCAGCAAGATTTTTTTTTTTTTTAGAGAAATTAATATTTTTTATTTAGCAAGGACTCATTACATTTAACAAAACTGACTAATGACATTTATAATTAACAAAAGATTTTCATTTCAAATAAATGCTGTCCTTATGAACTTCCTATTCATCAAAAAATCCTGGAAAAAAATGTATCTCGGTTTCCAGAAAAATATTAAGCAGCACAACTGTTTTCAACATTGTATAATAATAAGACATATTTTGAGCACCAAATCAGCATATTAGAATGATTTCTGAAGGATCACGTGACACTGAAGACTGGAGTAATGATGCTGAAAAATGTTTTTAAATTGTAATAACATTTCACAATATTACTGTTTTTATTTTTAATGTATCAAATAAATGCAGCCTTGGTGAGTATACAAGACAAAAACAGTACATTAAAAAGACAAAGACAAAAACATTAAAAACATCTTACTGACCCCAAACTTTTGAATGGTACTTCACAATCGCAAAATGTGACATTTTTATCTTTTGCTTTCTTGCATTTATAGTTTTAAACAGGCTTACATAGCTAACACTGTCTGAAATGGGTTTGTTGTATTTATTGACATGGCATGAAATGCAACAATGACCCCTGCAGGTAATGAAGTGAATTACAGGGGGCGATGCAGTGAAAATGGCAGCCACATAAAATAATATACGACACTATATTAGGATTACATGCTCTACAGGGAATATGAATAGATGGAATAGATGTTGGCATGGCTTCATTCAGAGGTCAGACTAGTAGCTGCCAATTTTACTAGCTTATTTACACTGAATGTCATGACAGAAACTCCTTCACAACAGTCAACGTGTAATTTCATCCTCCACCATGCTGCAGGAAAACATTAATGTTCTCCAACAGAAACAAGGTTTCAGTGTTCTATTCCATCTAATTCGGTGACTTGTACTTACTGTAGTATGAAAGTAAGTGATCCATGCACCAATGAAACTTAAAACAAGACCTGCTTCAAGAAATTATGGAAAACTCCATTACCCACAGATCGCCCTCTTAGATTGGGATCAAACACAAAAAACACAAGCCTGCATATAAATTGACACTGATTCGCTTTTTTATTCCCTCTAGATCTGTTCTTTTGTCTCTTGTGTGTGTGTAAGTGAGTGGATGGCAGATCACACAGCAAGTTAGATCAAAGCTCCCTCTGATGCAGTAACAAGAACTCGAGAGAGACAGAGTAGCACACACATACACACACAATGTTAATGCAGAGCTAGAGATGAATCATGACAGGACCACAGTTTTCCAACTTCTATCATGGAAAACACTCCACAGGGATCATGTGTGTAGGTGTGTGCTCCATTTGGCAGACGAGTTTTCCTGTTCCATTCTGTTAAGCTCAGCAGAACGTTGTGTAACCCAGAATACTAACTGACTTGGCTTAGTTTTGCTCTCTTTCCTCTCTCTCTCTCTCACACACACACACACACACACACACACACACACACACACACACACACACACACACACACATATATATACTTTACATGGAGGGAGTTTCCACTTAGAGAAAACTTTGTCAACTAAACCATGTAGCTTCTGTTGAAATGATTTCACAGCTTCTGCAATGTTTAGCTTAAAAACTGCTTACACTTGGATGAATGTTTTGCAGTCATTAGTCAGAAGAAAGCAAGATCCCTCAGGCTCCCCACGTTCAGTGTCTGCAGCAGTTCCAGTTTCCTAGATTTGTGTGTATGGAGGTTAGTTTACCTTATTCTACAGTCTGACGGTGAAGTACAGATTAATTTTGTTTATATCAATCTATTAGCCACCACACATTGACCTAGCAACCACCCAAAACACCTTAGCAACCACTGAGAAACCGCTTGTAGTCACAAAAAAAAACCCTTAGTAAGCATTTAAAAAGTCTTAGCAACTCCCTGTCCACCAAGAGTACCTTAGCAAACCATTGTGCAACTGTGTTTAACTGCTTTTAAACACGTTTAAACATCATACCAGTGTCCTAGCAACCACCCACAGCACCCTAGCGACCATTGTGCGACTGCTTGGAACCATTAAAAACACCACAGCCAAACACTAGCAACCACCCAAAGAACCTGAACAACTATTGAGCAACTGCTTGTAGCCCCGAACTCTGAGCAATGCCCTAGCAGAAAGTTAGCAACCACCCAGAGAACATTAGAGACCATTGTGCAACTGCTTGAAACCACTTAAAACATACCAATTCCCTAGCAACCACCCACAGCACCTTAGCAACCACTGTGCAACTGCTTGTAACCACTTAAAGCCCCATAACAACGCCCTAGCAACCATCCAGAGCACCCTAGCAATCATTGTGCAACTGCTTTTACCACTTAAAGGTGCTAAAGAGGATGTTTTGTTTTATACATTTTTGCAATATTACTTGAAACTGTCTTTACTAACTGATAAAAGACTATTTATTAGGTGCACTGAAAGGAATAATATTAATATACATCATCTGTGCACGAGGTAGGGCCTTAAAAACATCAGCCAATCGTTTACGCGATCATCGCGTAAACGATTGGCCCTCTGGCTTGTCAATCACTGCCGTGACGTTCCTTGTGAGAGACGTGCGCGGATTGGCCCTCTGGCTTGTCAATCACTGCCATGACGTTCCTTGTGAGAGACGAGCACGGCTGCTCTCTCCAGTAACTTTCCACACTCTACAGGCGCCGCATGCAATGTTTTTGTCAGGAGACAGGAGTAACAAATTACCTGCGGTGAGTCCGACATCATGAATCCAAAAAACACGACACAGCGAATGCCGGTGGTAAACACTCGTGTTCCAATACGAGTGTTTACGAGTTTTGGGAGGCGTTCCTTTCAAATGTGTTGTGAAGGAGGGGGGTTGTTCTTACGCATGCGCTCATTTCAAAAACTCAGTAACAGTCTTTGGATTCTCAGTCGATGAAAAAATCCTCTCTATCACCTTTAAAACACCATAGCATCACCCTAGTAGCCACCCAGAGCACCTTAACAGCTGCCTAACAACCACTCAAATCTCTCTTCAAATTGTCAATATATTCCCAAATAAATTTCCAAATTCAGAAACTTCTTTCCCAAATATTCAGATTACACACTCTAAACAGCCTTTGGACTTTTTAAAAATCTTTTATTGTCAGTTTGTCTTGATAAATTTTCATTTTTTAGTTTGAAACTATTGTCAATGTGTAAATAAAGCAACAACAGTTGTTTGCTCATCAAAAAGAGTTAATCACTGGGAGCTATTGATTCACATTACACAAAAAAAAGCTCAGAATGTTAAATTCATTCGAGTTTGGGCATGTGGATGTAAAAGCACATGCATTCACTTAATGATTCACTCATACTAGCTCAAGTCAGGACAGTGTTATGTGGACAGCCTGTCTCTGTTCTATCTTAATCTTGTAACATGTGTTCATGTTTTAGCCAGCATGAGTCTGTGTTTGTGTTCACAAGGCCATAAAATACACAAACACAAATAGCCACCCAGTCTTTGTGAATAAACAACGTACAGCATTTGAGGTAATTCAGCAAATGCATCATTTATTTTACTAGCGTTTACTTTACACATGCAAATAAAGCCAATATGCAAGACTGATGGTCTGTTGTACTTGTAAATTGGACCTCTCATGCATTTACAAAGGGTAGCCTGGACCACAACCACAACCTAAAACCCAATGACAGGACGAAAACCTCACACAGTCAACACTTTACAGAATTACATTTCCAGCCGTGGTCTCACTCTAACTGTGCTTGAAATAGAGATTGGTAATTTAGAGCAATTAGTTCTACCACCGCAACACATGCATCTCTTCAGCTTCTTCAATTGTGTTTCCAGCAGCACAGGAAATTTGCATGTCTAAGCGAGTCCAAGCAAGACTCCTTTTTAATTCATTCTCTAAACAAATAAAAAATCTTGACTTGAGAAATCATGAAGGGACCATTTGAAGGGACCATGGTGCATAAGGTGAATCTAAGCAAGTGTGTACTGCTTCTGCTGTAATATAAACACATTACTTTATCACAATGTTTTCTGGAAGCAAAATGCATAATGTACAGCGAATACCCCAAAAGAGCCTCCTTAGTCAACCAACCAGATACAAACAATAATGAATCAAACATAAACCAAAATACAAAGTAGATTAATATGCAATACAGATTACTAAAATGATCACAAAAATTTGCTGAATAAGTACATCAGGCTACATCAGGTACAGGCTTTGCAGCCATACTTTTAGACATGGAAAAGTGGACAGAGTCTCTAGCTCTGGATACACACACAAAAAATCCTGGAAACAAAAAAGTGAATTTTTTTTTCATAAAACGTGAAAAATATATCAAAACATCAGTCGCATTTCCAAAAAACAGTCCCAGACCCCATGCTAACAGATGATGAAAAAATATAAATCATTCTGGGAGAGGTACACAGCCCCTTTGGCAGCTAGTTATGTATTAGCGTGTCATATTCTGAAGGACAGTGAATAGCACAACACCAGCATATTAATATGCACCTCCAGTGATGATTTATTACTAGTTGTTCCATATTTTGCATGTAGAATTTCTTATGTAAATTCAATTAGCCTATTGTAAAATTCAGTCATTGTATCATATGATTACTATTTTATTCTGTTAACTTGAGACTTAACTAAGCAATTTATTTGAAACTAGAGATTTGACATGAGCTCCAAATGACTCATGATGAATAACATAATCTTTATAACTGCAAGAATAAATATTACCCTATTGTGTAGGCACTTGAAAACCTGCCTGAAAATTGTAGTAGCCTAAATGGATAATGAAGGATAATGAACAAACTTAATATTAAAAGTGCATGGTATTAATATATATTAACTGTCCTGCTACAAGTCCAAAAAGGATTTTAAGACTTGGACTTGAGACAAAAGACCGTTCAACATGTCTGCTCTATATGCTTGGAAATATTGTAAATGCTGACAATGATCTTAATAAAGCTTTGCTGCCTCTTGGGACACACTGCTAACTCACTGTCCAGAAGACATGACATTATTATACTGTATGTCACTATCACAAAAAAGGCAAAGCACTCAAAAGATGTCCCATCAGTATTGAGCAGATCGACCGGGTGCGCAGTGTCCTACTGGTGACAAATCATAAATGCGTTTTCACATGAAAGAGTTCAGTGTCTTTTCCCTGGATTTAAGGAATTTACCCCCGTTCTTTCCCCCCAAACAGCCCCAAAAGCGTCCACGTAAACACTCTGAGCTCTGTTGAAATATACTGTCCCTAACAGAGTAAAGCTAGCAGAAACAGCACGGGAAAACTCTCAAATGCACAAATACTCTATTCCCTCTGATTTTTGCACAACTTTGCATTAGTTTGATAAGTAGCCTAATGATCAACACATTTTGATTGATCAAAGCTCACAGCGCGAGACTCAGTTCAGAATCAGTTTGGAAGGGTCTCTTACCGTCATACGCAAAGCTCCCGGACAGCTGAAGTCCCACTATCATATACACACACATCCAGGTGTCCATCTTTAGGAAGTCCAGGAGCTGCTGGGAGACCTCGATTACATTCCAACGATAGAACCAGAGCACAAGCCCGATCCCGCCTCCTCAATAGAAATACGAGAGCTCTTCATCCAGCAAGAGCGCGCGCACAGAGCGGCGCGTGGACTTTTGGTACACAAGTATACAATGTGAACTGTTATTAGTGCTGCAGAGACCCTAAAAAGTAGGTTATTGGGACACCTAAGTAACAGTTAAATTATTATTATTATTTATTATTGGAGTCCTATTGAACTTGGAAAAAATATTGTATGTACTGAACAGTTAAGGTAAATCTCTTATGAGATTTACTTCAAATTATTTTGGTCTACATAGACATTACATAGGAGGAATTCCAATAGGATTTTTGACTAGGGAATACAGAAGTTCTCAAAAGTGGAGTTTGGGTATGTATGAACCATCATAAAAGGGAAATTCAATTGCCAGGCTCCTTATAGATACAGCTAAACATCTCAAAAATTAAAACTGAGAGCTAGAAAACATTGTATTTAATAATTTCTTAGCCAAAGAAATCATGTATCAAGCATTCCCTTTTCTTCAGCAACAGCACTTGATAGCCAAATCTTATTAACTTAACAGTCAAATCATAGGTTTGCAACTCTCTGTTCTCTTGCACTTTTAAATTGCAGTTATCATTTACAGTAACGTCTGGTATGCTGCTGATTACAGACTAGGTCTTGGAAAAGGAATGTCAATAGAACAGTAACATGAACATTTTCACCAAAGAAGTTGTGTGGTTTATTTTCCATGTACACAGAAATAAATATTTTACACATCTGTGCTTAAAAAATAACATTCATATAAACACTATGACAATATATACTGTAACAGAATATGTATGGAATAATTTTAGTCAAGGCACTTGATAAACAAGAATCCTCATAGAAGTGAGAAACATCCAGCCCTTTTAGAGCCATATCTCATACTAAAGCAGAATACAAACCATCTTTTATGTTCATGTTTAGCTCAATCTCCATCACCCGTCCACCATTTTAAGTTTCGCCGTTTAAAGAACTGTGATTCACAGCACTTTTGAAATGTCAAGTCCTGTGAACTGTACGTATACAGGCAGATGTTTGGGGTCTCTGTGCTTGTAGTGTGCAGACCTTGGGATCATTTAAGGTTTAGATACTGTGGTAGGACACTGTTCCAGAACTGAGGGTCCTGAGCACCACTATCTGCTTGTTTCTTCCCTTTAACATTCTGTTGATCTCTTTGTCTAGTCTTCTGTCTGTCTCTCTGTGCATTTGTCTGTCTGCGCGCAGGTAACACGTTCGGTTTGGCTCTCTGTTTTGGTACTTTTTTGGTCTTTTCTTCCTCACCTTCTTCTTCCTCCTCTTCACCTTCCTCCTCACCTTCTTCTTCTTCTTCAGTAGTTTCTGTCTGTTTCCTCCCAATTTTATCTTTCTTCTCTGTTTCTTCCTCCTCCTCTTCCTCCTCCTCTTCATCACCTTCTTCTTCCTGTTCTTCTTCTTCACTTGTTTCTCTCTGTTTCATCCTGTTTTTCTCTTTTATATTCATTTCTTTCTGCTCTGCTTCCTCCTCCTCCTCTTCCTCACTCACTTCTTCCTGTTCTTCTTCTTCACTAGTTTCTCTCCGTTTCATTCCTTTCTGCTCTGCTTCCTGTTCCTCTTCCTCCTCCTCACTCTCTTCTTCCTGTTCTTCTTCTTCACTAGTTTCTCTCCGTTTCATTTCTTTCTGCTCTGCTTCCTCCTCCTCCTCCTCACTCTCTTCTTCCTGTTCTTCTTCTTCACTTGTTTCTCTCTGTTTCATTCCTTTCTGCTCTGCCTTCTGTTCCTCCTCCTCCTCCTCCTCCTCCTCACTCTCTTCTTCCTGTTCTTCTTCTTCACTTGTTTCTCTCTGTTTCATTTCTTTCTGCTCTGCTTCCTGTTCCTCTTCCTCCTCCTCACTCTCCTCTTCCTGTTCTTCTTCTTCACTTGTTTCTCTCTGTTTCATTTCTTTCTGCTCTGCTTCCTGTTCCTCTTCCTCCTCCTCACTCTCCTCTTCCTGTTCTTCTTCTTCACTTGTTTCTCTCTGTTTCATTTCTTCTTGCTCTGCTTCCTGTTCCTCCTCCTCACTCTCTTCTTCCTGTTCTTCTTCTTCACTTGTTTCGCTCCGTTTAATTTCTTTCTGCTCTGCTTCCTCTTCCTCTTCCTCCTCCTCACTCTCCTCTTCCTGTTCTTCTTCTTCACTTGTTTCTCTCTGTTTCATTTCTTTCTGCTCTGCTTCCTCCTCCTCTTCTTCACCATCCTCCTCTTCTTCCTCATTAGTTTCTGTCTGTTTCCCCCCACCTCTGTCTGTTTTTTTGTTCTCTCGCTTCTTGTCTGTTTCTTCCTCTTCTTTCTCACTTCCACTCTCTTCCTCGTTATTTTCTTCCATTATTTCATTCGGCTTGTTCACCTCATCGTCTTCGTCTCCTCTGTCCTCTTCCCGTGTCTCAGAGATATCCAGATTCTCTTCTTCTCTAAATTTCACTTCACTTGTATCCATTTCCCCTTCTTTCTCACCCTCTTCTTTTTCTTCATCCTCTTCCTCAATCTGTTCACTCCCTTCCTGTCTTTCTCTATCTTCATCTGCATCTGTCTCTGAAATTTTTTCCTCGTCTTCAACTTCCACCTCATCCTGTTGTTCTTCATTCTCTCTCACACTTTCCTCTCCCTCCTCTTCTTCACTGTTTGTGACTCCATCTTTTTTGTATTTCAGTTCTTCATTATTTTCCTCTTCATCCACTTCCTCCTCCTTGTCTTCTTCACCCTCTTCATCATTCTCTTCTTCCTCCTCCTCCTGGTCTCTGTTTCCCTCCTCCTCTTCATGATCAGTCTCTTCATCTTGATTTTCCTCCTCATCTTCATTTCCTACCTTATCTTCTTCCTCACTCTCTTCATCTTCCTTTTCTTCCTGTTCTCCCTCTCCTTCCCCTGTTTTATTCTCTTCCTCTTCTTCTTCTTCACTCCCATCCTTTTCTTCACTCTCTCCTTCCTCTTCATCTAATCTCACATTTTTATTTTCATCCTCACTGTCAGATTGTTCACCTACTTCCATTTTCTCCTCATTACTGCTCTCTCCTTCCTGCTCCTCTTCTGCATCAGTTTTCTCCTCATCTTCCACCTCTCCCTCACTCCTTTCATCCCAGCTCTCATTCTCTTCTTCCTCGTCTTCTCCACCACTCTCTTCATCTTTATTCTCCTCTTCCTCCATTTCTCCATCCTCGCCCTCCTCTTTCACCTGTCCCTCACTCTCCTCTTCTTCTCTTTCAGTCTCATCTCCTCTTCCTTCTCCTTCACTTTTACTGCTTTGTCTGCTATCGCTGTCATCCTCTTCCTCTCCTGCTACCTCACTTTCCTCTTCTTCTCCCTCCTCTTCCTCACCGTCCACCTCTCCTTTTTGAGCACTGTCACTCTCTTCATCATTATCGCTCTCACTTTCTTCATCTTCAACAGCACTGCCCTCTTCTTTCTGCCCAACTCCCTCACTTTCATTTTCTTCCTCAACGAGACTCTCTTCTTCACCTCTCTCTTCCTCTCTCTCTGTTTCACTATCCCTCACATCTTCTTCTTCCACCATTTTTCCATTTTCATCTAAAACTAGCTTGTTTTGTACATCTTGTGCACTCTGCTTTTTGGTGCTGCTGTCATCTATTTCCTCGACTGCTGATACATCCTGAACTGTGCTATCCTGGTCAACTTCCTGTTCTGGCAGGATATTGTTTCCTGCTATTTCCTGAGACACTGATGCACACAAGGACATATCATTACTTTGTTCTGGTGAAGTTTCAGAAAGAACTTCAGTGGCTTTTATTAGTAGTGGTGCAGCACTAGCAATAGCCATGGCTGGTAGTGATGAAACTACACTACCCATAATGCTCTGCTCAGCCTGTGGCTTCCTGTCTGGCTCTTCAGGTTCAACTGATTTGGCATCTAATTTTATTTCATTTAGTGGTGAGCGCCTGTGTTGTCGTGATGGACTTAACAAATTACCAGATGATGATTCAGTTTCTTTTGTGGCAGAAGATTTACTGGTTGCTGATTTGTTATTGGACCATAAACTGGAAAATGAGTGGCCTCTTTCTGGAGTTAAGCTTTTAATTGATGGAAATTCATATTTCTGTTCAGTAAGCGCTTTATCAGTGGGTGACTGGCTATTTTTATGCTCAGACTGCAAGTTTGAAGTGGATTGGCTTATTTCAGCAGCTCCTTCTGATTTTCTGTTCTCTATAGGGGGAAAAAATATATTGGAGTTCTGAGGTGTTTTACTATCGTTTTCCCTTTTGACTTGTGCTAGCATTTTAGTTCTAAGCTGGACGTTTGAGTTTTCAACCTCCACAGGTTTTCTCTTTTTTGCTTTAGACATTCGTGTGGGTATGGAAACAGATGGAGGACTAGGTGTTTTGGGTGTTGTTTCTTCCATTGGAGCTCTTTGCACATCTGATCTCTTCTTCTTTGCTTTCTTTGGTGTAAGGTCACCAGGATTTTCTTCTGCGTCAACTTGAATCTTTTCATTTCCTTTTTCTGGAGAGTTTTGTATTTTGGCTGAAATTTTTTCTGATGTTGGGTTTTCCTGTTCTTGTGTGTCGATCAGTGTTGATCTGACCTCTTGAGCCTTTCCAATGGATAGCTTTATGTCTTTTTGAGCAGGATCTGTCTGAAGCGTTGATTCAACCACACTAACTTCCATCCTGCCAGAGGGCACATCTTGAACCTTGACTGAAGACTTGACCCTTTTTGTAACTCTTACTGGAATACCCTCTTGAATTTTTGTAGGCGTTTTTCTAACTTGTTTGACTTCCTGATCTGGAGAACTTGTATTTTGAATTTTAAGTGAACCTGACTTGGTCTCTTGCTCCATCTGAGCAAGAGTTGTAACCTCTTGACCTCCGGGAACGGCTTGTTGAACTTTACTATTTTTATCTGCTTTTGAAATTTTGTGCCTTGAATCAGTATTAGTACTGCGTGTTTCACTGCATCCCTCTCTTTCTTTAGCTGACATTCTCTCTGGAGATAATCTGACCTCTACTGCTTGAACTTTCGATTTATTATTTGTACTCTGGATAGGTTTTTTGTATGTTTTGGATTGTATTTTGCTTTGTGATGCTGTAGTAGAAAAACATTTCTCCTGCGTAGCAGGGTTCTTTGGATTTCCAGACCTGGGCTTCTTGTGTTTAAGACTGCTTGGTGGTAGAGATTCTGTCATTGATGGATGAGAAACAGAACCAGACTGTACTTCAGTGGGCGGAGCCTGCTGAGGAACATTCTCTTCCTTCCCAATAGAAGAGGCTCTTGCCATCTTATTCTTATGCTGTTCATGTGTCTGTCAAATCAAACATTACATGCTTGAGTTATATTAAGTTTTCTAATCTATAATTTTGTCATTTTGAGCACAATGACACAGCTTTTGCTCACCTTGTCTGACATGCTGTTTTCTGATGTTCCAACACTATGGCAGTCCTCTGCGCTCTTAGTGATGGGTGTGACTGTATTCACAATAAAGATAATCAATACTGATAATCAGGTGTTTGTTTCTTGCTAGTGTTTTTGTTAATTTATAATGACTATATTTAGTGATTATTAGGGGTGTGACGAGATCTCGTGTCACGACATCTCGTCGAGGCGAAAAGTTGTGATGTTGCCATGACAGAGTGGTTAGGATGATTAGGAAAGAATATGGCACTGCTACGTTTACATTACGCCTCCACTGTCGTTTTGCTTTGTATTTAAATAAAAAACATTTAATTCAGTTGGATAACGCACGCCACCGCTCCATATTCACAGAGTACGCGCGATCGCTGAAAGTGAAAGTAAACGCGAGCGCGCATTCAAACGCAATTTCAATACTCTACATTTTGAAAGCGGCTCCCTGATGAATACAGATCTCTCTCAATATGAAAGCTATTTTAGGCTGGGCAGTGTAGTTGTAACCATCTCTCAGCTCTGTATCAAAGAAAAAGTTGGTCTTATTTGCACTTTGAATATTGAGAGGGTGCGATTATGGTTGCACTTACTGTAAAGTGTTACCATAAAAACGAATAACAGTTTTCTCTTAATCTTATTAAGCACAAACAATAAGGTTTCATTTGTTAACATTAGTTAATGCACTGTGAACTATCATCAACTAACAATGAATGACTATTTTTATTAACTAACATAAACAAAGATTAATAAATACTGTAGCAAATATATTGCTCATTGTTAGTTGATGATGGTTAATACATTAATGTTAATAAATGAGACCTTATTGTAAAGTGTTACCATTTTTATTTATACTGTTTTTATTTCTATGATCAGTTTGTGGAAAGGAGTTCAGTTAGGAGGTCAAAAGTTGTAGAAGCTCATAAATCATGTACAGTAAGGTCTGAAGAGACTGAAATCATACAGAAGAGAAGTCAGTCAGCTGAGTTAGTGGCAAAACCTTTTACAGTACTTGTTGTCTTTTACTGCATTTGATTATTCATACTCAGAAAGTAGAACTGAAATGACATTCATCACAAGATGATTAGTTAAAACATTTCAAATACACCTGCAGAATATTTTTTCTAGTCATGTATTTCGCCATTGAGAATTTCTTAAAAATAGTGTGTAAAAATCTCGTCTCGTCTCGTGAGATACCTGTCTCGTCACACCCCTAGTGATTATATAATTGTGGAAAGAGATATTAGGATCGTAGATGGATAGATGGTAGATGGTAGATGGATGGCTGGAAAGAGGGGTCTTTGGAGGACATAGAAAAATATTTACGTGGAGGTGTCCCGACAGGCAGTGTGATTGAGGTAGAAGGAGATTCCACAGGGGCTTCAGTTTTGAAGCGTTTAGGAGTGTCTGTTGGAGATCTGGGTTGTAGGATGTTGCCTCTCAGGGCCAGTGCAGTAAAGCCAGTTGTAGGGGGAGGAAGATCGCAAAATTCTGGACCAAACTGTGCAGATGAGCTCTCCTGAAACACACACACACACACATATTTTCACTTTTTCATTTTATTTTACACTTTGTTTGGATTATCATAGTTTCAAACATAATTCATACTTTTATTATGGATTTAAGTTTGAAAATCTAGGTTTAGGGTAAAAAAAAATAAAATCTATTCATTAAAGGCATAGAATTTTTTTTAATGTGACCTTCATATTCTAAAAAGAAAAAAAAGAGTTTTGTTACCTTCAATAAAAATCAACCCCTAAAGTGATTAGTTGAAGAAACACCTCCATACATCTCCATTTTGCAGTTTATAGATGGTCATAGAACCTTCATAGAACACAAGGAGTCTTAACCCATGTGATCAGTTTCTTACCCTCTGTCTCCGTCTGGCCCGTGTTGATAGGCTCCAGCGGTGAGAGGTTGGAAGAGATGAGGGGAGAAAGATCAATTGTGAGAGGAGAGCAGGTGCTGGTTCTGGAATATGTTCTAATGGTTGCCCCTGTAACATTGAGGTATAACACCTGTCCAGGTAAGAGTAGGTAACGTCTTCATCCTCTAAACAAACTTCTTCACTGTCCTGTTGCCGTGGCCGTGCGAACACCAGCATGTGACTGGAACCACATGCCACCTACAACACATAAGCACAAATACAATGAATAATACATGTGATATTTCCTTAGTTCTACATACATAAGAAAACAAGAACATGATAAGGAATTATCAGAAAAACTTACAGTCATGACAGAGTAATCAAAGAACCTCTGGCACACAGTTGGACTGAACTGATTGGTGAAGTTCTCATCTCCGAGGCCTAACTTCCCATGACGGCCATCTCCAAATGTGTACAGGAGACCACTATCTAAAGCCAAAAACAGAGAAAGTGTGCATTTAAACGAGAAGTGTAACTAAACATAAATACATGTTTTTGGAACTGGTAAATGTGAAGTCGAATGTGGAATGTATATGCAATTATAGCAATAAACACATTTATCTATTATTACATTACAACTATTTCATTGTTAAAGACTGATCAGAATAAGAGCAGCAGCACAGGTGTCCATGGTCCTGTAGCTCTTCTGGTAGAGAACTGAACTAGAAACACTAAGATCATGGGTTCGTCTCCCAGTCGCTTTAGAAAAAAAATGTCTGCCAAATGTGTAAATGTAATGTTACCCATGTTGTTCATGTTGTTATTTATAGCTAAATCAAATCTATTCTGACCTTTAATAAAAGTTATTGCAATCTTTCACACTGTCGGTATTGCAAACAATAATGAGAAGATCTGAAACATCAATTTAACTGAATGCACCACATTTTTAAAATGACAAACACATTGTAGATGCAAATTTTAGCAAATGCAATACTTGAGAATCACATTAACAACCTAAATCATTAAGTGCAGTTAATTATTTTAATCCTCTGACAGTTCTAATTTAACAGTGTGTATGTCTTACCTGTTATAAGTGCACTGTGGTTTTCACCACATGTGACATGAGTGACTCTGCCTTTCCTGAAGTGGCCGACAGCAACGGGTACGTCTGTTACAAACATTTGCGTCCCCAACCCCAACTGCCCAAACTCCCCACGGCCAAAAGAATATAACTCATCCTCTACAGAAAAGGGAGATATAACATTCAGTTAAAAACTACATGAACATTTAATGTTTAAGACAAATAACAAGAGAAAAAAAGGGATAATTGTGTGTGTATAATTTCATATGGTGTGCATTCAGTGGCCTCAATAAGTAACAGGACAATTAAGCCACACTAAAAAAATGTATTAATGTCACTGCTTTAGATAACATATCAAGTTGCATTTCAATTTTCAATTTTTGTTTATTTAATATTTTGTTATGTAAAGGAAAATTTAATATAATTAATATACATTCATACAAATTAATGTTTTTAGGGCACTGCATGTGATCTCCATCACCTGTGAGGGCGAGCGTGTGCTTGCCTCCACATGCCACCTGCAGAACCCCATGCAGAGATTCTACTCGCTGGGGACAACTGTGATTGGCCAGCTGATGAGCAGAAAGACCCAGTCGTCCATCTGCACTTTCCCCGAAAGTGAAAACATCCCCATTATCTGAAACATACCAAATTCACAACAACTTATTCAGTGCACCCTCAAAAAAATAATAATAATAAAAAAAAATAACAGCATGGTCTTCTTGTTCATGCTTATGAATAGTATTGATTGACAGGTGCTCACCTGTGACCAAAGCTGAGTGTCTGTATCCACATGAGACCCACTGAATGAGTTGTCCCAATTTCAGCTCTTCAGGCAATAAGGCATGACTGTCATTCCCCAAACCAAGCTGACCAACAGAGTTATCACCCCAAAGAAACAGCCTGCCATCCTCTGAAATATGCAGATTTATTACTTAAATATATAAATGCATTTGCATTTATAATAGTAGATTTATATCTACTATATTAAGAATCTGTTGCATATCAATGTTACCTGTAAGTGCAGCAGAGGTGTGGTCACCTGCAGAGAGCAATTTGATTGGAGCATAGTCACAAAAGGGGTGTAGGCGCTGGAAAGAGATGCTGTCATTACAGTGGCCCAGTCCCAACTGTCCATCACTGTTTCCTCCAGCTGCAAAAAACTCCCCTTGTGCTGGAAAAAACCACAGACACTTTTACTTACTCTCTTCATTTTACTCACAATTCTCTTTAAAATATACACTACTGTTTAAAAGTTTGGGGTCAGCAAGATTTATAATAATAATAATGCTTTTATTCAGCAAGGACACATTAAACTGATCAAAAGTGACAGTAAAGAGATTTTTATTTTAAATAAATGCTTTTCTTTTGAACATTTTATTAATTAAAGAATCGTAAATCATGGTTTCCACAAAAATATCTAGCAGCACAACTGCTTTCAACATTGATAATAATAAGAAATGTTTCTCGAGCAGCAAATCAACATATTAGAATGATTTTTGAGAGATCATGTGACACTGAAGACTGGAGTAATGATGCTGAAAATTCAGCTTTGCCATCACAGGTATAAATTAAAATGTACTAAAATAGAAAACAGTATTTTTTATTATATTTCAAAATATTATCACTGTAAACTGTAATAATATTACACTTCTTTCAAAAACATTAAACATCTTACTGATGCCAATCTTTTGAACGATAGTGTAGTATGAAACTTTGCCTCTGAATAAAAGGCCTTACTTACAGGTGCTTACAAGTGTGTGATCAGTCCCACAGGCAACAAACTGAACTCTCTCCCCTTTAAGAACTGTGTGGACGAATAAGAAGATAAATAAGAAAACAGAGCGAGATCATTATAAAACAACATGTACTGTATGCATCTTTATGTCTAACCTTTGACACAGATTGGTTTAGTAACCGGTCCTTTGGTTTGTAGACCAAGCTGACCGCTGTTATTACTTCCAAACACAAACAAACGGCCCTGCTCTGAAGAGATAATTAAAGAGACAAAAAATATAGTACATATTACAAAATATAGCTGTAGTTACTAAAATTACAAGGAGAATATAAAGAGATTACAACCTGTTACAAAGGCTGAGTGTGACTGTCCACATGAGATGTGCACAGGTATATCATTCTTTAACCATAACCTGCTGGGTACATTGTTTGCGATTTTACTCTTTCCAAAGGTAAATACAGCACCTGTATCTGCAATAAGGAAACATATATGTTCAGTTCAGTACAACATCTCTCAGTCACAACTGTTCACATACAGAGCAAAGAGCAAACCTCCCATGCTCAGCAAGACGGTCCATTTAAATCCTTAGAAAGCTTCCAGCTTCCCAGAATAGCCTGTGTGGGTAATGCTCTAGGAGCTCAAAGGCATGATTATGGTGTCACACAGAGAGACTTACAAGCACAAGCTAAAATACACATACACCTACACAGACAGACAGACAGACAGACAGACAGACAGACAGAGAGATAGATAGATAGATAGATAGATAGATAGATAGATAGATAGATAGATAGATAGATAGATAGAGGTACATCTTACCTGGTATTTCTGTGTCTGTTTCTCCTGTCATCACCTCCTACACCTCTGTTCTACAGATGACATTCCTGAACCTTCAGCTGTTCCCTGATGAAGAGTAACAGTTGAACCGGAAGTACACGTTACCTTGGCAACCGATGAAAAAAATCTAATCAAGAGTTCGCACTTTGTTGTAACCGTAGAGTTTTTCTTGATTAAATTGTATAATTAATTAATTAATTAATTAAGAAAAGAAACAATATGAGCGTCAGTGAGCATTTTAACAGAGAGAGAGAGAGAGAGAGAGAGAGAGAGAGAGAGAGAGAGAGAGTTTAGCATCCGACGGCAGTGTGTGTGGGAGTAGTGGGATAAATAAGCACATGCACAAGAGCTGTCACTCACCACACTCGGTTTCTTGTCCCGCCCCCTTTCCATCCCGTTAGCCACGCCCCTAATGTTGCATGACAGGGAGCGCGTGGAAATGCATTGATTTGGTTGTGCCCGTTTTGAGCTTTATTACATGTCAGTAAAATGTTTGCTCTCAGAAACAGAATATATTATAGTCTGAAATTTGCGAAATGTTGCCAAAGCAGGAATTTTAGGTGAGTCGAAAAGTTTGACATAAACAAGAAATATTTTGCTGCTGTCTGCAATTTTGAGTGACATTGTTTAATAACTTTGATTAATAATATATTAACAAAATATTATTACAGTTCGTAACAATATTTTAATACGTAACAATTAACTGAAATATTAAGTAGTCATGAGAGTTGTGAAAGTTTGATTAATGTTCTTTTTTTTTAATGTATAGGAACAAGCCGATCTGTTAAGCATAAAAAATGTTACTTTAATACATTTATTTAATGTGTAGTTGTCTAATAACATGGATATTTTAACATAACATTAACATTTCACATTTTTGCTAAATTTATATATTTTATAATGGAACATGTAGGAACCTGTAGATTCTGATACTTTTTAAGTTTTTAACCATTTTAAAAAATGTCACTTTTTAAAAAAAAATCAGTAGCTTTTGTGCACCTCATTTAAATGCTATATATGGCCAAAAATTTATATAAATAGCCAATACAATATTTTAGATAGTAATTTGAAAATTTTATTTAAAATGTTGTTTTACATTAACTATTTTTATAAAGTGTGTTTGAGTTTTCTTTTCTTTTTTTTAATATTCAAGCAGTTTTCCATCTGTATCATGTGTATGCATCTGTACGTCCACAGAGTGGGAAAAGCAACTTTGGAGAGTGTTAACCTGAAGGGCAGCAGCTTTCTAACACTAAAGGACTTTAATGCAGAGGAAATTAAACATATCCTGTGGGTTTCTGCTGACCTAAAGCATCGAATAAAGCACAGGGGCGAGGTACTGCAAAATATATTGCAAATATTGAACTTACTGATTGGAAATCTCACCATTTTCAGGACTCATAAACAATGTTAATTTTTTCCTCTTTTTATGTACAGTATGTCCCATTACTTCAAGGCAAATCTATTGCCATGATATTTGAAAAGAGGAGCACTAGGACCCGCATGTCCACTGAAACAGGTGCCATTCAAAGTTTGAGCTTGTGAAAGGGCTTAAATTTATCAGTGCGGTCTCTGAACAAAATGAATGAATAGGGACGGATACAGCACAAAGGATTTGACACATAGACAGTTTCTCTCTCTCTCTTTCACTAGGGTTCTCTCTTTTGGGAGGCCATCCATGTTTTCTCACACCCCAGGATATCCATCTAGGTGTCAATGAAAGCACCACAGACACTGCTAGGTCTGAATTTAAACACATTGTAAACACTGTTTAGACTCAATACTGTGAGGTCTTGACATGGTCTTATATGTATGGCAGGGTGCTTTCTGGTTTAGCAGATATCGTGTTAGCTCGGGTGTATAGTCACTCATCTCTGGAGCAACTGGATAAAGACGCTTCTATACCAATCATCAATGGCCTGTCTGACCTCTACCACCCTATACAGATTCTGGCTGACCTACTGACACTGCAGGTACAAATTCACTGACACTTACACATAAACTGAAGTACATTCACTCATGTGTTCTTTTTCACTCTCACAGGAGCACTATGGCTCATTAAAAGGCCTCACTTTGGCTTGGATAGGTGATGGAAACAACGTTCTTCACTCCTTCATGATGTCATTGGCTAAACTAGGTGTCAATCTAAAAGTGGCCACACCCAAGGTCTGCCCCTTTCAGAGCTGTTATGCATACATTTCCATTCAAATGTTTTTTTTTTTTTTTTTTTTTTTTAATTATTCAGCAAGGACATTAAATCGAAAAAAAAAAAAAGTATCACAGTTTCCACAAAAATATGTTTTTAACATTGATAATAATAAGAAATTTTACTTGAGAATTAGCATATTAGAATGACTTCTGAAGGATCATGTGACGCTGAAAAATCAACTTTGCCATCACAGTAATAAATTACATTTTGAAATATATTAAAATAGAAAACAGTGTATTTAAATTGTAATATTATTTTTTAACATATAACTGTTTTTACTGTATTGTTCATCAAATAAATGCAGCCTTGGTGAGCATAAGAGATTTCTTTCAAAAACATTAAAAATCTTACCTACTTTTGAATGGCTATATACAAATATTTATGTTTTTATTTATATATTTTAATTTGCACCACTCTGAAATGATTTTACCTAAATTAACCTCTTATCTTTAGGGTTATGAGCCAGATGCTAACGTCACTCAAGAGGCTCAGCGTCTATCTAAGAAGGTATAGATTGCCCTACAATGCAATTTTCTTTTTATAATGTCTGCTTTATAATGTATACCCTATATTATGCATTTGCATTAGGCCTACAGTGGTGTGAATAAGTGTTTGCCCCCTTCTTGATTTTTTTATTTATTTTGCATGATTGTCACACTTTATTGTTTCAGATCATCAAACAAATATAAATATTAATCAAAGATAACACAAGTAAACACAACATGCAATTTTTAAACGAAGGTTTTTATTATGAAGAGAAAACTAAATCCAAACCTACATGGCCCTGTGTGAAAAAGTGCTTGCCCCCTAAACCTAACAACTGGTTGGGCCACCCTTAGCAGCAACAACTGCAATCAAGCATTTGCGAACTTGCAATGAGTCTGTTACAGCGCTGTGGAGGAATTTTGCCCCACTCGTCTTTGCAGAATTGTTGTAATTCAGCTACATTGGAGGGTTTTCGAGCATGAACCGCCTTTTTAAGGTCACGCCACAGCAATAGGATTGAGGTCAGGACTTTGACTAGGCCACTCCAAAGTCTTCATTTTGTTTTTCTTCAGCCATCTTCCAGGTCCTGAAGCAGCAAAACAGCCCCAGGCCATCACACTACCACCACCATATTTTACTGTTGGTATGATGCTCTTTTTCTGAAATGCTGTGTTACTTTTACGCCAGACGTAATGGGACACACACCTTCCAAAATGTTCAACATTTGTCTCATCAGTCCACAGAGTATTTTCCCAAAAGTCTTGGGGATCATCAAGATGTTTTCTGGCAAAACTGAGACGAGCCTTTATGTTCTTTTTGCTCAGCAGCGGTTTTCGTCTTGGAACTCTACCATGCAGGCCATTTTTGCCCAGTCTCTTTCTTATGGTGGAGTCATGAACACTGACCTTAACTGAGGCAAGTGAGGCCTGCAGTTCTTTTGATGTTGTTGTGGGGTCTTTTGTGGCCTCTTGGATGAGTCGTCGCTGCGCTCTTGGGGTAATTTTGGTCGGCTGGCCACTCCTGGGAAGGTTCACCACTGTTCCATGTTTTGCCATTTGTGGATAATGGCTCTCACTGTGGTTCGCTGGAGTCCGAAGGCTTTAGAAATGGCTTTATAACCTTTTCCAGACTGATAGATCTCAATTACTTTCTTTCTCATTTGTTCCTGAATTTTTTTGGATCTCAACATGATGTGTAGCTTTTGAGGATCTTTTGTTCTACTTCACTTTGTCAGACAGGTCCTATTTAAGTGATTTCTTGATTGCGAATAGGTGTGGCAGTAATCAGGCCTGGGTGTGGCTAGAGAAACTGAACTCAGGTGTGATAAACCACAGTTAAGTTATGTTTTATCAGGGGGGCAAGCACTTTTTCACACAGGGCCATGAAGGTTTGGATTTTGTTTTCCCTTCATAATAAAAACCTTCATTTAAAAACTGCATGTTGTGTTTACTTGATTCATCTTTGATATTTAAATTTGTTTGATGATCTGAAACATTAAAGTGTGACAAACATGCAAAAAATAAAAAATCAGGAAGGGGGCATGCACTTTTTCACACCACTGTATGTGTTTGTCAATGAATGTGAAATGATTCTTTAATAATTGTCTTTAACAACAAAATAAATCTGTGTAAAAGTGTTTTATAGACTTTTTAATGTTCACCAACTTGTGTATAATATGCAATGTTTAGCTAATTATGATATTCATGCTATAGTTTGGTACCAAGTTGCAATTCCTGACGGATCCAGTGGAGGCAGCACGGGACAGTAGTGTGCTGGTTACTGACACTTGGGTGAGCATGGGCCAAGAGGAGGAGAAGAAGAAGAGACTAAACGATTTCCATGGTTACCAGATCACCATGCAGGTAGACAAACATCCAGTCTAACATCTAGTCAAACATCTAGTCTAGTCTAGACTTTTCATTCCATTATGATTATAATACAAAAAGAAAAAGAAAATGCTTCTGAATAGTGTTATTAAGTTTTTTTCATGATTCTGTTGAATTGTTGACAGACAGGAAGTGTGGCTGCATCAGACTGGACATTTCTACACTGTCTCCCACGTAAAGCAGAGGAAGTAGATGATGAAGTTTTCTACTCACCACGTTCCCTCGTGTTTACAGAAGCTGAGAACCGCAAGTGGACGATTATGGTAAAGTGTATATGTAAAGATGTGAGCATCGATAATGCATTTATGTTTGTTAAGTAATGTTTCTGTGTGTTTTCTTCAGGGTTTGATGGTGTGCATCCTGACAGACTATAGGCCGCAAATTCCCAAACTCAAAATTTAAAAAATGTCATCATCTGCTTTTTTATCATAAAATTAGTAATCATATGTCTCAATAATCTTTGAAAATGGGGGTTTTAATTGACAAATAAACAATTAATTGAAATAAATGTATGAATTCATCGATTAAATGTATGAAAAATACTTTTCACAACGTATTATTCAAGTATTTCAGGTGTGCAAATACCAGTATGACCTATAGAGGGGGCTGTGATATTGTGTGAAATGGTTTGTATTAAAAAACATTTGACATTTGATGTTTCTATTTTAAATTACAAGGGGTTACATGCACATATCTTGCACATTTACATGCACTTTTTTTTTTCTTTTTTTTTTTTGCACTCAGTGAAAAAACAATAATCCAATTCATTTTAATTTACTATAATGACCATCATTGTACCTCTTAGGGTTTCTGTTTAATTGTGTCAAATTACTTAGAAACATTTTACATAACAGATAAACTCTCTCAGGTCATCCTGATGCAAGTGTCTTAGTCTACACAGGACGGAAATGCAATACACTCCAGCAGTGACATGATTCAGAGTGTGGGAATGCATTTAAAACCACTGTGGTATGTTCATGTTATGTGTACTGATCTTATCATAATGAGAAAGCATATGTTTTAGCATGAATGTGTGGTCATTGGGCATGCTTTTTAGTTTCACTTGGACTTTTCACTAGCAGCTGTCCTGCAGTATCAGATCAGAGTGATATGCGCAGGGATGGGCAGTATTTTAGATACGTGTATTTAAAATACATATATGAAAGCCTTTGAATAAAATCAAATGTAATTTAAATACACTTAAGTTTAGTATTTTTTGTATTTTCAAAACACATAAATACTTTGTGCCCGTCATCCTCTTTATTAGGCTGCTGGTTTCCTGTATAAACCAGTTCAGGCCCCCAACCCCAACTTTCATGCATGTGAGCTGCAGCTGTACGACTCCACCTAGCGATTTTTTTTGCATTAATAAGGAATAATAAGTGACAATGTCATGGTTTATTCAACTTGTTGATTAAGTTTAAATTGGAACATCATTCAGTTTGCCTTCAGTTAACATGAAGGAATAAATCAGCACTAGCAAGAAAAAATAGTGTTTAGTCTTACTAAATTATACTTACTAAGTCATACTTAATTCCTTGTTGGTTAACCTGCTAGTCAAATGTGTTTAAGCATTACTGTTTGCTAGGACTGGTTGATATGATGATATATCATGGTGATAATATAAAGTGTGTATCAATTTAACTTTTTCTATCATGTTTATATATTGTGGTTTACAAATATATCCATGCAGCTTTTAGTGAGCAGGAGTTATTGACATGATAGAGTGATAAAGAAACATAGATGAATGAGTAAAATGAGCGGGACGTGCTTGATGTTAAAAAGAGTTAAAAGTGCAATATCCCACAAAAGAGAACTCATTCAGTATTTTGTACACTGACAGGCAGCTTTCTGTGGTAAACCGTCAAATACACACAAAAATTATGTCAAAATCACTGCTCTTGGCTGAATAACTTTTGTAACTTTACTATGAATTGATTTATATTTAATTCATATAGTGAAGACTATGCAGTGTTTTATTTTACATTTGATTATTAAATTTCTGTAGTATTTCTTACTTCTTTTATTATTCACTGTTTGCTTGTCTTCAATAATTGCTTACATATTTGGTATCAAAACTGGTATTGAGAATAGTGAAATTTCACTGGTATCTAAAATTGTGGTACCGTAGCAACCTTATTTCCAGAAAAAAAGATCATGATATATATATATATATATATATATATATATATATATATATATTTATATATCATTTAATGGCTAGCTGTGGATTATCCCTTACACACACACACACACACATATATATATATATATATATATATATATATATGCGCTATGAAAATTACTCATTGTGATATAAGATTTTGGTAATTTCATCCATCCATATTCCTTGCTCCCACAGTTTTACATGCGATTTATTTAGTAGTGTTCACCATAAATAATAGGCTGCAGTGTAACCTGGTCAGAAATAAGTAGAATATGGCGCACAGATAACACCTTAAACCTTTTTGAGAAGTTGGTGGTAAGGGTAAGTGAAATGAAAACAAATGTTTCTAAGCAGTTGTACCCACCAAAATGTTCTTTGCATTCAGAATAGAGACAGATATTTCATATTTTGTGTATTTTCAAAATACAAAATACTGTATTTGTGTACTGTATAAATACAAATTTGTGTTTTGATACATTTCAACTGAGGTATTTTGTGCTTTTATTTTAATTACATTTTCATGTATTTATGCCCATCTCTGGATATGCAAAATAGTGAAAAGATGTTTAGGGGAGGTTTAGACTGTGAGTGAAACTATCAACAGTGAAGTTAAGTGAAGACACACACTGCATGAAAAAGAGACAATGTTATGGTATACTTTTGCAAATCATACATTTACAATGGTAAAATTCTTAGTGATTCTCGGGGTGAGGCATAGATGGACCTAGAACAAGGGTGGAGATGAGAGTCAGAGCAGAAGAACAGGTTTCTAAATCATCCGAGGCATTCTAGTCATTACAAAGGTTTCTCAGATTTCCTTTCTATGACTTGGTATGCAAAATTATTTAAAATGAAACCTTGCTGTGATCTTATCTCATCTAAACATTGTTTGACCCTTCACTTGTGACCTTATTGTGTGTTTTAAATTTTGGATGTATTGGATATCATACATTATTGCAAGAAAGCCAAATATAGAAATAAGACTAATTCTTACAATTATATGTGCAAAGAGAACCCTCTATAACTCATATAAATAGTAGATTAGCATCCCAATTGTTTCATTTACACTTGAATACTCCTCCTGTGTTAATTTGTTGGATTGGACAACAAACCAAATCCCTTCTGGGCATTCAGATTAATTTTACAGGCCAGAAGGGACAGTTTCAGAGCATTTAACATAAGCACTTTAAAAGCGTTGGACGTCCATACAAGTAAAGACAGAAACATGCCCCCAAAACCCATTTTAAGGAAACAAATTGACATCTTGTCAACTTTTAAAGCAGCAATGAAATGTAATGTTTTAATATGTATTTCTTTTCAGTGGAAATCATTATTAGGTTGGTCTTTCTTAGTTCAGGAGACATTCATTGAGTTCTCAATTATGTTCCATCAGTATGAACTTTGTCTCATATGTTCCTTTGGCTAAATTAATATAGACACATGAAAAAATAGGGCTATCAAATGAATGTGGATAACATCAGATTATTTAGTCTCTTAAAAATATGTTGAGAAATGTTTAAATAGTGCATACCAAAATGTTCTAATATTGAGACACTTGATCATGGCAAATCTGAGCAAACTTTGAGACAAACTCTTCTAAAACTCTACAAACAAAACAAACAAAAAAACGTAAAAAGCGGTAGACTAAAGCAAAAGTCTCTCTCTGTATTTTATCTCATTGCTCTCAAAGACACAACTGAGATAGAATCTCATATCTTTTCCTTCCTGTTGGGTTCATTCATTTTTGCTTATGTGGCATGATTTTTTCAGGCCTATTCATAACTTAAAGAGATAGTATACCCAAAAATGCTCATCATTTACTCACCCTCAAGTTATTCCAAACCTGAATGAATTTCTTTCTTCTGCTGAACACAAGTAAATATATTTTGAAGAATGTTGGTACCAAACAGTTGATGGGCCTTATTGAATTCCATAGTATGAAAAAAAAGAAAAGAAAGAAGAGAAACTATGGAAGTCAATTTGGTCCATCAACTGTTTGGTTACCCATATTCTTCAAAATATATTATTTTGTGTTCAGCACAAGAAAGGCTTGGAACAACTTGAGGGCGAGTAAATAATGATAGAATTTTCATTTTTGTGTGAACTATCAAGCACGCAACATTTGGCTTCAATGTTACTAATCAGAAAATAATTTAAAGATTAGATTTTCCCTGTCCTTTTTTTTTAACCTTTATTAATGTTGTTAGCCTATGACCGTTCATTTATAGGCCTAGCCTACAGGACTAGACCTACTAGGCTACTAATTTGCGTCATGCGTAAAACATAGGCCTACTTAAAAGTCAAAGCCGAATTTGCTGCAACGACATTTCACATGCCCTCACAGCAGATTTTTTTAATTAAGTTTGTATGTAGCTTAAATAATTATGCAACAAGTTGATCCATGCACATTCGTGCCGCTCCCTGTGTATCTATGGGCCGTGCGGAGGTTTGTGTCTTGCTATTGGAATCTGGTTTTTGGCCGACTTGACATCCCAGACCAGACCAACAGGTTTCGGTTACGCCCAGGAGCAAGAAAAGCCGTGTATAAAAAGACATTAAGGAATGCAGATCTCCAGAAAGCTATAAGAACACGAGAGACAAACATACAGAGTACACTACTCTCCAATTAACCCTCATAATCCACCAAAATGCAGATGTCCGAACCCCTCAGCCAGAAGAACTCTCTCTTCACGGCAATGAACCGCTTCATCGGCGCCGTCAACAACATGGATCAGACGGTCATGGTGCCGAGCCTGCTGAGAGATGTGCCGCTGGACCAAGAGAAAGAGGAGCAGAAGCTAACCAACGACCCGGGTAGCTATCTGCGGGATGCTGAGGACGACATGTACAGCTATTACAGCCAGCTCAAGTCCATCCGGAACAACATCGAATGGGGCGTCATGCGGGCAGAGGAGCAGAGGCGCAAGAAAGACACTCCTGCGCCGGAGACGGTGCGCACAGAACCGGAGAGCGACATGGATCTGGAGCAGCTCCTGCAGTTCCATCTGAAGGGCTTGCATGGGGTGCTGTCCAAACTCACAAGCCAAGCTAACAACCTGACAAACCGATACAAGCAGGAGATTGGCATTGCTGGCTGGGGACAGTGAACTGCATCATAAGGACACGTCTATTTGGATATGATGAACTATTCTGATCTAATACGATCTATTCTGCGTTTGTGGAAGAGCCAAAAGGAACTGACCGAACAGAAGTTAGCCTAAACTGTCAAAAGTTAAGATTGCAAGGCAAACCGAGAGGGGGAAATGAGTTTGTTCTAGTACTGGTTTTGGTGTTGATCACTGACGTGTTGTAAGGGCTGCTTCCTGTCTTATGGTAGCCTATTTGATTTGCACTGACAGTTTCCCATTTTTAAAAAAACAAAACAAAATCTCCGTTCAAATGGCTGTTTGCCATGCCTTATCTTGATATTTAAATCTATTTATGTTTTATGTATAATTGAAAGCTTTTATTTTTTCCATTCTTCTTCAAAGCTGTTGTCCTGTGATGTTGCTGTGTGTTCCTGAGGACTGACGACTTTAAGAACTGAACATATGATAGTTTGCTTATGTGAAAACTCCTTTAGATGAAGCAGAAACTCTGTAGAAAACCCATGGGAACATTTCCTGTTAATGACCTGAAACTATCTGTGAATCATCCTGGGAATCAATGACGTGGACAACTCTGAAAATCACTGCGAGTGTGTCATGAAGAGTTTCATGAGATTCTGGGTTAAATGGTGCCTAAAGGCCATATGATTGTTAAAAACATTTGCTTTGTTTTGTATTGAATTGTTTTTTTTTTTTTTTATAACAAAATAAACTTTTGTAATTTGAATATGTCTTATCTGTGGTTGTTTATTATTCATCCTGCTCAACAATGCATAATTAACAGGCTCATACACACCCTGCACCTGTATGTCACAGTGTATACTCCTCATTCCTTAGTTATTACAAAAGTCTATCATTTAAATAATTTTTTGATACTGATGCCATAATAATGGCAAAATAATAATCAGTTCTACTCTAATTTAATCTAATAATTCCCATTTACCATTTCAATTTCTTGAATGTGCATGCAAGTACATGTACATGTACGTTAAGTGAGACCTATGCAATGAATCTTATAATAAAAATATGTAAAAGGTCTATAAATAATACACATATTTTGAGGGGTCATCGGTGAGGTTTTGCCCATCAGCAAACATGAGGAAAAAACAAAAACACATTTAGGCTTAGTTCTTTTTTTCACATACAAGAAGTGTTGGATTTGTGGTACTGTTTTTGTTCATAAAACTGGGTTCGAATTAAAAAAAAAATTTAAACGTGTGAATAAGTGATCAAAATTCAATGTTGCTGAAATACAACAATTTGAATAATAGAAATAAAGTATTTTATAATATGTTTAAATGTAAATGCTTTTTACTGAACAATGACTTATTGTTTAAAGAGATTCTTCTTTTTTTGGACCTAAACCTAAACAAACATTTTGACAAAGTGAACTGGCACACTATGTTCCTTGGATGAATCTCGCTTTCACTCTTCTAAATATTATGAAAACGTAACATAAGACACTACATAAAAAATGAATAAACTAATCTTGATCAAATGTAACAGAAATGCTAGTCTTATCCATTTAACCTATTTTAATTCAAATAAAATTTTAATGAAAGTAATATAATAATACGACCTCCCTGTATAAACAACAGCTAAGTCTGTAGAAAATATGTTTTATGTGAAAAATACTGGCAGTAATCTTTTCGAAGGTGAAACGTCACCGCGTTTCGTATTGTTGTGTTGTTTGTCCCAGTGCGCCCGCCTTACGTGTCAATGTGGCTGTGGTGTTCTCATGATGTGTGTTGTCAACATCAAAATATTAGTTAGTAAAAAGAAAGAATAATTATGGGAGATGAGCATCCACTCCAGGTTAACAACACTAGCAGCAGCTCCCGCTGTACTATCTTCAAAGCAGCGCCCGACGACTATCGATGTGTAAGTATAAACTTGTTTTAAAAATGACTGTAATGCTTACTTGTTAGCACTCATGCTAATCACAGCATGACATCATCCGGTCCAGGCATGATGATGTTCACTAGTTTTACCCCTAGACGTGAAAGTAAGAAAGTATGATGATTGATAATCAATTCATTTGAGTTAAACATTTAAACTTTCTTGTGGAAAGTATATAAGATGGCTCACGGTGAGGTGAGTTCAGTTGGAAATGAATTACTTATTGATCTGTGATGGGATGAACCACCCAACACACGAGGAGTAGGAAAACGGGTTACATTTCTTTGGTAAATGGTTGCAAAGTGTCACTTTCAAAAAGGATGTGTTAATTAATAACAAATTTTTTTTGTGTTATGGCTATTTTAACACAGTTTGTGTCATTTTAAGTTGATCATGTGTAAAAAGAAAGAGAGAGAGAGAGAGATAAACAACACTGTGTCCAACACAGCATGTTAACTATCATCCACTCACATTGCTGCTATGTAGCTCTGCAAGCAGTTAAGCAAGTTTGCACCTCTTTCTTCATCTGTGGATGACTTGTGTTCATTTTGACACAGTAAATGTGTCAGGAAGGTGATCTGATGTTAACAAGCATCATGGAGTTTGCTTTAGTTGGGCTCTTGACCCTTGACTTTTTAATATTACATTTAGTTTGGGCTGTTGTAATTGAGTTGTAACAGCCAGACAAGCGAAGGTAAAAGATGATCAGGTGGTGTTGGATATGTTTTCACATAATCATTATTTGATCTGAATCACTGAACTCATTTAGAGCCCAATCTCTGCGCTAGATTTACATTATTGATTACAGCAGAATTGACATTCTCCAGCAGAAGATCAGCTTTTTCAATATAATCCAAAGGATTTCTCAAAAGTTGTTCTTATTTGACACAGTTACAAGAGCCCAAACAAAAATTAGTGTTGTCCCTAAACTCACACACTGATGTGTAAGAATTTTAACAAATTTTGAGTCAGTTTTAACACATCCTTTCTAAGAGTGTGTATTGCTTTCATTTTAACTGGTCAAAAATAGCACATCTATGACACAAATTGTGTGATTTATGACACATTAGTGTGTTAAGTATTTTAACACATTGCCTGTGTTAAGAACAAATAACACACTGGTTGAGTTAAAAGTAACACAAAATGTGTTGTCCTTAACTAGACACACAGGTGTGTTAAGAATAACACAGGTTGTATTGTTTTTTTGTTTTAATACACCCATGTGTTAAGTCATCCACCGATGAAGAAAGAGGCGCGAACTTGCTTAACGGCTTGCAGAGTGACATAGCAGCAATGTAATTGGATGATAGTTAACACATGTTGTGCTGGACAGTGTTGTTTCTCTCTCTCTCTCTCTCTCTCTCTCACACACACACACACACACACACACACACACACACACACACACACACACACACACACACAGTGTGTTAAATATTCTATGCCTGTGTTAAGAAGAATAACACACTGGTTGAGTTAAAAGTAACACAAAATGTGTTGTCCTTAACTAGACACACAGGTGTATAACACAGATAGATATAACACAGGTTAAGAGTGTAAATGAAACTGTATAATGATTAAAATGTAAAGAAATATATGGGGAAAAGATGTGTATTTAAAATGAAAAGTAAAATATGTGAAAATGCTGTTGTAAGTGTTCTTCAGTAACTCTTAATGGAATTAGCCTAATGTCATTGTCATGGAACTTTTCTTTCCTGATTGTCATTTTAGTATTCATTAGATGTGTATATGTGTTTTAATCCTCAGGATGTGATTCTTAAAGTGAAAAGAGCCACAGGGACATTTTCATTAGTGGCATGGTGAGTCGATTCATATGGCTTGTTGCTTCTTTGTTTTAAAGAGACTTTTGAGCATTCTTAACCATCTTAAAATTTCCTATCTGTAGTTTTTTCATGCTCTTTGTGATATGGCTGATGCGCAGATATAACTCTTTGGCTCAGGTACAGTGTTTCATTTGAATTGCTGAGATACGTGCATTACTGTTCAAATGTTTAGTGGTAGTAAGATCTTTTTTATTTTTTTATTGTTTAAAAGAAATTAATACTTTCATTCAGCAAAGATGCATTATATTAAGAAGTAAATTTGTTTTGTTACTATATATATATAGATATATATATATATAGATAGATAGATAGATATAAAGCAGAACAACTGTTTTCAACATTGATAATAATAATAAATGTCTCTTGTGCAACAAATCAGAATATTAGAATGACTTCTGAAGGATCATGTGACACTGAAGACTGGAGTAATGATGCTGATAATTCAGCTTCATTACAAAATTCAGCAAAATTCTGCCATCACAGGAATAAACAACTTTTTAAAATGTATCAAAATAGTAAACTGTTATTTTAAATTTAAAAATGCAGTTTTGTTGAAGATTTCATTCAAAAACATAAACAACTCTTACCAACCCCAAACTTTTGAACAGTAGTGTAATTTCCCAACATAATTTAAAATTCTGTAAAATTCTAATTAGTAATTGTCATATTCAGTCATATTGTTGATTATTATGAATTATTTGGAATATTGTATCTCTTTCTTTCCTTTTTTTTTTCCAGAAAATGGTAGTCAGTTTGACAGTAGCTGCATTTTTTGACAGTGTTGCATATGTTATGGTAAGTTGTGTTGATTATAAATTTGTGTGTATGTTTGAGAGAGAGAGACATATGTAGGCAGAGAGTAATTATTCAAGCTAATGGAGTTTTTAAACCCTCTTTAATAACTTTATTTCATTGACCTTTTCCTTTCCTCTCATCTACAGGGAGAGTCTCATCCAGTGGGCCCTCTGTGTAATTTTCAAGCCTGGTGGCTCACATATTTTGGTAAATTTGTCAACTTATGAAAAGATCTGTATTTATTTGTGTACTGTCATGTTAATGTAAAGTAACAGATCATCAATTTTGACCTGGTATAATAAGATTATTTAATTTTGGCTTTGATGTAACTTGCAGAAGACATTTAAATACATAAATAAAATTCACACCACAAAAAAAACACATGCATTATGATATTTGTGAATAAAATTAAATATTACAGACAAGTGCAAATATGCAGTATTTCTAATAACTGCAGTGCACCAAAATAGAAAGAAGACATCATTTGCAGATAGGGCTGTCAAACGATTAATCGCGATTAATCGTATACAAAATAAAAGTTTGAGTTTACATAATATATGTGGGTGTACTGTGTGTAATTATTATGTATATATAATTACACACAAATTAATGTATATATTTAAGAGAAATATGTTATGTACAAAATATTTTTATTTATATATAATATAAATTATATAAAAATATAAATAAATACATATACTTGAAAATATTTCTCAAATATATACATGAATGTGTTTGTATTTATATATACATAATAATTGGACACAGTACACCCACATATATTAGGCAAACTCAAACTTTTATTTTGTATGCGATTAATCACGATTAATCGTTTGACAGCCCTATTTGCAGACTGATGTCATGATAAATTGATGCTGCTGTTCTAGTTTTGGGCTGTTTGTTTCAGACTGGACTGCACTGGTGTGGGTGTGTCTTATTACTTTCAATCTCTACCTGAACCTGGTGAAAGAAATCAGAACTGAACATTATGAGATGTGAGTCATTAAACACACAAACAAACAAACACATGTTTAGTTGTGTATACATGCATATAAAGTGTTTCTAACATCTGCAGACCGTACCATGTGGTGGCGTGGGGGGTTCCTCTGTTCATGTCCACCCTCCCCCTGATGGCTGGATACTACGGTCCTGCTGGAGCCTGGTGGTATATGACTTTTCATTTTTGATATATTTTTAATTGCAGTTGTAACACTACAGTAATCATCAGTCCTTTCTGTCTCATTCTTGTCCTGCAGTTGGATCACAGATAATCATGTTGGGTGGAGGTTTGGCATGTAAGTTTGTAATGTTCAGCATGTGTATGAGTGTTTTTCGGAAATGCATGTTGTTTCTAGGGATGAATCTGGGTTGGAGTAATGTAACTATGTTATGAGTTTCATCACATTACAGAGGTTTACGTAGCTCATGCTCTTTGAATCTCAGGAATTTCCGTTCTCGTTCTGACAGGTTTTTGTGCATGCTGGAGCTGCTTAGAATATTTTTCACTCTACAGTTATGGTTATTATTGCTATGTTTTATCACACTGGTAAACACTGGCCACAAATATATTTGGACACCTAAAATTCATGAATGTTTTTGCATTATATATATATAAAATGTTGTGATACTTAAATTCACATTTAAATGATTGATTTTACTTTTTACCCCTGGTTTCACAGACAAGGCTTAGGCCTAGTCCCAGACTAAAATGCATGTTTTAGCTGTTTTAACTGAAAGCAACTTACACAGAAATATCTTAAAATATGTCAGTGCCATTGTTTTGTCTCAAGATGCACACCAGTAATGTTTTTTTTTCTAAGGCACGTTTATAAAAGCTACATAAATGTCCTAATTGAACTAAGGCTTAATCCTGGCTTAATCTAAGCCCTGTCTGTGAAACCAGGCCATAGTGTTTTATCTTAAATTTATTTAGACAAATGTAAAGAAAATTATTATATTATAATTTTTTTTTTTAGTTTGTAGTGATTTATTTCAAACTTTAGACAAGTTATAAAAATATATAGTACAGCATTTATTTTAAATGTACTATATTATGTAATTATTATATTGAATATTATTCAATAACATTCAATAATATTATTCGTAACATGAAAATAGTTATCGTCTTATCGTTATCAGCCAGAATTTGAATATTGTTGCATCCCTAAGTATGTATTTTAACAAAGGATAGCACAAGCACACTATCAAGTGAACGTGTACAAATACTTTTTGAGGCCTCTGTTTTTGTATTGTCTTGTTTGAGGTGTTAAGTATTTCTTTGTTTGTTTGTTTTTTGCAGATGGTACATCCCCCTGTTTAGCCTTATTATCCTCATGATCTGCTGTTATGCTCGAATCATCTGTGTGGCCAACGAAAGGGTGAGTGAATGTGACTCACAAACATCTGCTAAAAATTGTCCCAATACTTCCAAAATTTGGTTGAATGGCAATGCTAGGTCTAACTTAGGTGTGTGATTTAAATTTATCTTGAAAAAAGCACTTTGCTTATCTCCTCCCTGTTCTCTGTAATGTTGACGTGCAACGGTAAGCCTGAAAGTGAAATTTTTGCACGACTGGCAGATTCTTAGACATTGACGCAATAAATCAGGCTGTACATGCTCATGTACGTGCAGACATCCGTGTACTCTACACAGGTCTTACAGGGTTTCTTACGAGATTTTTTACACTCGTTGCAGAATAGGCCATTCCAGGATGACACACAAGTTTTTAATACTAGGAGAAGATCCACCAAAATGTTCTTTCTGTCAAAACTCTTTCTATTGAAGCATGTTTTATTAGATTGTGCTGGTTTTAACCCTGTGAGAAACCTGTTTTATTCAGTTAACTCTTTTGTAGTAGTTTTTAACAAAGTTAAATCAAATACAGTTTTAGAGTTTTTAGCATTAATAAATTGTAAACACCTAATATAGTTTTACCCTAAATTTTTCTCACCATGAAAATAACCACAGAAGCTGGCATGGCGTTAAACAAACAAACAAATTTTGGGATTTCTTTCAGCATTGTACAGTAAAATATCACTGATGAGATGATGGGTTTTGTGCTATGGTGGAGGAGCAGTTCTTTTTTCAGCCACACACCAAATTATGATCCATGCACCAGGAGTGCAAATGCATGTTTAAAGTTATCGTCTTTATTTTAGATGCGTTCCTGGTTAGGCACCTTTAATCCTGAAAGAGAGAGGAGGAAGGTAAGTGTGTGTATTAGTGCATGTGCAGATGTGACAGTCCTGCCATCCACTAGTTTATACATCAATAATGTATCATTACTCCTTCCTGCAGATCTCTCTAGCTGAAGAGATCAGACCGTTGAAGTGGTATCCCTCTGTCTATCTGCTTGTCTCCATCTTCCCCCTCATAAATCGGTAACTGTGTGTTTTTTCACCACATTTTACATACTGAACCTCAGGGGTGTAATCTTCTGTATTTTTATATGGATTTCTGTATTTTCTGACCTGACATATGTCCCACGTAAATGTGTCTGATATGTATGTGTATTTCTGCAGACTTCATAATGCTGCTTACCCAGAGGACCCTGTGTTTCCTCTGACATTACTGCATGTGCTTAGTGCACCATTGCATGGACTTGCAAATGCTCTCGTCTTCGGTAAAGACACCTGGAGTCAACTGAGTTCAACAGGAATAAAGGTACGGTTCACACTCACCGGTCTCAGCCATGGATGTCAGTCAGACGGTCCCTTCTTGTAACATTATGGTTACTGTGTGGCATAAGCAATAATGCAGACCAGACACATTTTTGCTGTTTGATTTTAATCTCTCATTCACGCAACACATGTGTTTTCCTCAGATGGCGATCCGGTCTCGACTGTGCGACAGCACAAGGATTGGAGAGTACCATGCCACGAATGTAAGATACACACATGACCTTGATACACACTCCGATTCTGATGATGAGGACAACAACGTCATCTTTTACAGTCCGAACATGGTCTTAAAAGACAGGGGACCCTTGGAAAATGTTTAGAAAAGAAGTGTGTATGTGTGTGCCTTTAAAGAAGTTCATTCAGTGTTTCTGTGTTGCAGCTTTTTTTATTATAGTTTGAAAACAGAGAAGAAAATGGTTGATAGAACGTCTTCCTTTGCCTTTAATGACGGGTAGTATCATAACGTTTGTTTGTACTGTATTAATAATGTGGGAAAGCTTTCATTCAAGCTATTTACCACCTCTAATATACTTTGTTGCATATAATGGAATTAAAGACTGCCTTTTCTATTTCATTCAGCTGAATATTTCAGACATGATATACTTTGAAAAAAATTGAGCATGTTTTACTATTATATTTATGAAAATGTATGCTATATTTTTGTATCGTTTACGGATTCAACAAATTTTAAATACAAATCTAATAACATTTCTCTCGTGTTTGTGTGTCTTTTGTCTAGTAGAATGAGCTTCGAGTAAGACATAACTCCCATGAACTGCTTAATAAGAGGGTTATAAAAGCTTCTCGGAATAAGCCAGTGATGTAAACTGGTGAACTGTTGTCTGTTTGAGTAACTTTGTCTTACGAAAGCCAATTTAAACAATACTGACACCGAGTGGACAGAAGTGTGAACAACTGTATATTCTTGTCAGTGTTTATCGCTCTATATAGAGCTTTATGGAATAAAAATAAAAATCCAAAAAAGTTGATTCTAAAATTATATTTAAATATAATTTAAAGTGTTTAAAAAAAACTATAAGCAAAAGAAGACCTGTTCTTTCGCTGTTCTGTTTTTCTGATTGGGTGTGGTGTGTTATATCATCTAAGCGCGTTTAATAGTGATTGGTGAACAACTCATCATAAGTGGCGAAGGAGCCAATCAGAGAAGAGTGCGTTGTAAAATTGATGATAAATGCAACAGTAACCATACGTAACATATTTTCATAACAGCAGCTGGCGAACACAAGTCTTGGATAGTCAGGGCGCATCCGGATAGACAACAGTCTCATTCATAACCTGTAAACGCTTGTGTTTCAAGTCAAACTGCTGTATAGGAAACGGAATACAGTAGAAACTGTACATTCTGTACATCATGGTATGACTTCTGATAAAAGGTAAGACTTTTGACTTCTTTATAAGACTTTTACATTAGAAATTAGATTCAAAACATTTAGTTCCTGTTTATTATTAAATAATATTACTTTTTTTATTAACAAAAAGGCATTATCTTTCTTGACATGTAGCACTGGCAGTGCAGTGATTTGTGTTTTGTTTATTTGTATGATGACTTGTAACCTTTGCTCTACAGCCAGCGTCTATGTGGTGCGCAAGATCAGAGCTTCTCTTAAAGAGGGAGAGCAAACAGAACAACCTGTTCTCACACCATGTAGCCTGGCTAAAGGTGAGTTTATATTATTAATAAAAATATATTTGTTATTTAAAGTAGTCAGTTCACAGGAATAGCAACCAAATATGAAAACAATTCAAATTATTACTTACCCTCATGCTGTTTCACACCCGTAAGACCTTCGTTAATCTTCGAAACACAAATTAAGATATTTTAGTTGAAATCCGATGGCTCAGTGAGGCCTACATAGGGAGCAATGACATTTCCTCTCTCAAGATCCATAAAGGTACTAAAAACATATTTAAATCAGTTCATGTGAGTACAGTGGTTCAATATTAATATTATAAAGTGACGAGAATATTTTGGGTGTGCCAAAAAAACAAAATAACGACTTATATAGTGATGGCCGATTTCAAAACACTGCTTCAGGAAGCATCAGAGCGTTATGAATCTTTTGTGTTGAATCATGATTCGGATTGCGTGTCAAACCGCCAACTTGCTGAAATCACGTGACTTTGGCGCTCCGAATCATGAGTCGACACGCTGATTCATTTATGCTCCGAAGCTTCCTGAAGCAGTGTTTTGAAATCAGCCATCACTATATAAGTCCTTATTTTGTTTTTTTGGCGCACCAAAAATATTCTTGTCACTTTATAATATTAATATTGAACCACTGTACTCACATGAACTGATTTAAATATGTTTTTAGTACCTTTATGGATCTTGAGAGAGGAAATATCATTGATGTCAATGCAGGCCTCACTGAGCCATCGGATTTCAACAAAAATATCTTAATTTACGTTATGAAGATTAATTCAGGTCTTATGGGTGTGGAACGGCATGAGGGTGAGTAATTAATGACAGAATTTTCATTTTTGGGTGAACTAACCCTTTAATGGGAAGACTAATTAAAAAGTAAGTAAACAACTGTCACTTAGATATCACCGCTTTATGTCGTTAAAATCAAACTCGAAATGGCCTGAACATGATGACTCAGGGGTTTTTTAGTGAGCAGTCAGCATGCTGAAATTAAAGGTACATCTTCGTGTCTGTGACCATTGACCACTGTACAAGCTTGATGACTGCTGAAAATAAATGGACTTAAAAAAAAAAAGGCTGAATATTAGTATATAAATAATATAATTTAAATTACTGCCTTTAGTTATTATTTTGGAATAAATGTAAAAATGAGAAAAAACACTAACTTGATGAATTTTATACTTGGTTTTAATAAATAGAACATTACATAGTGTAAAAATAACTAAATAGAATTGTATTTGGTCTCTTTTTATGTAATGTTAACTTAAAATTGTGTAACAGGGACATAAATGAGGACTTTGCCTCCTCATTTTAAAACACCACCACACACCGCTGATATATTATATATACACAAACATTTCAGTATTTTGAGATCACAGTGCGAAGTGGGCGGACCTAAAGAGCTATTTTGGAGCGACTTTTGACTTTTTGATTGCTGTAATTTTCTGTACAGCATCATGGGTAATGTATGTTTTCCACCAGGAATTCCACTGTTAAACACGATTATTTTAAAAAATAAACTGAAATAATGCGGGCTGGCGGTTTCAGCAGAAGCAAATACCTCCTAGCTCACAGCAGGTCTTTCTTTAAAGGTTATCATTCAAAATCAATTTCCTTGTGGAGAAAATGAAGGGAATATTAACTTCCTGAACCCAGCTGTTGCACTCCAGGGTGAAAGTGTATGTCAGTGTTTTATTACTCTATAGTCTTCTCTGAATAAGGCATCAGTCCATTCCACAATGTACACATGTACAGAGGGTGTTTTCAAATGTCACTGAAGTCGCTGGTTTTGTTTGTGTGTTTCCAGGTAACAAGAAGAGAAATGCATCAGACAGTGCATTAATGGCAGCTCCAGAGCCTGAGGGTGCTGCTGGGACATCTGGACCTACAGACACAGCTGTACAGAAATGTGGTTCCTGAGGTTAAAGGTCACGCAGAAGCAAATCTGGACACAATGAAGGCCATCCCTGCTAAACAAAACAAAAAAAACTGTCTTGTGCATGTTGTGTTGTGCATGCTGAAGTTCCAACAAGGCCATCTAAACTGGTCTTTTCAGCAGAGACTTGACAGTAGCGGAGGGCATATTGTATCACAAAGACCTGATATCAGACCAGTTTTGCTCTGCGTGACCTTTATTCTCAGGTGCCGACTCTTGCTCTCTGTCTTCTTGCTCTTTCTCTTTCTCTTTTTCCCATCAGCTGTAGTTTGTGAAGGTCTGTTCATCAACCTCTGCCTCAGGGGCGGTTCAGATCTGATGTTTACCTGCAGCTTTTACATTTATACTCACCATTTGACGATATTTATAACATCATGTCATGTTTGTTATGACAAAAACAACTAATAAAATTGTGAAACTCCAATCTTTGTTTGTTCAAATTCTTCCTTTTTTTGTAATAAACATTTCTTCTTACCTGTCCACTCTTTGAACCTCTATTCTTTGATTAGATAACCACACGTCTGTGTTTCACTTATAACATCGCAATGACATCATTCCTCTGCAGGGTTCTCTAAAATCAAAGGATTTACTTTAAACAACATGAAAGTTGAAAATATATGCACTTTATTGTGTAGTTTATGCCATTATAAATTGATTAAGAAAAGGAAATGGTTTAGATTTTGATAAATACTCATGGTCATAGTGAAAAATACTGACAGGGAAATGATTTTGCGCCACATAATGTAAAGTATGAAAAGAAATATAAACAAAACTAGAAGAAAAATAAGCAAAAATGTGTATTATTATATTATATCAGTTTGAGGATTTGTCCCTGGTGTGATAACGTAAACCTGAACAAAGCGTAGACCCGAACCCTACTAAACAACACCTATGGGATGAATTGGATTGCTGACTGTGAGACTCCGTCAGTGCCTGACCTCACTGATGATCTTATGTCTGAATGGGACAAAATCCCTGCTGTTAGTTCCAAAACACAATGAAAGCTTTTCATGAAGAGACAATGCATTTAGAGAGAACCAACTCCCTAAAACGCCAATGTTTTGTTGTTGTTGTTGTTGTTTTGTTTTAAATAAATGGTCAACAAAAAGTGGTGTCCACATACATTGTATTCATTTTATCCACATTGTATTCAACCTCTGCGAACAGGAGCTTAGTTTTTATTTAACTCAGCATTTCGTCTATGCCGCTAGATGGCGCACAATACCTCGCAGAGAGAATGAAGGAGAGAAGAGAAGAAGAGCACTTGGCTTCCTGTGAGTGGCGGAAGTTTTCAATCGAGGGATATAATCCTAATATTCATGTGCTCATTTTTTGTTCATCAACTAAATTATCTTCCTCAATCATGTTCTACATCTTAAATTGACTCCGGGAATTAAAAAGTAGGTGTACTGTATAAACACTGAAACCAGATGAAGGTATAACAGGACATTGTATTTAGCTACAGGCTAGTTAAGATCACTTTTATTGTGCTTGTGTGTAAAATTTTACTGCACTTACAGATGTGAATAGTTAGAACTTGCAGATTCTGACTCAGGCTATCAGTTAAAATCATCTAATGATAAAGTAATCTGATTAATCTATTCTAGGACTGGTTTTAGCAGTACATTTATATGTTAGCAGACGTTTTTATCCAGAGCGACTTAAACAATCTACAAAGTAGTACATTAAGGTTCTAATGATGTCCTGACTGACTGTACTTCTTCTCACTGCATTATCTGTCATCTCGAAGAGGCCTTGAAACATCTGTTTGCAGAATGCCACATGAAAAAAACCGCAACAGCCTTCTTTCTGATTCCTCTAATTTCACGCTGGACCGGAGGAGAGCTCTGACTCTGTCCCCAGGGATCAAACGTGACAACTGTCAGGTATGTCCATGAATTAAACATTGGGGATTGTGGTGTTCACAGTGTTTCAGTGCTTTCACCTAAATCCAAAACATCTCTCTGTAACACTTTATTTTACAGTGTCCTTGTTACATGTACTTATTGTAGTAACAACAGTAACTTATGCATAATTACAAGCTACTAACCCTAAACCCTATCCTAACCATATAGTAAGTACTTTTTGTTAATTAATATAAATTTAAGTACTAAGTAATAATTACACTCTAACAAAGACACCTCAAAATAAAGTGTAACCCATCTTTTCGTGTGTCTCAGACTGAGAGTCCCCTTAAGATCCCCAGAGTTTCTGCAGCTGAGGATGTGTGTGTAGATACGGAGATGTATAAAGATCGAAAAAAGAGCCACAACAAGGTGACTGAGATGGACAGGAAATGATGCATGATATGTGTTTGTGCAATTGTTGACTATTTTTTTTTCTCAAGTTCTAGTAAAGAACTACATTTGAACCACTAGCACATTATGGACATTTTGCCAGTGGAAGTAAAATATAATTATAATTCTTGTTTTGTGTGTTACTTCTTTTATAAATCAGCAATTACAGCAATATGATAAAACTCACCAGTGTTCAATGAATTGTTATGCTTATTTCAGCAAGTTATATAGTTTATTATCCTAACTAAATGGTTGCAAAACACTGAATTCTTTTGGCAAATTAATATAGAATGTGTGTTTATCTGCTTTTAGATGTTGACAGATGTAGTTTACTAAATCAGTAAAACAATTCAACCTGAGATCTCCTAATGTTTTGGAGTTTCTGATTGGCTTTGTTTTCTTTTCTAATGTAAGATCCACTGGACACAGCTGGCCTCAAATGGTACATCCTCCCAGTCAGATCCCAAATCACAAAAAAACAGCATTAAAGAACATCCAGTATGGCAGGAAATCCAAAGGTAACTTTCTGACCAGATTAACTGTCAGATCCTGATGGCGAAGCCTGTTCTTCGTCACTCACTGTAAGCATTTAGTTATGCAGTTGTATGAACACATTATATACCAAAGAATAATATTGTTTACATTGCATTACCTGAATTATGTAGTTTTGAACCACTCAAATGTTTACCGAATGACTTTCTGTCAAATGCATGTGTAATATTTTTTGTGTTAAATTATTATTGAAATGATTATAAATTATTGTGTGACTCAACATTGCATGTATTGTGACAAGAATTCAAATATCAGTGGTTTTAAACTGAATTTTCTTTACATTCATGATTACCCAACACCTGTTTCCTGAAAGAGGAAGTGATGCATTGAGCACATTTTGCCTACTTCAACTTATTGCAATGTTTGGAGACACTTCTTTTGGGTTACAGTAAGACTGTACTGCTAGAACTGAAGTGGTTTCTCTTACCTAGCTTTAACAAATTCCTGTGAAAACTGGGACCTTGGGCAGTTTTTGTATTATTTTCCCCTTATGTCCACTTATAATTTTAATCAAGTCAATCTCAGTAATTTTCCACCCTCTCTCTGATCCTTAAAATAGGCTTGTTGGATAAAGTTGTAAAAAAGATAAAGAATACTAAATTGCTGTTGATGTGTTGTCGAGCTCATAATTGTTGACTGTTTTTGATACTTAGTTTCATTAAAGTTAAACCTAGGGAGGGAGTTTTGCCTTGGAAATGTTAGAATATAATGTATCAGACTCTTATTTCAAAAGAGCAGAGGGAAATCCTGTTTTGCATGATATGGTGCACGTCTACATTCTCCCACTGAAGTTTTTTGCTTATCATTCGTGCACCATCTGTGCATGTTGACCCATCTCATTCCATGTGCACACTGCTAATAAGTTAAAATGGCTAATGTACCATTAGTTAGAAAGATAAGTCAATAAACAGCTGTGCGACATGTACCAAATGTGTTGAAACTGCCTGTCTGGTAGTTAAGGAGCTACAATGTTTTTATGCTATATTTTAGCTGAGGCAAATATAATTTTTTGTGATATTTATGTAGCAGTCATTTGATATGTATTATTATATTTACTTATTATATATGTATATGTGTGTATGTTTGAGCAATATCGATTTGATTGTTGGTTATTTATTTATTTCCTACAGGCGTCAGGTCAGGGTGGTCTTAGAAGATGTCCTTCAGACAGAGATCGGACTGAGACTATGTAGTGGGCAGAGTTGCAAGAAGACAGACCAATCAGAGAGCAAAAGACGGAGTGATCCCACCTCAACAGCCACGCTTAAAGACGAGAGGAGGACCAGTTTAACAATAAGAGAAGGAACAGACTCTACTGAACCAAAAGCTACTTCACCATCCCATAATCAGACTGAGTCATCCGCTGAAAATGAATCATGTTCACACAAGGAAATCAAAAATCTACATTCCAAACAACTGAACTCGTCAGTGAAACTATCGGAGTCTTCTGAAGTATCAAGTAACTCTTGTTCAGCGAGGGAAAGTGACTCACCACAGGCTGTTCAGATTAGTGAACAGTTGCCTAAACAGACCAAACCATCTACTTTTGAAGAGAATGAAGCATCATCTCCACAGGATGATGAAGTACTTTCCTCTGGATTTGAAATTGCATGCAGTCCCTCGTCACCATTAGCAACGCAGGGTTGCATGAGAGAAGAAAAATCCACAAGTGAGGTAAGACCTGTAAACCTTGACAAAAGCAGTCGGAACACTTAATGTGCACTGATATTTTAAAAAGTTTGGGGTCTGTATTTTTTTTTTTTTTTTTTTTTGCAATAATTTGATGAAAAGTGACAGTAAAGACATTTATAATGTTAAAAAAGATTAAAATAAATGCTGTTCTTTTGAGCTTTTTATTTTAAAAAATGTATTATGGGTGGTTTTCACATAAATATTAGGCAGCACAACTGTTTTCAACATTGGTAATAATAATAAGAAATGTTACTTGAGCACCAAATCAGTGATTTCTGAAGGATCAAGTGACACTGAAGTCTAATTTATTTCTAAATTGCATTTTAAAATAAATTAATTGCATTATTTTATCTCATAATTAGTAATCTCGAGATTAATCGCAATTATTTTATAGGTTTAGCAAAGAATAATATAAGATTCCCCATGGAACCTTTTTAAGTACATCTGTTTAGGATTCACTTAGAAATGTTGCTATTTTTTTGTAGATCATTATTTTTTTCTGCCTTTGATTTTACAGCATCTACCCAATAAGAAAGAAAGGAGAGAAACACAAGAGTCTCCAAAGGATTCTGCAGGAGATAAGGAAAATCACTTGCGCAGGAATGGAGAGGTGGTGCAGGAAGTGGAAGGGATGAGAGGAAGTGTGTTACGCCTCTCAGTTGGGGCCGACGGGCAAATCCCAGTCAAAAGATGTCGTATGGATGGCTTCTCAGCTGAACAGGTTCCCAACTCAAACCTCACCCCTACAGAGGGGCGGAGCTTCACCATAGAATCCTCTAAGCTCAACCTACCTGAACCTAGTAAGTGATTAGTATCCAATATTCAGCAAATGTGATATGTATCAGTGATGTAAACAATATGATTCATGATATAGAGTTAGTTTTATCTAAGACCCAGCTTACTGTATTTAGGCCTGTAAGATTTTTGTTTATCTTCCAAGCACAAATGAAGATATTTTTTATGAAACCTGAGAGATTTCATTGTCCCTCCATTTAAAGTCCATTCCCCTAACACTTAAAATATCCCAAAAAGGTCATAAAAGCATCATAAAAATGATTAATTGAGCGGTCTAATCCAAATCCATGTCTTCTGAAGAGACATGATGGCTTTATATGATGAACATATTTACAACACACATACTTTAGTAAACACGGACGTTCAAATGCACGCTTGATGCGCGAGAACAACATGAGAGTAAATGGAGACAGAATTTTAATTTTTGTATGAACTAACCCTTTAAAGTTTGGGAATAGTCATTTTGACACACTTTTCGAGAACTGTTATTGATTGCATTGATAATCTGAAGCACATATGTGCTGGAGCTGCTCTCCTTAAAGTGAAATCGCAAACATCATTTTAATCACCATATCACATTCAGTTTTAGTAGTGTGATGGGTCAAATCATTTTAGATGGATTGTTCTTACCATGTAAGTGCATTAATAGAGGGAGAGAGAGATTTTTATTCTAGTGTCATCATTGCCATGTGCGTTGGGGACCAGGACTAAGTTCAAGTCTATTCAAGTCCACCAGCCCGAGTGCATACCAAACGTTGCATTTTAATGAACAGTTCATTTTTTGTTAACTTTTTACTATATGTCTTAGAATTAATAATAATAAAAAAAACTCTTTTTTATTTTGGCTTAAAATACAATGATAGTATCTTATTTTAAGTATCGTGATTTGTATCGAATCGTGACGTGAGTGTATCGTCACACCCCTAATAAGAGTACACAGTAATAAACAACAGTTTTTAGCAACATCTATGTTGTAATAAAACATTTTAAAGCAAATAACTTGCTATGCGTTATAAACACCGCCATTCAAAAGTTTGTCAGTATGAATTTATTTATTTAAATTAGTTCATATGCAGTGAGGATTAAATAGATCAAAAGCAATAAAAGACTTCAATTGAACTTCCTTTGGAACTTTGTTGTGGTGGAAATTCACCAATAAAATTAAAGTCAGTCCACTCCATGATTTAAAAAAATAAATAAAATGTATTGTTCTGAAATCACTATCCAGAGTAGTCTCACTTACAACATATAAACAAGCATATCTCAGAGAGCTACAAAATATATTTATATAAAAATTTATGTAAAAAAAAAGTAAAAGTATTTATTCAGTAGAATCATACATATTTATTTATCATTGAACAAATACTTCCAAAGTTGATTGGATAAGCAAATTCATCCACATTGGTCTTCCTCAACATCTCATAATATGCCCAACTGACGTACATAAATATTTTTTAATTGGAAACATTTTATCAGACTCCCTAGACTCTTCCCAGGCCTACTGACCTTGACTGTAGAAAAAGGCATTATTCACAAGTTGCTTCTCACAGCATTTGTAGATTAGACTTGAAACATCAGAGAGAGAGGGAGAAAAAATAAAAAAGGCGTTCTACAAAGTGTGTGACAGAAAGAGGCCTTGCATGCCCCAGATAACTTACAACATCTCCATGCTTATCAGTCAAAATCTAACCCTTATGTGCATTGCATAACTTTTGTTGAGCAACACCCTGCTTTGAACCTTTGGTTTGTCCCCTTACATTCTTAACAAGTTTACACTTTTGTTTTGCTTCCAAACTTTGTATGTTTATTATTTAAAAACAACAATTCTATCATTACCTCGCTTAGTTGTTCTGTCCAGTGAAGAGGAAGAGGAAAGAGAAGAGGAGGAATCCTCTGCTCTAAACATCCAGCCACTGGAGTGTGCAAAAGTCATGAATAAAGTAGATAAATCAGCAAGAGTTTATGAGCAGGAAAACACACCTGAGTGTCACTCAGACATCATGGAGATGGATGCCCAGGTTTGTATGATAATTTAAATACAGGACTAAAAGAATATAGTTAGTTTACTAAATAATTACTAAACATAGCTCATCTGTATATATCAAACATCTAGCTAAACATAAGGGGTCTGTTGCAACCAGGAACTGGTTTACTGATGAGTGTTTGTATGTTTTCATCATCAGAGTTGTGCTGTGATGGAGCTACAGCTGTCTTCACTTCACATGGGTGGAGTTCATGTCACATCCACTGAGAGTATGAAGGTGAGAACGATATGTTGATGTGATGGGTTGGAGTGATTAAATATGTCTGAATCATTCTGATCAAAGTCATATAGCTATGGTTTACATAATATAACAAGTGAATGAGGAATGTTTTCGAATCTGTGTCTGTCTTAGTGCGTCACTAATTTTTAATATAATATTTTTTCAGATCACTACAGAAAAGATCACCTTTTCGTTGAAAGGTAAACATGTTTTAAGAACAAAAATGATTCGAAATATTCTGCTGAAGTGTAAACTAATTATTTTTAAGCATTTACTTTGTTTTCTTTTGAAGATTAATATTATTTAACTGTAAAATAACTATAACCTTAATTATTTAATTATTTTTTATATTATAATATAGTTTAGATAGATATAGATCAAGATCATGTATGTGTAAGATATACCTTAGATTGTTGTCTGATTTTTTGTTTTCCTTCGTTTACTCAGATTCTTCAGTGAAAATTTCTGTATTGACCGCTAGTGTGTGCAAATACAGTTTGTGGGAGGTGCCTACATTGAGGGGGTGTGGCTTGGTTAAGGACAACGAGGTCCTGCCCCCTTCTCTGCTCCTACTTTGGCTGTCTGATGCTCAGGCACAAAAACTACACAATGATCTGTCTGTCATCGAGTCAGGCACACGTCCAGGTTAGATTACTGACTTGTTTATAGATTACTGTGTTGTTATTATTTTTTTAAAGTAGTAACCATACTTTATTCTCTCTCCTTTTTACATATGTTTTGCTGTGTGTGTACAGCTGAAGGCAGTACGTGTATGTTGCTGTGTTTGGCTGAATCTGTAAGCGGTGTTGAGAGTGCGGTCTTGGCCTCTTTAATGGACATAGTGAGTTTGAAGCAGGACAGCTCCGACCTCTTGTGCTCCCTCACACAGTCAGACAGCCTGAAACTGCTGCAGAGCTCCCAGGAAACACACCTGCTCCAGCTGCTGACGCCCAAAATTGAAACACAAACGCATGCAGTTGTATCTGCTGTGAAGGTTCAGACAAAATATTGTATCTATGTATCTTTTTTCCTTTGTTTGCAAGTTCTTTCCTGAAGTTCACTTTTAATGTTTGTTATTTTGTTACCATGCTCATGGCCAAGGTGGTTTTTGAATTATCTGTTTTCGAGCTTAGTTTGATGTGGGCATATTAGAGAAGGAATTATTGATTATAGGAGGGGGAAAAAAAAATCCTGTTTCCCATTATATAGCCATTTTATGGATGTGTGTCTCCAGTCTCAGGATTCTGATGTTCATTTGAAGCCAGTCTACACGCTGTGCCATAAAAGAGCTCAGGGTTCATACAGTGTTTCCTTGGCACCTACCCTCGGGGCAGAATGGACACCGTACCGACACTGTGTTCCAGCACGCAGGTGAAAACTTGTAATTTTACTATGTTCAAAGGGGATTTACAGTCTCATTTAAAAGTTTGGAGTCAGTAAGATTTTTTTTTTGTTCTCATATGCTCACCAAGGCTGTGTTTATTTGATCAAAAATACAGTTAAAACGGTAATATAATGAAATAATGCTACAATTTAAAATAACTGCTTGAATATATTTTAATATCCTGCAATGGCCAAGCTGAATTTTCAGCATCCTTACTCCAGTCTTCAGTGTCACATGATCCTTCAGAAATCATTTTGATATGCTGATTTGGTGTTCATGAAACATTTCCTATCATTATCAATGTTGTGAATCAATTTTTTTGTGAATACCGAGATGATTTTTTTCAAGATTCTTTGATGAATAGAAAGTTCAGAAGAACAGCATTTATTTGAAACTATAAAATTCTTTATTGTTACTTTGGATCAATTTAATGCATTAACAAGCATTAAATAAAAATAAAAAAAAGACAGAGTAATGCGCTTAAAGGGTTTTACATAACCCAATATTTATACACATTCTCTGTACCTCAGTCCTAATTTACCACTATTCATCTGTTTAGGTTGATTCTGTTCCCTCCTCCACCCTCGAAAAGAGCCATCACCGTGACAACAGAGGACCTGGAATGTTTAGACAGTGGCGAGTTTCTTAATGACGTCATCATCGACTTCTACCTCAAGTAAGACTAAATCCGCGCACACACTTAACGATTGTATGGCCAATTATGAATGTAAACTGATACTCAAATGCGTCCAGTCAGAGCCAGTTGCGTTCAGTGTTTAAATTCTGTGTGTATTTAAATCTGCTTCAGTCTTTTTGTGTTGAGCTCAGTCTTAGAATATTTCAGCTAGTCGTTAAGTGCGTCCCCGGCTTAAGACACAATGTTTCAGTGGGAGGGGCTGAATCAGAGCCACTCCTTCACAGTCATTTGGGGAGTAAAGGGGTTATTTACGACCAAGAATGTCAACCAATACTCTTTCGAATATCGACCACAAAAAATGCACCGATGTTATATTTTATATGTGTGTGTTTCAGGTATCTCATGGTGCGAAAGGCCCCACAGGCATCTGTAAACAGATCCCATGTTTTCAGCAGTTTTTTCTATAAGCAGCTCACACGCAGAGACAATGCTAATGAGGACAGTACAAGCACACCGTGAGTATTTGTCATGAGAGTTCTTATATAGCTCTCATGCTTATTGTTTCAAATGGTTTTTGTTACACAACGATACAACAGTATATTTTTTATGATGGATATGTGCCATCAGAGCTCAGGTCAGAAGGCATCAGCGTGTGAGGACATGGACCCGTCATGTAGACATCTTTGACAAAGACTTCCTGTTTGTGCCTGTCAATCAAGAGTAAGTATTAGCTATATAATGTAAATGCATTGTTTATCAAATGGACATACTGCATATTATGGACTTTTTTTTCACTCACTAGGCTTTATGCGTATTATGCAACTTGTACGATTTGATGTGCCTTGAATGTACCAGTGTAAATCATGTTGTTTTTATAAGTATTTTATATCAAGTCTGGTGTTTGTTATAGAGCTCACTGGTACCTCGTGGTGATCTGTTTCCCCGGGTTAGAAGAGCCGCAGTATGTAAAGAGGGATGGCTCTGTGCAGAGCGATGGAAGTGAAGGTTTGGGTGAGTCTGAAGGGGAGATACTTGGAGAGAATAGATCCAACAGTGATGACGACAAAAATACAGGTAAAAAATTTAATTCTAATGCTTAACTACTAATTTACTCATGCTTACTACTTTAAGAATTATTTCTTGATTCTAGACAAACTTTTGTTCTTAATCTAGATGACAGTCATATAAAGTCAAGCACGTCTCATACTCTCGTAAGTCAAAATAAATGTTAAATAACGGTCAGAAATCTGGATTAGATTGCATTTGATTTGATATATTGCGATGTGGATAGATAATGTGCACAGCAACAGCAGAACCTTGTGCTTCTTTTTCTGTAGAACTGTACGGAAAATACCTGCAAGAGACACACTGTGTGTAAAAGGTATGTGTGCATTTTTAAATTAACTCGTTATTTTTTTTGTTTCATAAAGGAGAGAATTTTATGGGAGAAAAGATGATATTTTAGGTTTTCTTATAATAAAAAAAAACTATCTGTGATACATTGCATATATTACAATAATATTAGCTTCTGGTATTTTTAATTTATGTGATGGCAGATATTAAGCAGACATTCTGCTAATACTCTAATCAAAGTTAGTTGACATGTCGTTACAAAGTTTCTTATAAGTAACACTTTATTTCGATGGTCCACTTTTAAACATTTTACTATATATTTTTATTAGGCGGCCTTTCAGGAAAATTCATTTACATTTTTTATTTATTGGCTTTTGCCTTTTAATGGGCAGAACAGTGACCGAACTAAGATTTTTAATGTTGAGAATTATTTTACTCTATTTTTTTTCAGACCATGTATTCTCATAATGGACTCCCTGAAGTTGTCGGTTCATGAACGTATCTTCAAACTCTTGCGCGAGTGAGTGTTTGCACTCTGACAGCAGTCCAACTATATCACATTTATGCTGTGTTATTATAATTGTAATATAGAGATAGATAGATAGAGAGAGAGAGAGAGAGAGAGAGAGAGAGAGAGAGAGAGAGAGATAAAGATATGGAGAGAGAGATATAGATATAGATATTTTACATGACGTGATTAATTTTGAGGGTTTTTTTTTTGTTTGTTTTTTAGATACCTTCAGGTGGAGTGGGAGGTAAAGAGAGGTGGTTATCGTGACTTTAGTGTTGACCACATGGTAGGTTCCCACTGTAAGGTCCCCCTACAGGACAACAGCAGTGACTGTGGCCTTTACCTGCTACAATATGCTGAAAGTTTTTTACAGGTAGACTTAAACTTGTTCTTTATTTCAAATACAAAAATGTGTGTAAGAGTCTGTTTTGGCCTCAAAGGCAACCACAGTGCTGTTTATGTATCTTTCAGGACCCTGTACTACACTTTGACTTGCCATTGAGATTGGAGCGCTGGTTTCCACGGCAACAGGTGCGAGGCAAACGGGAGGAGATTCGAGACCTCATTCTACACCTGTACAGATTTCAGAAAGGCTCTTTGGGAAATGAAGCTCTAGAAGATAGAAGAACAGATCATGGAAATGTAACTCAATGATGTAAAGCTTTTAGGAACACATGATTATTTTACCTTGGATGTATTTATATTTTAGCTGATTTTGAACCTTTTATATTTTATGCTTTTGTATACATTGTTGGAAAAACTTTAGAAAGAAATAAATGTTGATAAATGAAATTGAAAAGTTTTGCTCTTTTTAATCTTACATTTTCTGTATGTATATGTATCTTGGAGGCAGGGCCGGACTGGGACTCATTTTCAGCCCTGGAGTTTCATGCCTTAAAGACCGGCCCACTTTAATTCACGACTGACTATATTAAAATAATGTAATTAAAACCTCAGTATATAAGTCTGCAATAGTGCACTGTTCTCTACAACCTTGTGAATAATTGTATTTTTCAAAAATATATTCAAATACCTATGATAGTACAAATGATAGTACAAAAAATGCTAAATATTTATAGTTATAAGTCACAGTTATAATAATGATTTTATAATGTGAACCACTGATTAATTCTCTAGCCATCTAGTGGCTGTAGTTAAAAATTCATGTTATTTTCATTTTAATTTAATTAAGTGTTTGCTTTCCAGTAGATGGCAGTAATCGTCCACTAAACCCAGGCACATTTTTCATGTCTTTCACTATGAATGAAATTTAGAAATGTAGATCTTTATTAAAGTGGATTTAACATACAATTTTGCTATTTTATATAAATGTATATACTTTTAATTATTACAAATTGAGGCAAATAACACAAAATACCATAAATCCTACAAAATTGCACAACTTTACAGTAAAATATTAAAGTAGGCTATTACGTTTGTTTAAAAAAAGTTACATGTTACAAAATCACATTTTACTCTCTGGTTATGTAAGCTAGTTGGACAGAAAAAAGAATATTGTTGGCCAATGTGTAATTGCATAGCAAGCAACATAACAGGCCATATTTTATTATTTGCCTACTATTATTACGATATGAGTAAGCTGCATACATGCCTTTATCTTTTGCATGTCTTCCCCTCTTCCTTTTTATTTGTTTACGTTACTTAAATTGGCCTCCGGTGGCTTAGACCTTTTGCCTTACCATAATTTAGCGTTGATTTAGAACTTGTCCCGCTGTCCCTACAGACGTCACCTCATCCCTTCTTCTCGTATACTTTTGAGTGAGTTGTCTTCTCCGAGCGCACACTCCGAGTCCCTCCCGACCAGGTTAATTTACCCACCGAGTGCCATGATATCATTGACGTTGCGTGCAAATGAGCGGTAAAAACCCGATCGCGCATTCGTTTGTTTGTTTGTTTTTTTGTTTTGTTTTTTTCTTGCGCGGGTGCCCTGGGCCGACCAGGGCTAAACCCGTCACTGAATGGTTTTAAGGAAAAGGTTAGGCTACTCAGCTTAGTAAGCCTACATTTGGCCGCGTCCAGTTTCTAGAGCATCCATATTTCAACCCAGTGCCATGACAACACCGGCCCTCGCGGCCAAATAAACTGACCGGCCCACCGGGAATTCTCCCGGTGCTCCCGATTAGCCAATCCGGGCCTGCTTGGAGGTAAGTAGCACAAGTAAGTAGCACTTTCTTTTAAATGGGTTATACTGCAAGAAATAAATATTTTCCTTGATCTTTTAAGCAACAAATAAGACCCTTTTAAATGGATATTTGTGCTTTGTACATGTGATAGTCGTCTCTCTCAGTGGCTTTGGTTGTGATGAATGAATGTAGGAGAAGTCAGCTGTTTAGGCATGATTGGTTAAGCAGTCGGGTGTGGCTAGAGCCAGTTTTCTGATTGGCCAACTCATTAGTAACGGTCAAGGAGAGCATCAGAAGGGAGTGTGCGTGCAGGGATGTATGGTTTAATGCTAATCAGACAGAGATTAGACCGATTTACAGACCACCCACCTTCTTCCAGTAATCCCAGCATTGCAGCCTGTGTAGAATATTTTTCTGTTTACTTAAAAAATATAGTATAAAGTCAGTAAACCTAGTGATTTTTTTTTTCTCTGTGTGTGTACCAAGAAGGTCTATAATACCGTTAGCATTTCCTAACAAACCTTGACCCCTTTGAGTCAAGCCACAAGAAGTCTATTTTTGGATCTGCATACTACCATACTATTACTATTTCTGCTGGATTTGCCGTAGGCACTTTGGGCCTTTCCAGTGTGATGAATTATTTGGAATATCAAGTAGAGAACAATTGTTGTCAACAAAATCTGGTTCTTTTCCGACTATTCGATCAAACTACCAGAGGGAAAGGGTTTTTTTTTTTTTTAACACAAAATGGAAAATACACAGTATACATACTATAGAAAAAGCAGTAATACAATGTCGTATGCTATTTGTGGTGGTTTATTTCTAAGGACACCGACACTAAACCACCTGGGCAGTAATTGTATTGTGGCTGATAAATTAGCGTGAGAGCACAGGGGGTTATTAAAACTAGAAAATCCTGTCTTTACCTTAGCCATGCAAGACACGCACGGTCCCGTCTCCTCAAAAGACCCACATCTAAAACAAAATCTTATTTAGAATTAGTTATTTCTCTAAATAGTATCTGAGAAATCACACCGGTCTCTATGACAGCCCTCTCAGTCAAGTCTTTTGGTGAGAGGGCATTTGATTGCAGGACTAATTCCATTCCCTTGTTCTCTATATGCCAGGAATCAATTTTGTAAATACAAATTTGGATACTAGCAAGGGCCTTGAGCTGCTAAACATTGGAACAGTATTGCGAGATTGCGCATTTAATAAATGTAGCAGATAATTTTCAGTAACATAGCTGTATAACATTCTGTTGTTTGGTTTTGTCTAGCGAAGGTTTCTGAGAACAGGATACAGGAATTACAATACAGTCATGGAAATGGCTGATCCCCTGATAAGTGTTGCCAACTAGGGAGCAGCTTGAGAGTCATGTTAGAATAATTGCTAACATGGCTATAACATCTTTAAATTCACCATGAAAATTCACCCACATCTTTTTTCTAGAACGATTCATCATGCATGTTTCACTTTCTAATTTCTTTTGACCTCAAAATATTTCATCAAAACTCAATCCTCCAGTGAAACAATGAAGACTTCTCTCTGTCTCACACCAATAATGTGACTTAAGCTACTTGATTCCAGTTCGTTTACAGTTGTTGCAGACTTTAAGGGTCAAACCATTACCTGTCCTTGACCTTACAGGTGGTCAAGTATTCAGCTGAGAAATTATGTAAGCACCAAATTAGTATGTCTCCAACTTTTCGGATCCTATTGGGTTCAGATTATTTTGGTTTATGTATATCTGGCAAATCACCCTTTTCTCATTTTCTCATTCACTATCTATCACTTGTTCCCTGCTTGGCACTCTTGGTTAACTCCAGTTCCTCCAGTTACTTCTTGATGAGCTGCTCTACAGGATTACCAAACAAGATTAGAAGAAAAAAAAAGAAAAATCCCTTTCCATCTGCCTACCTGCCACAGGATCGCCTTATACACCTGCGCTTATCTTTGACAACCTGGACAGCACTTTATAACAACAATAATATACTGTCATAACTATCAGTGGATACTGTGTAACAGGTATGCACAGGTGTTGGAAGCTTTGGTCACATCGTCCGAAGTGAAGCAGCAACTATTGCACAACAGCTTAATTTTTAAGCCACAGGAAGACACTATGTGGAAGTTCATATGGTCCTGCACTTTGTGGTGTTTAGGCTGCGTTTTTGCAGTAGGCCAACTGGATATTACTGCAGGTATGTATCTTTGTGTAGCCTATGTAATAGGTCGGAGTGTGATGAGAGTGTGATGGTTAGAATACGTTTGTGTATTTATGTTTCAGAGGAAACTGAACGGATTCCCGCACTCATGAACGCAGATAAGCGCTCACAAAGATTTTTTCAAATGTTTGGAAGCCAAGAACACTTGCCAAGACATAAGCGTGGTGTTTTTTTGTCCAGTGGAGTACGCCTTTGCTATCAAGAAACAGTGCAGCAAGCCATCACAAACCATCTTAAATACTACCAACTCAGAGGTGAGACACTATTGCAATACTTTTACTATTAATATGGTTAGAATTGCTTATGTATCGAATAACTCTGTTACATTAATTATATATTTAATAAAGTCGATTTGTAGTGAGATTATTTGTAAAGATAAATTATATCGAATTTTGTTACACAATTACTATTAAGTGAACCGGGGTGAATTTTAAATAATTGAACTACTCAGGTTTGAGTGGATTTTTCCATCCTTTTGGCCCTTAATGACAATATCCTACAGGAATTGACGTGGGAAAACAACAGCACAAACATGAAAATTGTTAGATCATATTTCTTAGATTCTGGTATGCCCTTTTATAGAAATTCCTCCTTAAATTACAAGATCTCAAAGGATACTGCATAATAATAATGACCCAAGTACTCAAAGCCAAGAAGTGAATCTGGACTTGCAGCAATTAAAGAACTGGCTGAAAAAGTGTTCCGACATCTATAAGGAGATGAGAATAACTGGACAAGAAATAACTAGTACTTACTTGACCCAACTAAGAAGACTCAAATCAAAGCCATATTTATGTTAAGGACACAAAATTAAGACTCAACAAAGGTTACCGTTAAATTCATCAACTAGAGCACGCAGTTTTGTAAAGCTGACAGCTAAGTATAACAATGGGATCTCATCAGCGTTTGGCAGTTAGATACACTCAGAGGTCTCGGGTTAGTGTTGAGAGACACCAAGACAATCTTTCACAGTTCACGTGTGATTTCTCCATAAACAAATTAGACGGCAGTATGGTGAGGTTAAAAGTCAGTTAACACATCGGATTGGAGCCAATAAGGTCAAAGGTAAACGTTTATATCCATGGCTGAGAATGAGGGTGTCGGCTATCTTGTCTAAGCACCATTGAGACACTAATTGCAAAGTTGGGATTGAACCACAATGTCATCTGGACAGGTAATTGCTGTCTGTCAAAAAAAAATACACCCATATGCCAAAACGGTAACACTTTAGAATTCCATCATTAATGAATAACTACACAGGAACAAATGTGTAACGCAATGTTAACATTTTAGTAACTACAATTAACTAATAAGAAACTCTGGAAATTAGTAAGTAATAGAGCTCAGTTCAGTGAGTTTTCTATTATCTAATCAATACGATTTTTTCATACCTCCCAGAGAACTACTAATATCTATATACAGGTTCATAATTGATGCAGATAATTCATATTATATATATAGTTTTTGAGGTCTATAAGGTTTTGGATCGTAGTGACTCAAGTGTTACTGCATCCTTCTAAAGGAATTACTAATTATTTGGAACAGTATTCTAAAGTGTGTGCAACCCACTAGTAATGACTTACCAAATTCTTCAGAAGGAATAACTGTACAAAACCTTACAAAACCCTCAAAAGCTTACACTGAAATTTCTCTTTAGAATACTGTTTCAAATAATTAGTAATTCCTTCAGAAGGATTTGGTAATACTTAAGTCATTACTAGTAGGTTACCATCATCTTTACTTTAGAATGAATTACATTGTACATTATTCACATTAATTATGAACCTGTATAGTAGTTCTTAGTAGTCCTCTGGGGGACATAGAAAATAGTAGTTGTGGATTATATTTTGGTGAATACCGTCATTCATCTGAGCTCTATTACTTACTAATTCATTAATCAGAGTTTCTTGTTAGTTAATAGCGGTTACTATAGTGTATTACTCATTTGTTCTTGTGTAGTTATTTATTAATGACAGAACAGTATTAAAATGTGTTACTGTCAAAACAACTGTGTCGCAGAAATCCGATTTCGGTGTTTTTGACCTTAGAAATTAAAATTACGAAAAGATCCTAGCAGTTATTTGGGCTAAATGCATGCATCACTGCAATGATGGTAAAACCGTAGCATTTTGATATATAGTGTGGTACTGATTAATTACCATTTTCACTTTTAAGGACATAGTATTATTAATGTTCATTTTTTCATGTCAAAAACATGGTAATTCCATTGAGTCATTTAATACATAAAGTCATTTGATATATCAGCTGACTAAAGGATTATGTGAAGTGTTAGGGTAAATGTTAGCGTCATGAGCCGTATGTTTGTTGTGGTAAGTTCCAACCTCCTGGCTGTAGACTCAAACATGTGTGTGTCCAATCCCCACTTAAGTGGTCAATCCTGTGATATCACTACATAAGACAATACAAAAGATGTATCATAATAAATGCAAAAGAGTTGTATCTTTTGAGATTAAAAACTTTTCGGTAACACTTTAGAATAATGGTCATTAGTTAACATTAGTTAATGTATTAACTAATATGAACTAACCATGAGCAGTTCATTTGTTACTGTATTTGTTCATTTTTGTTAACGTTAGTTAATAAAAATACAGCTGTTCATGGTTTGTTCATGTTAGTTCACGGTGCATTAACTAATGTTAACAAGATTTTAATAATGTATTAGTAAATGTTGAAATTAACATTAACAAAGATAAATAAATGCTTTATAAGTGCAGTTCATTATTAGTTCATGTTAACTAATGTAGTTAACTAATGTTAACTAATGACCATTATTCTAAAGTGTTACCAACTTTTCCATTAAACTGCCAAGACAAGAAAAATATTTCCTACTCTTCTGATTGTTTTGTTGCACTAATATGATACTGTTGTTGTTTTACAGTGTGTCAGGAAGTTGTGTGGGAGGCCTTCAAAATCTTCTTGGAGCGCCTCCCCAGTCAAGAAGAGTACCGGAACTGGATGAGCCAATGCCAGACAGATAGAGTCTCCATACGGGAGATTGGCATTTATTTTAGCCAATCAGAGGAACACTTAGCACTTGTCCACAGAGTATGTAGCATAAGACATGTATAATTAACTTTGTACTATGTTAGCTGATACTTTTATATGAATACAGTATTATGGGTCAGTGGTGCATGTGCATATCAGAATGTCTTACTTATTGAGTCTTTTGAATCTCTATGGTCCATTGCAGAGACTTGCACAGACGATACTGAAAAGGTGCAGTGAAACATTTTAAAACCTTTGTTTTTACCCTCAACCCATACTTTTATAAATACCCCACTTTCTCCCAGCCATTTATTCATTGTATTAGTCTCTGATTTTCTCCTCACCTTTTGTCTTCCTCTTTTTTTCCTCAGTAAGATACCTACATACTCAGTATGCAGGTATTACACCCTTTTTTAATTAAATTGACTGTGCATTAGAGACCCAATTATTACTAAATGGTCTGTGCATTAGAGATCTTGTGTTTGTGGTTGAAGAGTTAACTCTTACATTTGAAGGTCTGTGTGTCATTTCTAACTGTCTTTTTCCTTTTTCTTCTCTCTCTCTCTTTTTTTTTTAAAACAGACCAGAGGATTCTTCCCAAGAGCAAAACAGTGTGCCACCAGGTTTGTCTGTTATGATTATGTGTTACTGATACAGTATCTTATATAAACTGTATAAAACCCTTACCTGTTAAGAACATGCCTGGATCATAGTTGACATTGATTTTGAAAATCAAAAGGAAAATAATATTTTAAGACCATTCAGTTTTTTTGTATTGAGCCATAATTTAAACATGTAATATTATTTATGGACTATAATATGTTTTGGTGAAATACTGTATAATTTTGGTAAGTTCTGGGCCATATTTTTGGCACTGACCCTCCTGGTTTCAGTCCTGTATGGAGAGACATTTGCTTCTAAACAATCAACAGCAATTTCTAGATGTTCAGCAACTAGCAGCTGTTAAACGAGTTAGTGCTGATGCACATTTATTGTGGCAGAATATAAAAAATCAAATGGCCTTAAAATAAGCCAGATAAGATGCTTGGCATTTTGCATTTGGTTTGAATTTCAGTTAACACAAATGATTTTTTCTGAGTTTGTACAGGGTTTTCATCCAAACTTTGTTTGCAATTCAGATTCAGATGTTGTAATTGAAAATGGCAAGAAATAAACTGAAAGAGATCTTATAACATGTGCCTGAACACCAAGAGTCAAAAAAATGTCTTTAAAACTTCCAGCAGAGACCACTGTGTTGGTGACCACAGCATTTCCAGATGAGGTCACCTCTGAGAGCGTGAAGGAAGTTACTGCAGAAGCACCATCTGCTGTCGTGACAATGGAGCTGGATACCGAGGTAGATGAAACATACTGTGATCATTGGTGAACATACACTCAAAATGTAAAAGTGAGGTCTGGTTCTAATCTGATGCAGTCATGAGTCATGAATGATACATTGAAAAAATATACATATAAACGAATTTTAAATATTGAACACCTGCTAAACAAAGTTTGTGTATGTATTATCTGTGGTAGATCACTAATGAGATTGAGCAGGAGGCAGCTGCTTTGCCTACACGTCCTCTGGTTGAGCAGAGGGTAGAGCTGACTATGTTACTGACTGGAGAACCATGGAGTGAAGAGCTGCTCAACTCCACCAGCAGTGAGCATAGCAGACTCACTCAGCGGATCACAGAGAAGGTACGACACACACACATTTACTTGCTTTAATTTTTACACTAATGTTATGTTTGTGCTGCTGCAATTTTTTATGTTATATGTCATTTTTACAGATTTCCGCTGCTTTGGAGAAACTAACAGAATTCAAGAGTGTTTCAGTTTTGAACATCAGGTGTGTTAGTGCATGTTTAATTTTACTAGTTACTATAAAGTGGCTCCAAAAAGTATTTAGACACTTAGATCACACTTAAAAATGTATGAATATCATTGCATTAGATTAGAACATATGACGGCATTTTAAGACCGATCAAGCACACTTTTCAAGCAAAAGATTTTTTTTTTTTTATCAGAAAGAATAATAAATTTAAACATTTAAATAATGGGAAACAGTCCATTTGTTTGTGAATTGGGCTACTACACTGGTTGTGCTGTGTGTTTATGAGTCAGCTAAAAGAACTGGCTCATAAGAGTCATATCTGTTAATGAAGTTGACTACACAATGCAAGTAGCTGTGTTACACTCCATTTTTACAGCATCAAATAACTAACTAAAACCAAACTTATTGGAACAATGAACACTTGAACAAATGTCTGCTTGTTAAGAAATACATAAAATGACACAAACCATCTTTGGAAAAAAAAATATTTGAAAGTGTAGTTTGGCTTGTGTCCCATTCGATTACATGGAGAGGGTGGGGTTTATGATCTATACTGCAGCCAGTCACCAGGGGGTGATTGAAATTCTGTGGCTTCATTTTTTTAGGACTTGTATGGCACACTTGGGACAGACCCTCAACCCAACAGCAACTCGCACTGTCACTTAATTTACCCACAAGTAATCAAGGGCTTAGGGTGTTCCTTTTAAACCCATTGCAAGAGTTCTGGCAGTAGTGAATAACGTAAGCAATGACGTACATCTGAGTGAACGAGACAGAGGGATGTTAGCGATGGAATGGCACATTCATAGACAATATGCAGCATTAGCCTATCACCTGCTAGGCTATTTTACTAAAAATATGAACTTTATCTTTTCTGTAGGCCACAGGTGGATCCCTCAAGGTAAATTACACTTCCTTGTGTGCATGAATGCAGGTTAGTGAGTGAGAGAATGCATTTTTTTGCTGTCTTTCCTTGTATAAACAAGCAAGAATCATGTTTATAGTCATGCAAAGACTATGGAGCAACACATTGTTCTTATATAAACATTAAAATACCCAGTGTTTTGAGAAGATTATTGCAAAGTTATCCCATTTTTCAACTCCTGTCATGATCATGTTCAGCTGTGCGGTTGGTGTTTTCTCTCTGCAGTGGTGACAAGGCTGTACTGGTGGAATATGTTGTGTCCCTCCAGAACAACAGTGAAGTGATCAGCAGTGAGACACTGGACTTCATTAATCTTCAATCCAACATGGTAGAGGGCACCTTTAGTTACTCAGAGGGGCCCACAGTCCAGTACACCATTATTGACCTCCACCCTGACATCAATGAGGCTCTGCATGGTACTGCTCTACGTGCTTGTAATTACTAGTCCTTTATGGACTAGTCCTTTACATCTCAGCAGTCTGTAATGGTGTAATATTTTCTTGTTGACAGAGGAAACATCTCCAGAGGAAACCCATCCTGCCGAGGAGTTCCCAGACCCTGACCACAAGGTGAATTAAGATTTCTGTCAAGGTGACAGTGAAGTTTCCAGTATACCATCAAGATATTTACATATTCTTAAAATCTAAATGCTGATTCCTAGCATACAACTCACCAGCACATTGCTAGGGTTGTTTGCAGGATATTGTTAGGCTAGGTTATGGTGATCTGGGTGGTTTCTAGGGTATTGTAAGGTGATTACAAAAGTGCAAGTATATGTGATATTCTGGTCTGTAGATATAAAGTCCTTTAATATAAATCTACCACTCTAGACTTTACCTCTACTTAACAAGGCACGCTATTTGAGGTTTTATTTTCAACAAAACCCTAACTCTAAGAATGGAATAGCAGAAACAGTAATACTAATGATAGCCTTAGCAAGCACCACCAATAAGTTTCACAAAGTCTGAGAACCAGCTGTTTCATTTTGTTTATTGTCTAGGGTGATATTTTATCAGTAGAAAAACCGTCTGAGCTGCCTGGAGAAGTGGCAAAGGAGGTCTTTACCATTAGTGACCATTTGGATCCTACTGTGTCTGAAGAGGAAGGTATGGGAGAGCAAGATGTCATAAATTTAGATGAGAACACACCACCCCTTATAGACCATCTCAGCAGTAGTTTCTCAGAGGGTAAGAACCAACATTCACATGTACAATGATTTACAGCAGGGGGGGGCCAATCCTGTACCTGGAGGGTCAGTGTACTGTAGGGTTTAGCTTCAACCTGTCCAACTTTTTCTAAATTCTGCAGGACAGTGGTCCTCTAGGAGAAGGATTGATACCCCTGATTTAAACCAATATGGTGGTAAAAGACTTGTGTCAAGATGCTTGTTTATTCCTCCTTTCAGACCTTCAAGACAAGGACATGGCATTACTTTTTCCTCCTAGCCAGACCCCTACTGTGGAAGGTGAAGCTGTTGGTCCCGTTATCGATGCCAAGCAAGACAGTGACATTACAATGTATGACCTTGATCCCGCCTCTGGATCTGGTGCAATAGAAAACAATTGGGTAACTGTCCATCCTAATGAGGCTCAGGAGCCAGTTGGAGAGACAGAAGTTGATGAAGAGTTTTTGATTAACGTAGACATGCCACAGATAGAGGACTATGAATTCTCCACAATTACAACAGTGGTTGAAGAGGACCAGATCTTGCCTGTGGAAACCACAGAATTGATTACTGTTGAAGCTGGAGAAGATGAAAACCTACAACATGGTAGTGATGCACCCGCAATGCCATCAGTCAAGGTGGCTGAGGTAGAATCTACCCCAGAACCTGAGAAAGAGCTCATATTACCTGCAGAAGAAGAGGGGCAAGAGGAAGACAACAAGGAAGAAAGTGTTCTAATAGAAACACAAAAGGATGAGGAAACTGAAGTTGCTGTAATCACAAAGGAGAAATCAGAGGAGACTGAAGAAGAGGAAGAATATGTTGACATTACCACAATGCCACAGGAGAACAAAGATTTTGTACTCACAGATATATCAGCTATACAGTTATCAGAGGAAATTCTAAAAGAGGATGAGATCCTATTGGTCACCATTGAACCAGCAAGCCCAGTCTACCCAACACCACTTTCACCTGAGATAGAACAACCCTTCTCCCTCATGACCATGAAAACCCCAGAAGAGGTTGAGTTGGGGCATACCTTAAATTCAGAAGTCATGACTACATCTCTGGATGTGATCGATTACAGAGAGGAAGAGGGTAGTGGTGTCCCTAGTGTCATTCAGGGGGATGGAGTTTCCAGCATTGCCTTGCCAACTAACCCTGGGAGGTCTTTGATGGTGTTTTTCAGTCTTCGTGTAACTAACATGATGTTCTCTGACGATCTGTTCAATAAGAGCTCTGCAGAGTACAAAGCCTTGGAGCAACGGTTCCTTGAACTGGTAGTGTATTTCCTCCAAAGTATATTTGTGCCTATTTTTTTTTTCTTTCCTTTTCCGTACCATCACTTCTTCCTTTTTGCCCACATTCCCTGTCAAATTTCCACTTATCAATCCAAATCAAGAGTGTCCAATCTTGCTCCTGGAGGGCCACCTTCCAGCAGAGTTTACTGTAGCTGCAGCCACAATAAAACACACCTGAACTTGTTAATCAAGGTCTTCAGGATTTCTAGAAATGCTGTGTTGGAGTTAAACTCTGCAGGAAGGTGGCCCTCCAGGAGCAGAAATGGACATTCCTAATTCAGATTAAATTATTCACTAATTTATATATACCAGGGCTGTTCAACTCCAGTCTTGGAGGGCCAGTTTCCTGCTGAATTTTGCTTTAACCCTAACCAAACACGCCCAAACAAGCTAATTTGGGGCTGTGTCCGAAATCACCCCCATACCCTTAAATAGGGCACTATTTGAGGGAACAGCCATTTGTAGTGTCCGAAACCATAGTGGACGTTATCGATTGCACTCATTCAATCCCACAATGCACTGCAATAACGAGTGTACAACCAATGTACGCTCAACGGCTAGAGAATACCCATAATGCACCGTTAGAGTCGTGCGGCAAATTAATTCTCGCGTCTGACCAGAAGGTGGCACACGCAGCTGAATCTTCCATTTCCAAACTTCTGGTCCAATGTGGCTACAGTGCAATATCATACAAGTATACATTCCTTTTTAATGATTTATTAAATTGTTTAATTAAGGTTTATACATAGTTTCCATGGAAGAGTTCAAGATAAATCTTACTGGAGCTGCCAGTTTGCTAAGTATCAAACAATTAAGAAACAGCAAGCACAAACTTTGCAAAAGCGGCAGCCCTTCTGGCACACTCAGTATGCAAATTCACTCCCTTGTTTTCATTCACACCCTCAAGTGAACCATATTAGTGGACCACGCAATGTAGGAAATAGTGAATTGGGGGTGATTTTGGACACAGCCAAGGTGTCCAGAATTTCTTGCAAATTACAGACAGGTAGGTTAGACTGGGATTGGTACTAAAGTCTGCAGGACACCTGCCCTCCAGGACTGGAGTTGAAAAGGCCTGTTATTTGTTTTTTATGAACTCATTATTGGGATTGTATGTCCCACAGTTGGTGCCATATCTGCAGTCAAACCTCAGTCACTTTGAGAACCTGGAGATCTTAAACTTCAGAAATGGAAGTATTGTGGTGAATAGCCGTATGAAGTTTGGGAGGCCCGTTCTTCGTGAAGTCAATACTGCTGTTTACCTCATTCTTGAGGACTTCTGCAACACTGCTTACCAGACCATGAACCTTGCCATTGACAAATATTCGTTGGATGTCGAATCGGGTAAGACAAATTCAGAAAACCTCTCACTTTGGTAATATCACATGTTCAGGTACCTCATCACATGCCATCTTTATGCTGCAGCTATTCAATGTGTATGTATGGTGGTTTGTTTTTAGGGGAACATGCAGACCCGTGCAAGTTTCAGGCATGTAATGAGTTTGCAGAATGTACAGTGAACCGCTGGTCAGGTGAGGCTGAATGTGTGTGTAACGCTGGTTACTTCAGCGTGGACGGACTACCCTGCCAGAGCGTCTGTGACCTTCAGGATGACTTCTGCCTGAATGATGGGAAATGTGATGTCATTCCAGGACAAGGAGCCATCTGCAGGTGTTTATTTCGATTATATAATGCTCAAGAAATTTTGAATGAATTTGTGCACTTTTAAGAAGGCCTGAATACAGATCATATACTGTACAGCAAGGTCTGTATTACCTGGAGAACAGCATTCTCATTCAAGTATGTAGCTGCTATTCTGGCATTTTCTTAAGGTGTTTATGTTTGTGTTTGCTCTGTAGATGCCGTGTGGGGGAAAACTGGTGGTACAGAGGGGAACATTGTGAAGAATATGTTTCTGAGCCACTCGTAGTTGGAATTGCCATAGCATCTGTTGCTGGATTCCTGCTGGTGGCATCAGGAGTAATCTTCTTCTTAGCAAGAACTCTGAGAGACCAGTATGACAAGGACGAGACGGAAGACCCAGCACGGTAAGACACATTCTCTATCACAGTCAATCTGGTAAATCATCCCAACTCGAATAGTTTAACTGTTCATTATAATATTCTTTCTAGTATGGACTTTATGTCTTATGTAAGTGAACATCAGTACATGAAAGCTTTACCTCAGAAGTCTGAGCTTTTAGAGCCGATCACCTGCCATGAACTCTTGATAAGAGTTTGACCTTGAGTAAATTAGCCTTGAGCTTCTAGAAAGGTGCTATATAACTAAAACTTCACAAAAAAAATCAAACCAAAAGCATGATATTTTAAGAGATATGATATTTCAGTAAAAGCAAAATTAAATTATTAAATTGTAATGGTGATAAATTCAAACTTTTTTTTTTTATATATATATAAGTAAAACCAAGGTTTTCATTTTGCATTACACACTAAACCAAGACAAATCTTGAAATCAATTATTTATTGAAATTATAATGAATGAGTCAGTTACATTTACATTTAAAGTGCCCCTTTTATGCTTTTTTGAGTATTACCTTTCATGCAGTTCTTGTGAATGTAAAAGGTCTGCAAAGTTTTAAAGATCAAAGTGGATTGATTCTTTCTCTTAAAAGAAAGAATCAATTCTAAACTGCCAGCAATTCCAGTCTCACTTCCTGTTGCATACCTATATAGCAATGTAACAAATTTGCATTATGCCAGCCTATGGTCTTCACTGGCTGCGCGCGAACAACGTCTACTTTGACCCACCCTCAAACACTGTAGTTGTAGCTGAGGCCTGGATGAGTTTGGTTCGTATTGTCGACATGTCAAGAAGACGCTGTTTTCAGCACTGCACATCCTCTTTGCATGCACTTCAAAAGGATGAGGACTCATGCGGAACAAAACAACGGCATCTTTACTGTTTGTATCACTGTGTATACAAGTGCTGAGGAAGCCTCCAGAGCTGAAATTCAGATCTTTGGTTCCGTCTGACCAATTAGGGCAGAGTAGGCTCGTGGTTTAGAGAGACAATCTTTGAATGAACCATTTTCAGACTGTTTGAGAAATTAGATAATGTGCAATGCATATTATGAGAAAATGTGTTTTTTGACATTAGATGCATGTAAATTTATTGTAGGAGACCTAGGAAGAAGCTTACATCTCCAGTAATGCCATTATGAGATTTGCATTACTTCATCAATAAGGCTGATCTTTGATCCCTTTAGGTCATGACTTCTTACCCCTGTGGATGTAACAATGACTGTTGCAAATTTTGTGTGTGTATATGTTTGTATGAAGGAGCGATGACAGTCCACCGTTTATAGACAGAGCCACTAAGTACAACCCCATGTTCGAGAGCGATTTAACGACAGGCTACAGTCATTACTACCAGCGGTACCCAGAGCCCCCAGTCCACAGCAGCACCAGTGCTGAAGCATCCACTGACTTCAGCAGTGAAGAGATACAGCATATTTATGAGAACAGCGAACTCACCAAGGAGGTATGGGTATATGTGCACAAAAATACAGTAATATGTTGACAACAAATGAATTTGTATGCCCATTTAGGTGAGCAAGTAAATTATTATTATTTTTTTTTTTGAAAAATGTATATGAGCAAGTGCATGATACATGTTTCTGGGATTTTCTCTTTCCTGTCCATTCCGTAGGAGATTCAAGATCGCATACGCATCCTTGAACTCTACACAAGAGATCGTCAGTTTGCAGATTTTTTGCGGCAGCATCAAATGTAAGTATTTTTTTTAAGATTTCTTATTTATGGCATATAGCTTTGCATATTTTCACCCCTCACATTAATTTATTTTTATTTAATCAGAACAATGGATAATCGAAGAGAAAGTTCCTCCTCATAGGAAATATGTCCAATATCCTGCTGGGTGCATGACGTTGAAGGTGAATGTTATGAGAACGGCATGTTATACTTTAAGTTTTGTTTTGTGTCTTCAGTGTTGCATCTAGTGTAAACATAAATGGAACTTTAGGGCTTTTCAGCTTTTATTTTATTCTATAACTGTGTTTGTATTGATTTGCTTGATGTGTTCCTCTTTCAGAAACTTGTCTTTTGGGAAATTACCTCTCAATGATTTCTGAACAATTTTTCTTCTGCGTCTCTTTTTCTCTTAGAGACTTTACCATCACAAATTAAAATGGGTAACTATGGATCTTTCTTAAAATACGTTTTAAGAAAGAAAAAGATATTTTGTTTCTTTTATTATTTTTTGCCCTACTGTTAAAGACTGTTTCACTTTTTGTCTGTATTGGAACAAATTCACGGTCACAGACAATATTTATGTCATTGGTTGAAATGTTTTGTTAGTGCCTTCTGTTCTTATAGCTGTGGTCCGTCTCTCAGCCAAACAATCTTTGGTGTTCAGAGAAAAAGATTCCTGATGCATTATTCTTGAAAGTTACTTGAATGAATGACCATTGCTGTTCTATTACTTTTAGTACATTACATGTATGTTTTATTCTTTGGTACCTTTTATAGTTTCACTGCTTTTCAGAAATTAAAAAAAAAAAAAAAAAAAAAACAGATAATTTTAATGTTTATTTTATTGAATATCAAAAATGTTTGAAAATGAATTGTAAACTTACAAAGCTATAAAAAGTGGCCTCTAATAATGTGCCCATTTATGAAAGGAAAAAAAAAAAAATGTTGTAGTGTTGCAAAAGCTAAAATGTTATTTGTGTTAAAATGTTAAAAGGGGTTATAGTAATATTATGTAATGATAATGTATATTATCATTGTTTTAACTGCCCTTAATGGAGTGGCTCCTTTAAGCCAAAATCCCTTTAAGGCAAGTCACTTCACTTGGCAGCCATCTAGCAAACATCCTCGGGCAGCTATTTTCTATGTACAGTGTGCAATAGTCATATAAGTACAGTTCCTATATACTTGAATGAAGAAAGACAAATCTTCAAACACATTTGTTTCAACATATTTCAAATCAGCAATGTGATATAGCTGTGGTATCATAAATCTCGCTGCTTAATCATGAAAAAAGGTAATTAGCTCTTTTCTATTGACAAAAAGTCTAGACTTCTATTCCTACAGCTATCCTATTTAGTGTGGCAATTTCTTCCATTCATTTTTCAGTGAGTGGTCTGTCACCACCTTGCAATAATGGCTGTCGCAATAATTGACATTTGTATGTATTTTTTATTTATTTAAATTTGTGTCAGTAGGGATAGTTCACATAATAAAAATACTGTCATCTTTTAAATACACCATTACTCATGTGAGTAAATGATTTGACAGAATTGTCATATTTGTGTGAATTATGCCTTTAAGATTTTTTGTGAGAAATAAAATGTTATACTAAAGACTTTTTTATTTACAAGTTTTATTACAGGTGCTAAGGTACTGGTGCTGTTTACAGTATATGGTTTATTGCAGTTATGTCTGTGTGTGTTAATTTAGTGTGTGTTGTGTGAATGATATGATGTCTTTTCCTGAGTTGGGCTGCTGGTCTTCCATGTATCACAGCTAATTTAGGAGTACAGAGAGCGCACTACAATTAGTCAAAGCTGAGATTACAGCCCAGATTACAGGGAATTACTGTACCTGCAGCCTATGCTGAAAGCAGGGAGATGTGACTATGTGTGTTTGTCTTTTATACCATGAAAATGCTTACATGTAAATGGCCAATATAGTAGTACTACATAGTGAGGTACAGTCTGAGACAGACTGTGTATGTGTAATAATACATCATGTGGGTTTTGACGGCATGAGGTTGAGTAAACTATGTTTTCATATTTGGGTGAATTGATCATTTAATGGCAATGAAAAGATCTCCTAAGTCACATACGTCATTTTGTTGATTTTATGAGAACCAAATGGAGACCAATGTGGAGATGTGTGTCATGAAAGACATAATTATGCATTATTTGTTTGCTAGTGTTATAACCAGAAAGGGCAACAATCAGAACCAGACTGGGTGCTTGAGCCACAAAGAAATGGGTGTTTTTCTCTCTCTACAATATCAGTAGTGAAAGAGAACTGATGGTCCAGTGATTTTGTCAACATGTCAAGTTTAATTGAATAACTTAAAGTTACACCTCACAATTTAACCTCTAGAGGGCGTTGTTTGTGTTTTTACTAGGCCTATTTCAAAGTGTGCTCAATGCATCACACAATACTTGCCCAAGTGGCTGGTGTAAAATTCCTATGCTTTTCTATTTTAGGTTCTGCATTGGCTATGAAACAGTTTACACTCTCTGTTGATGTTGCTACAGTTCTTTTAAGTAAGGATGGGATAAACAAAGCTTTTCCAATCTCCTAATTCAATTGAACCAATAGAGTGGTGCAGGGATGATGTATTTTTATTTTTGTAGGCCAACAACCTGGAAGTTAGCATCACCCTGGTTCTGGAACCCAATAGGATTTTTCCATTGGCTTTTGGATTAGTGCAGAAAATAAGTTCTGTGCCAAACAAAAGCTTATGATTCTTACACGTTTTGTTCATCCAGTTAATCTTCACAAATTAATACAACTTTTATGATTTTTGAAGTGTAAATACAATTGTCAGAAGTCAAAAGCATGACTTCAACAAGCATCAACAAGCTTCCAAACTAAGCTTTTTCAGTTTTTGTTTAAAATATTTTCCCTGAAAGATTGAGTTATAATAGTTTGCAAGAGAATAATTATAGTGACTAGATAAATTTACCTGTTCAGCTGATGATGTTTAAAGGGATAGTTCAGTCAAAAATGAAAATTATTATAGCTTCTGCCAGACGACCATACGCATACTGCGCAAGTCGACTTGTGCCAAATGAGTAACCCCCTGAAGCAGGACATAGGAGTATTGTAAACTTGGACGCCTCTCGTGGTTTAAACAAATAGGGTTGTGCAAAAAACTCAAGCTCCTCTTCTCTTATATCAAAATCCTGAGACATTTCTCTTTACAGTTTCTCATTTTAGACTTCTAATACGTGACCGGTGTTTTGTTTTGCTCTGTCCTCTGCACGTTGGCGTACATCATTGCGCATGCATCAGGTTAGAGTTCACTCTTCTTCACTGGCTGTCTGTCGGAAGCTAGTTATTTTACTTTATAAAGTTTTAAATATGGAGACCATAAAGAGACCAGTATGCTCAATGACGACCAGGAGTCAAAGTTGTAGTTAAATCAGTTGTAAGAGAGTTTTTATTGAAGACAAATTTCTCCACACATCCAGAGGCTGTAGAAAATGAGTAAGAGGATCCAGCCTCGAATTAACTTTGGATACAGAAACACTATTACTTATAGTCTTATGGATAATCAGTTGACGTCATTTCTACAGGTTCTAACAGTACAGATCATTATAGCAGCATCCAAACATATTCTGTTCTTTACGCAAATGAGGTCATTATCTTTCACAAACTTTGTCCAATATTTGTAAGAAACTTTGATGAGGGTCATAGGTTAGTCATAAATTCTGGAAAAACTCATCTGGGATGCTGTTGAACTCCCCTAGAGACTATTTCTTTTGGCATGGTCACATGCCTCTAATAATAAACAACCCCTGCAAGCACAATTAGATAAGACATAAGCGATATCTTTTATCTTCAAGGTTTGTTAGCACTTCACTGGAACAGAATTAAAACTACATCCACACTGAGCACAGAACTGATACACATTTCAACACATAATTCATATTTTAACATATAGTGACCAATGGTGCTATAAATCCTAAAAAAGAATTACATGCTAAGTATGCATATGTGTTAGTGGATACAGTGCGTTATTGACCTTCATGACCTTAGACAGTTTTCTTTACATGTCTCATACAGACATCATGAGAACAGCAGAATAAAATGAATACAAATAAAGATAAATTAATTAATTACAAAACAATATATATACTTTGGAAGCTGGGCTAAATGAGTAAACACTGTTATTTCATTTCTGACATTGGTCAGACCCTCAAAGACATTGCCTGTAACTATAATAGATACACCGGTTTTAAGAAAACTATCGCTGCATCCGAAATTGAATACTGCCCTACAATATAGTATGCAAAAAAACAGTACACCTAAAAAAAGATTAGTATGTCTGAATACATAGTATTTAAACAACAGTAGCTGAAAAGTCCCCAGATGACCTACTATTACCACCGAGATTCTGAAGTGTGCATTCTATGAACACTTTACTATCCCGTGAGGCCACTGAAGGGGATTTATGAATGGAAATTAAGCGACGCAACTGATGCTGGTAGGTCACGTGACAGTAACAAGATGGCGGATGTAGTATGTCTGAATTTCATTTATACTACCTATATTCATACTATATAGAGCTTACTTTTTTAATGGTAGCGAAGTAAATTCAAATTCAAATGAAGTACCTACTCAGTAAGCGATTTCGGATGTAGTGTATGATTTCCAATTCAATATATAATACAAGACGAGGAATTGTAAATCCTCCTCCACTACTTTAATGGATTTGTTTAATAAAATAATGGTAAAACATAATAAGAATACATTAGGTCCAGGACAGAATGTGAAAGTATAGTATGCTAGACTATAAGACAGTCTTTCATACTATATGCTTGAGAGAAGTGTCAGAGACAGGCACAGAAAAAGATGCTTCCAGTTATTGGAGTGCATCTAGTGATAAATTTGATAAACGTCCTGCTGCAGGGCATGCTTGTACAATATTTGTCAGTGTTACAGTTCTAATGATTCTGTGTGCTTTGACTTTTCTGGCATTGTTAATAATTAATCATCCTCCTGAGTAGAATTTATCAGTCCTCCAAACACATGTGCTGCCAACAGCTGCATTTAGTCAATTTTTCTTCCCCTGAAAAAACCCAAACACATGCACATAAAAATTTTCACATCATTTAACAACACTGATCAAGGTGATGTCAAGGGCCACCAATGCCCAAACTTTATAGTAAATTTCATCTCTTGTGTGGGCCGATAAGCACTTGTAATTTTAGTGTTTTATGCAAACACATTTTGTCCACACCTTTGTTTGTTGATTGGTTTGCCATGTGTGTCTGTTTATATTTGTTGTTTTGTGTCGTGACCAAAATTTGTTCTACAGGAACATGTGCATGAAGTTCATTTGGTTCAACATGGCTCTCCCTTTGAGCCAATCACAGCTGCAGAGCAAAGCACACAGAGTCATCTGCACCAAACCATCACACACGCAAGAGGCTTGATAATCCATTGTTTCCCAACCTGTTTTGTCTTTTGTACCACCATTATCCCTTCAGTAGGTCTCTTAAGCACCCCTTCATTGACACTAAACTAGAAATGTCCCTAAATAATTCATATTATACTACTTATCCTTTATCATTATTATGAATATTATTTAAACATACTGATATTCAGACCAACAGCACATTTTAGACACAAAATTGCCACTTCATCTATTTTTTGCTCTGTTAACGAAAATAGTTGCAAATGACATCAAAGTCAATGACAGACAGTTTCAGTACAGACAGTTTCGTTCTGAAATGAATTAGTGTTGGTTTCATTAAAAATTGCATACTTTCTGAGTAGGTATTTCTTTTGAATAAGTAATTATTTCAATGACTCACTCATAAAGACAGTGACTAGTTATGTTCCTGAATGAATCGTTTGAGTGAATGATTCAGTGATTCATTCATGAAAATGATGAAAACTGTAGAATGTGAAATTTAAAGGGGGTCATGACAAGAGAAATCAAATTCGCCTTGATCTTGTGACATATAAGAGGTCTTTTTTTTACCATTAAAACATGTTGTCTTCATTATAAACAAAGCATTTATTTAATCAGGCTCCAAAAACAGTTTGTTTGGATATTGGGAGACTTACGACGTCCCGCGGGCAAATGAATTTGCCTCCAGAGCAAGACATTGATGAATAGTTTTACATCATCGCACCATATAGGCCTTGCCTACTGGCGTTCAGTCTCTTAACTTGACTTGGCTACACCGGATGCAAGCATCGCATCAAAAGCAAAAAGAACCCATTATAATCACTGACGATGTCTACACTGGATACAGTATACATATGCCCGTTCACTTTACTCCAATATTGTAATTGAGAAAGTGGTGGATTAGTGGTTGGTGGTTCTTTAGAAAATAATATATTATTTTTTATTAACTTTAGTACTTATTTACTTAGAGATTCACAAAAATTATGTTTTTTAATTATACAGTTTTGGTTGATTTTTTTTTTTTTTTTTTTAATTTATGCATATTTTATGTACTTTAACACATACACACACACACACACACACACACACACACACACACACATATATATGTGTGTATTGTATATATATAACACTGATAATCTCTTCATCACGGCACTTGTTAGTGGATGGGGTATTTTAGGCAGCAGGTGAACATTTTGTCCTCAAATTCGAAGTATTAGAAGCAGGAAAAATGGGCAAGCGTAAGAATTTGAGCGACTTTGACAAGGGACAGTATCTATCAAAAGTGGCCCAAGAAATGAACAGTGGTAAACCGGCGACAGGGTCATGGGAGGCCAAGGCTCATTGATGCACGTGGGGAGGGAAGGCTGTCCCGTGTGGTCCGATCTAACAGATGAGCTGCTGTAGCTCAAATTGCTCAAGTAGTTAATGCTGGTTCTGATAGAAAGGTGTCAGAATACATAGCACATCGCAGTTTGTTGCGTATGGGGCTGCATAGCCACAGACCAGTCAGGGTTCCCATGCTGACTCCTGTCCACCACCGAAAATGCCAACAGTGGACACGTGGGCATCAGAACTGGACCACGGAGCAATGGAAGAAGGTCTGATCTGATGAATCATGTTTTCTTTTACATCACATGGATGGCTGGGTGTGTGTGCATCACTTACCTGGGGAACACACGGTACTAGGATGCACTATGGGAAGAAGGCAAGCCGGCGGAGGCAGCGTCAAAGACTATAGAATAACACAAGACGAGTCACTCGTATTGTTTTGAATGGGAGAAAGTGTAACGCGCAATATGGCGGAATAAGTCCCGCTTTCTAAATAAGAGCCAATCGCCGACTGGTAAAGTCATCGCGTCACTTCAGCGGCCGCTAGAATCACCGGTTTCTATAGAAACAGTCAGACGCGCCTCCGAAGAGACGCGCATTTAGGTCTGCGCATGTGCATTAACTTGATCCAGCCTGAAAAATACAGGGTTTTTTTGGTCAAGATTCGAGCGTTTAGAAACTAAATTTATGAGCCGGTTGTTGTTAGATTTCATTGGTGATTTCAAATATGAAATTTAATGGTAAGGTTGGCGAACAGTTTTGGAGAATTTGATGTTTCCCCATTCAAAGAGATAGGAGCTGCATGATGCCCAGGATGCCCGAGAGGCGTTTCAAAGATGGCCGCCGAGTGAAATGACTTCTTAAAGGGACTTGGCAGCGTGATGCTTTGGGCAATGTTCTGCTGGGAAACCTTGGGTCCTGCCACCTCCATCTGTTGCCCCCCTCTGTTTATCTGCCAAGTCTCCACCATGGCTTCTCCCTCTCTCGACTCTACTGTGGGCCTTCATCCTGGCTGCCGCCCTGGTCTCTTCCGCAGTTATCTCCTCCTGTTTCCTGCCCTACGCCAGACCCTTGTCCTCCTCCAGAGCCCCTCTCTCCTCAATTGGACTTCTTGTGTAGTTACTCATGGGATGGGGATGTAATGTCATGGTTATATTTAGTGTTTTAGTTTGGTTCTGTTTTGTTCCCATTTGCTTTTGTTTCCTTTGCTTGTTAGTTTCTATGGTTGCATCTATGAGTTTCTCCTTGGATTTATTATTGAATACTGTTTGTTTCTCTGAATCTCCTGCATCACATGTGTTACTGCCAAATGTTACACCTGTTTGCAATATTAAACAAAATAACAGACTATTTTTTGTATAGCTAATATAGCTAGAAGTGGATGATACCAGAAGCCTCATGGATGGAAGCTCAGCAAGTATGAAATATCACCCAAGAGAGAATACATCATATATTTTTACCAATTTGAATGTCACATTAAGACTGGTAGACAGACTTAACATTTAGCAAAAATCAAAATCTTTCCAAGAATCCCCAGGTTGGGAATCACTGGCCAAATCTATATCTCATATGATAATGCCACATCTCACCTGCTAGAGCTCTGATTTATACTGGCAGTGCAGTTTTATTGGCACAGAAATCCAACTAAGTACCTGGAAATTTATATATGACTAATCTTAATTCATCTCTTAGACACCTCTTGGCACATTGCTGTGCCCAAGGAAAAACAGGCATCTGCAGTATGATTAATTACCAGAAAGTTTTGTCCAGCTGTCAGGGGTCCCATGATTGGATCCTCTCTGCCCAAAATGGATAAATGCATTCAGTTTCCATCATGAATGCAACTTCCTCTTGATTGAAGTCTAAAATATGCAGTCCTGTACATCTGCCATAGACAATGGCACATCAAACAAACGACAGAGATCTGATAGAAAACAGACAGAGAGTAGAAGAGATGTGATCCCTGTTTCCCTGACATCTCAAAACACGACTCTTAAACATGTGACCACTGCCAACAGCAGAAACACGCCAGTCCTGAAAACAATGTGGAAAGACTGATCCGTTCATATTAGGCGATTTGTCACACATACGATTCAGCAACTGAAAAGTCTCTGGCCCCCTGTTATTGTGTATATATCAGTTTAATTCATGAATATATCATTCATGTTCATATTTAGATGACTGGTCCTCTGTTGCTGATGGCTGGGGTTTTGTGTCTGTTTGCGATGTAGTTGGCATTTTTATAATGAGACATCTGTGCTGAATTTTCAATTATTTATCCTGAAACACCTCCAAGAGTGAGAAGTGGAAAAAATCAACTTGGTCACTACAGAGAGAAATGGCAATAACTAAAATGCTGTCATGTAGTTCAAGTAGCACTGTTTATTCATACCTGATATAACATACCATACAAATCTGTTATGAAACCCATAAAAACACTTTTAATGCTGCCAAATATAGCTGTAGATTTGTTTTGAGTATTTTATTTGACAATAATTTTGATAAATGTGACCAAAATCTGTGTATGTTTGACAACATAAAAATGAAATCAGACAAGATAAATGCTGTTTTAATAATATAGCAAGTAAGCATTGAGCTGATCATTTTAACCAGAACTAAATAAAATTCATGTTGTTTGTATAAATTAATAGTGTGTCAGCACCATAACCACCATCATACACTATTACAAAAGTTTTTTTTTTTTTTTTAAAGTAATTAAAAATTATTCAGCAATGATACAGAAGACTGATCCAAAATTACAGACTTTTACATTGTTTTTTTTTTTTAAAAACCCTGAACTTTATATTGTTACGTCCTGAGACGTATTGTGTATGTGTTTTGCTGGTTCTTTCTTTCTTTCTCTCTTTCTCTCCCTTTCTCTTGTCCTTTCTTTAGGATTGCATTCTACCAAAGTGATCTCCAGATCTGGGGTGAGTTTCCCGAAAGCATCGTTGGTGAACCATGGTCGCAAGTCCCATTGAACTCTATTGGTAACGACGGAACTTGCGACCATAGTTCGCTTTGGGAAACGCACCCCTGATTGGTGCTAATGGGACCAGGGAGCAGCTATAAAAGGATCTGGAAGGCCTGAAGAGGGTGCTCTGCTCAACTTGTGATTCCCTGTTGTTTAATTGCACATGTGCTATTGTGTGTTCGCTACAGCGTGTTGTTGCTGTTAGCTTGCTTGTTGATCTGCCTGTTGTGTGCAGTGTTATTTTTGGGTTTGAGTTGATAAGTTGTTGTCAATCTCATTTCCCTTTTGTATATTTTTTGTAAAATAATACCTTTTCCACACCAGGAAGCTGTAGGGGGTGAGTGCCATTTCCTTTGTAAATACTGTTTTCTCCTGTTTTTCATTAGATATGGAGTTAGGATAATTTATTGTATTTTCTTTTCTTTTCTTTTGTTAGGGAATTTAGTTTTTTCTGTTAGGAGTTTGTGTGCTGTTTGTTTGTTGTTTTGGCCTTTGCTCACCCCTGAAATTGTGCTTTCATTTGTGGTTTTGTAAATAAGTGTACAAAGGATCTTTGATTTCAATTCCAGTTTATGTTGTGGCCTCACCCTAGACAGGGCCTAACAAGTGGGGGCTCGTCCGGGATCCTGTAAAATTAGATCAGGCCTGAGTCATTGTGTTTGATTAAATATTTTCATTTGGTGTGGATGTAGGTTAGTAAAGGAGTTTGCTCTATCTTCATTTACTCAAAATCCAACTGTGGAAATATTTAATAAGTGCAGGAAAGATGACTTGTTAAACATTGCATATTTCTTTCACGTTGTTGTGTCTCCTAATGCTTCTAAACACCTATTAAAGGCTGAGTTGTACAGTAGATTGGTGAACATGCCAGCCAAGCCAGTGGACAGTGGTGTTGAAGAGGTGGCCGTTTCATCAGTGGTGACCAATGTAAACTCTTCCTCTGACTTGAGTCCTGCTCATTGTGATCCCTTGTTGGCAATCAGGTTAAAAGAACTTGAATTGCAGATAAAAAGGCAAGAGCATGAGAACCAGCTGTTGCGTTTGCGGGAGATAGAGCTAAAGAATGCAAAATTGAATGGTCATGAAAAACCAAGCTCCTCTACTCCTGTTCAGCCCATAGTAGATCTTACTTCTACCCTCTCTGGAGTTTCCACACCAATGCATGGTACTGGGTACCAGAACGCAGGTTATGTGACATACCTGGGTATGTTTAAGAGTAAGTAAGCGGATAACCTCAACTTTCGGTTCCAAAAACAGAGGTAACTTTTAGGGTATGTAAGTAACCATAGCAACTTCCTCTCTGAACATAACCTGCTCTGGAGCAGGTTATGTTAAAGGGTTAGTTAGTTTAAGAGGAATTCAGATGCATGTTATATTATCAATATGGTTATATGAATGTATCTAAATTTGTTATATAGTTACAGTTATATACACAATGTTATATTATACAATGTATAACTGTTTATTCAATTCTAATATATGAATGTATCTTATTGTCATCTCACACATTGATCTGCTTTTTATCCTTTATAACAGGACACTTTCTATGCTATAATTTCTATAATAAAATGCATATCATATATGTGATATCTTATTTAATAATTCGCATCAAACAATATTAAGAATAAAAAATGATTGCATAACCACCCAATAGGTGGTGATGTGCACCAAGTAGGTTATGTAAATCGCCATTTAACAGAAGAAGAATGAAGTAGAATGGCGCGCTTTTTCTTAGCGTCTGTTTCCATGGTGAATCATCAATTCGTCACTCTGTTGAGAATGTCTTGTGTGTTAACCGGGAACATACTCTGGGTTGGCTGAACTTACTCCCGGACGCATTTTTGGAACCAGCATACCATGAGTAAGCAAGGTTTGGGTTAATCAACCGAGAGTTCAGGGTATATGTGACAGTAAGTTAGCCCTGCTTTCTGGAATACACCCCAGTCCTCCATCTGTATTTGATGTTTGTAAGCATATTAAGTTGGTGCCTCTTTTCAGGGAAGCTGAGGTGGATACGTTTTTCCACTGCTTTCGAGCAGGTGGCAGCTACCCTCAGATGGCCCAAAGAGATGTGGGCATTGCTACTGTGATGCAGGTTGGTAGGTAAGGCCCTGGAAGTGTGTTCCACTTTACCAATGAACAGAGTTTGGATTATGAAATTATGAAGACTGCTGTGTTAAGGGTTTATGAATTGGTACCTGAGACTTACAGACATCAATTTAGAGCTCATGTGAAATCAGCTAATCAAACCTTTGTGGAGTTTGCCCTGGGGAGGAAGCTTTGTTTCAGAAGTGGTGTGTAGCAAGCAAAGTCTCCAATTTTGCACAACTGTGAGTAGTTTTTGTTGGATGACTTTAAAAGTTGTCTGCCAGAAAAAGTTGTTTCATCTAAATGAACAAAAAGTCTCTTCTCTTACGGAAGCTGCGGCGTTAGCCGATGAGTTCTGACACCCAAGAACGATTTCCCCTTAGAGATTCAGCAAAACAACATCTATTTAGATGGAGCTTCAAAAGAAGAACATACCCATGTTTTCTCTAACAAAACCCACCCAAAGAAAAAAACATAAGCCTGTCCACAAATACAGTGGGAAAATGCGTGTTTGTTTCTAATGTTGTGAGCCAGATCATCTTATAGCTAACTGTGAGGCCTGGAAACAGAGGAATCCGTCTGCTCAATCCAGATGTGTTGGTGTTGCATCTGTTCACCCAGTCTTGGATTCCTCCTCTTTCTCAACTCTGTCTTCTGTCTACAAGCCTTTCATGTTGTCTGGATCCGTAGCATTCACTAAGAATTCAAAACCTAGGCTGATCACCATATTGAGAGACACCGGAGCAAGCCAGACCAAGACGTTTGCACGGAATAAAGTGTCTGTTCGTGGTCTTTGGTTAGGCCATTTTGAGGTTCCATTTGCATGATGTCTTTATGAAATCTAAACTGGTTACTGGACAAGTGCGAATTGGTGTATGCTCCAAACTTCCTGTTGATGGTGTTGACCTTATTTTAGGTAATGATTTGGCTGGACATAAGGTGTTTCCCCAAAAGACTGTAGCAAATCCTGGGTGAGGTGTAGATGTGCTACTGTGTCAAACCCTTGAAATCTGTAAATTGAATCTTAGGGTGTGTCTCAATCAGTTCCCTAGCTCCCGAGCTCGTGAATCAGTATATCGTGTACACGAATTCGGGCACTGGTAAGGATGCTATAAAAGATGCTGGTTCACTACACATTGGGACACTTATGACTCTATTTCCGGCGACGTGACAACGTCCTCATTGTACAACATCACTACTGGTATTTATGAACAACAACAGAGCTGATATTTTCTGACATTACTTGTAATGTTATTTAAAGTACATTATGATTAATTATTTGCTTACGTGCAACATTTCAGTCGTGAATACATTATAAGTGTTAGCTAGCTTATGTTCATTACCTGTCTAGCGATGTATGTTTATGCTGAAATATAATAAAATAATGGTTTGTATTTTCAAAAACATCTATCACGTATCGTTATGTGTAGTGAGTTGGCTCACGTGATTCAAGTTTCGCGCTTCAGAACTTCCGTTAAGGGAGCATAGTGAGCATCGACGCTCCCTGGTTTTCACGGTGCATTGTGGGACTTTTCAGGGAGCGAATGTTTCAGTGCCCTGGAAGGATTCTGCGATTGAGACAGCCCTTAAAATGGCCGACTCCCTGGTCAGTGCCCTGACTACTGAACTAGGGAGCTGATTGAGACACAGGGTTAGTGTTGCATAACTTTGTCAAAACGTGGTTTGACATTTATGGGTGGGGGTGTTGCGTCCTGAGACATATTGTGTATGTGTTTTGCTGGTTTTTTCTTTCTCTCTTTCTCTCTCCTTCTCTTGTCCTTTCTTTAGGATTGCATTCTACCAAAGTGATCTCCAGATCTGATTGGTGCTAATGGTACCAGCTATAAAAGGATCTGGAAGGCCTGAAGAGGGAGCTCTGCTCAACTTGTGATTCCCTGTTGTTTAATTGCACATGTGCTATTGTGTTCGCTACAGCGTGTTGCTGTTAGCTTGCTTGTTGATCTGCCTGTTGTGTGCAGTGTTATTTTTGGGTTTGAGATAAGTTGTTGTCAATCTCATTTCCCTTTCGTATATATTTTTTTTTTTGTAAAATATTGTAAATACCTTTTCCACACCAGGAAGTTGTGCTTTCATTTGTGGTTTTGTAAATAAAAGTGTACAAAGGATCTTTGATTTCAATTGCAGTTTATGTTGCGGCCTCACCCTAGATGGGGTCGTAACAATATTCATCAAAGAATTATTTACAGCCAGCACATTGTTTTCTGAAGGATCTTGGTACACTGAAGAATGGCTGTTAAAAAAAAAACTTTGCAATCATAAGAATAAATTACATTTTAAAATATATTAAAATACAAAAGTTATTTTAAATTGTAGTAATATTTCACAATATTATTGTTTTACTGTATGTTTTGATGATTTAAAAAAATAAATAAATAAATAAAATCTTTCCGACCCCAAACATTTGAACTGTAGTGTAGACCAATATTTATACAATTCTTAAACTATTAAATTTGGTAAATAAGCTACTGGGCTTGAAGGGCTTGAAGGGCTTGAACTTATACCCTGGTTTCACCACAACTCATATCCTTTTGCCAAACTGACCACCAAGACATCAGCAGCAAGACCCGTCGAACTGAACAAACTCCAGCAGTTTATAATAATGTGTTTGGTCAATTATTTGCCAACAGTACATTTTTAAAGATGACTTACTGTTTGTTTGACTGATAATTTATTATTAATTGGAGACAGGAGACAGTGCTGAGACAGTATGACATGTTCAAAGCCTTCTAGACACTTGACTGTAAGTACAAATATATCAAATAATTTTCCGGTAATCAACTGGAAACAATTATTGTTATATACTGTGAATCATTAGAAGCCTGGAACACTCTTACATAGATGCTATAAATAACATGATTTTGTACATTTTGAACATGTTCATTTTATTAATGAATGAATTCCACTCAGTCTTCAAACATTTCTTCATGTTTTTCTCCTTTAGCTGTGGTTAAATAGATTTAGTCTGAGAAATGGGTAACATATGGTAGGGCTTTTACATTATATTTTGAACAGCCACACTTTAAAAAAAGAAAAAATGAAAAAGGAATTGCTGGGAAAAGCAGTACTTTTTGAGAATTTGAATTTCTTAATTTTTGACTTCCAGATTTCTTTTTCAGCAAATTGCCATGATTGTATTCTTACATAGGGTTATGTATTTCTAATAAGAATTATACCCATGTGTTTTTAGTCAAAGTAATTCACATTTCTTAGTATTTGTGACTGAGGAATTTCCTATTGAGAAAACCATGTATCATTCTGTTAACAATTATGTTCAGTATCTTGGTTAAATTCTTACATCCGTATTATGTAATCTGATTTATTAGTTTGTTTTTTTGTTTGTTTGTTTTTGTTTTTTTACAATTGCTAACAAATGTTTTCCTATACCAGGGGTGGCGAACGTCAGTCCTAAAGAGCCACATGCAGGCTGCATCCGAAAACTCAGCCAGCTGACTTGTTTTCTCACTGCCCTATCAGGCAATAACTTTCCAGGCAGCGTTTGCACACAAAGGCACCTTACTAAACTGATTTTGGACAGACTTCTGAGGCAGTGTAACGGTTTAATGATCTACAGCAAAATAGCGCAAGCTTTGATGATAACTAAGCGAATAATTACTACAATAGTAATTTCTCGCTAGAAATGACATTTTAAAAAAAAAAACATCTCATGAAACAGGATGTGAAGCTAACTTTGGATTCAGACATGCATTGATACCTATACCTTGGAATGCGTCCACTGAAGGCAGCATTTTTAAGTTTTCGGATGCAGCCACAGTCCTGCAGAGTTTTGCTTCAACTCTAATCAAACCTGAACAAGCTAATCAAGGTCTGAAGGGTTACTAGGAAGCTACAGGCAGGTGAATTTATATCAGGGTTGGATCTGAACTCTGCAGGACTGTGGATCTCTAGGACCTAGTTCACCACCCCTGACCTATACCTAAAGTACATCACACAATTAGCCAAATAGTTAATTATCTTCCCCAAACTGCATTTTTCTAATTAAATACCAACTATACATTTCAAGAAAAATCCTTGATTGTGGTATTGTTTAAGCTTGTATGTAAAGAAAGAACATTTTAGAAACGTGTTAATTGACAGCATATTGTGTGAAAACAACATGAACATGAATGGATGTTGTGCTAATTGTGTTTATAGTTTTGAAAATGTGACTACAAATTGGACAAAAGGCTGTTAGCAATTGTAAAAAATAAAATAAAAAAAAAACTAATAAAACTACTACAGTTTATATAGGTTTTTGAAAACCCCTTTGTTATGTGACACTAAAAATATCAGAATGCATTTTTATTCGGTTCGGAATTTTGGAATTTAGTAGTAATACATTTATTTATCATAGACTGAGTTGCTTTATTCTGTAAGAATAAAGGTAAATAATCACACAAAAATATTTGGGAACCCCACAAATGCATTTCTTTCTAACGAGGGTCCCAAATCCTGCTTGGTAATTTCTTACAGCACTTAATGATTTTTAAATAAAGTTGATCAAACACACAACGAAGTGAAGCAGAGGAAAAGATGCAGCTTAGGAAGAAAAACTAAGGGTTATGGTGTATAGAAAGAGAGAGAGAGAGAGATAAGTTAAAGGTTTAGCAACAACAGTGTGACATCATAAGGTCCCTCCCTCTTGTTAATAATCCAGTATAGATGATGCAGTCGCACAATCACACACACCCATTTCAAAACTCACAAAATCATAGTTTCACACAGTTTCTCGCACAGAGTGTCCATTGACACCTGATCTGAGGTCCCTTTAAAAGGACAAAGAGAAAACATATGATTCAAGAAAGAACAACTGTAGAAGTTTAGAGAGAAGAGGTTTGAGTGGACTATATGAGCTCTGTTTTGTGTTTTCTCTGAGGAAAAACAGGACAACATGAAAGCCTTCCTCCTCCTCTTCCTCAGCGAGATCTTGCTGCTGAGACAGACCTCCGCAACCACACAGAGAGGTACCAAAACAAAGCAATTCAACTTTCTAGACAAGTTCATCATAAATATTCAGACAGTAATCATTTTAACAATATCAATATTCAATTAAAATAATCATGAATATTTATGAATAATTTGTTTATATCAAATGCTCAGCCATGCAACTTTTAAAATGAATTGCATGCAGAAGGAAAATACTGCATATGCCTAATGTAATTCAATATTATTGAATTCTTAAGTCATCTGGTAATTCATAAGTCATTTGCAATGCAAGCTCAGCTGTTGTCAATATAGCTGAATGTTTTCTATTTGTGTTTGGGATAATGGAATAGTTTGCTGCAATTGTGACTATTTTATAACACTGAAAGTATTCATTAATAATGTTTATGTTTGCTCAGTAAATAATTTGAATTATATTAACAATGACTTTTTCGAAAGTCTACTTGAAGGTTCATTAGAATGAATTTTTATTGGCCGCCAGTAATGGATTCTGTTGAAATCGCAAAACAAATATTGTGTGTTTATATCTTTTATTGGCAGCAAGTACAAGATCACATCAGGAGGTCTGTTTGTATGCTTTATCTGTTTCCTGTTAATCTGTGCAGTTGTTTAAAAAAATTAATGAAAGCTGAATGCATGGGCGTTGGTTGAATGTGGATTAATTTAGTTTACTTTTAGTTTCCTTTAGTGTGCAATATTAAAAATGACCTCACACACTGAGTCTGTACTTGGTGTGCCTGTGCCTGAATTTGTTTTGGCCTCATCGCTCTCCTGTCACGTGTAGGTGCGTGTAAAGCGTGCATGTAGACCCTTGACTATTGCAAGTTGTGCAGACAGACATAAAGCATAATATACTAAAATAGTAAAGCATCAACTGTAATGCCATTAAGCATTGAGCTGTTCATCATGTGGCGGGGGCATATTGTAAAGCCAAGGTCACACTAGACTTTGAGGATGCAAAAACTTCTACAAACACTGCAATGGTCAATCTTTTTACAAGACATAATTCAAATTATAATACATAAAAATGTAAAAAATGTGCAGTCTACTCCACTTAACTGCAACACTGCAATCCTACAGATTTAAAGCTTGCATTTTTTAGTTCAGCTAAAAGGTCACTGAGGTTCGCTAAACCAAAAAAATTATCTAGTTGCCATGGAAATCCCTGTTCAATTCATTGTTGTCGTGTTATACACACGTTCTGTTTCTTTTGGCGAGGATGCTTCTTCATAGCTCAGGAAATTTAGTTCTCAAGGAAGCTCAGGAAGTAGTCCTCAAATACTAGTTCAGTGCAAACTTCGCCCCGCAGACAAGATTTCATTGGTCATGTCAATCACAGTGCTGATTGCCATGCTGCAACAAGTACTAAACCCTAACCCTACCCCACCCCACACCCTAACCTTACCCAATGAAATTTCAAATGAATGTGAATTCAAACTTTGACACTATTTACTTACAACCCCAAATCAGAAAAAAGTTGGGACAGTATGGAAAACACAAATAAAAAAAGAAAGTAGTGATTTCTAAATTTACTTTGACTTTAATTTACTTTGCAGACAATACAACAGCACATTATTTAATGTGTTCCTCATGATTTTTATTGTTTTTTTTTGTTTGTTTGTTTTTTTTTTTCAAAAAAACAAAATTCCTATTTTGGTTCTTGCAACACATTTCAAAAAAAGTTGGAACAGTAAAGCATTTACCACTTTGTAATGTTGCCATTCCTTTTCACAACACTTAAAAGACGTTTAGGGACTGAAGACGCCAAGTGATGAAGTGTTTCAGGTGTAATTTTGTCCCATTCTTGCTGCAAACAAGTCTTAAAGGATTAGTCCACTTTTAAATAAACTTTTCCTGATAATTTACTCACCCCTATGTCATCCAAGATGTCCATGTCTTTCTTTCTTCAGTCGAAAAGAAATTAAAGTTTTTGATGAAAACATTCCAGGATTTTTCTCCTTATAGTAGACTTCAATGGGCACCAAACAGTTGAAAGTCAAAATTAGTTTCAGTGCAGCTTCAAATAGTTCAACACGATCCCAGATGTGAAATAAGGGTCTTATCTAGTGAAACCATCGCTCATTTTCTGAAAAAAATTGAAAATTATATAAGTTTTAACAATAAATGCTCATCTTGAACTAGCTCTCTTCTTCTTCTCCTCTATTAGAATTCCAGCAGTGTAAACACTGCTAAGTGTATTACTGCCCTCCACAGGTCAAAGTTTGAACTAATTTTTATATGCAATATGCTAGTTCAATAGTATAATTTCAAATTTTCAATTTTTTTCAGAAAATGAGTGATGGTTTCTCTAGATAAGACCCTTATTTGCTGGGATCGTGTTGAAAAATTTGAAGCTGCAGTGAAACTAATTTTGACCTTCAACCGTTTGGTGCCCATTGAAGTCTACTATAAGGAGAATAATCCTGGAATGTTTTCATCAAAAACTTTAATTTCTTTTCAACTGAAGAAAGAAAGACATGGACATCTTGGATGACATGGTGGTGAGTAAATTATCAGGAAAAGTTTATTTAAAAGTGGACTAATCCTTTAAGGTGGGCAACAGTACGGGGTCTTCGTTGTCGCATTTTGCGCTTCAAAATGCGCCACACATTCTCTATTGGAGACAGGTCGGGACTGCAGGCAGGCCAGTCAAGTACCTGTATCCTCTTCCTCCGCAGACAGGACTGTGCAGAATGTGGTTTTGCATTATCTTGTTGAAATATGCATGGACGTCCCTGGAAAAGATGTCTTCTTGAAGGCAGCATATTGTGCTCCAAAATCTCTATGTACTTTTCAGCATTAATGGTGCCATCACAGAAGTGCAAGTTACCTTTGCCAAGGGCACTGACACAACCCCATCCCATGACAGACCCTGGCTTTTGGACTTGTTGCTGGTAACAGTCTGGATGATCCTTTTCTTCTTTGGTCCGGAGCACACGGCGTCCATTTCTCCCCAAAAATACCTGAAATACTGATTCATCTGACCACAGTACACGTTTCCACTGTGTGATGGTCCATCCCAGAAGTCGATGGCGCTTCTGGACACTGTTAACATAGGGCTTCCTTTTGGCACAGTACAGTTTTAATTGGCATTTGTGGATGTAACTACGTATTGTGGTACTTGACAAAGGTTTGCCAAAGTAGTCCTGAGCCCATGTGGTGATATCGCTTAGAGATGAATGACGATTCTTGATGCAGTGCCGCCTGAGGGATCGGAGATCACGGTTGTTCAGCTTGGGCTTGCGCCCTTGTCCTTTACGCACTGAAATTCCTCCACATTCCTAGTGATGGCCGATTTCGAAACACTGCTTCATGAAGCTCCGAAGCTATCCGAAGCTGTATCAAACTGCTAAAGTCACGTGATTTTAGTAAACGAGGCTTCATTACGTCATTACTGTTTCGAAACATTTCAAAACAGTTTGAAATTTCAATGGTTCACCGGTAGAGGGCGATGATAAAGTGAACCCATGAATCATGTAGATTCACTGAGAACTATTGAACAAGCGTCTATTGGCTTTACCCTATGGTTTTACCTGATCTCCGATCAGTTGTATACATGTAGATGTTTTAATTATACATTAGAATAATTAAAATTAATAATGGTAGTTATTAATCTCTTATTGGCCTGTTTAGCTTGAGCCATGGAACAGAGAAACACGCATTGAAAATTGATAAAAGAACATATATTATACAGACACGCTATATTTAATCTTATTAGATGATTAGTTAATTCCATTTGATTGATTTTACTTTAAATAAAACTTTTGCAATACATTTGTTAAAGGGTATTTTTAATGCATGTTTGTTGTTGCATTTGCACTGTTCTGACCACTAGGGGTCACCGTGGAGACGGGTGTCAGATTGTTTCGAAGCCTCGAATCATTACGGCACATTTGATTCAACTGCTTCAGTGTTTCATGAAGCCTCGATCTGTCCATCACTACACATTCCTTGAATCTTTTAATTATGTTATGCACTGTTGAAGGTGAAATAAGCAAATGTCTTCCTATCTTTCTTTGAGGAACATTGTTTTTAAACATTTCAATAATTTTCTCACGTATTTGTTGGCAAACTGGCGATCCTCGGCCCATCTTTGCTCCTAAAGGACTAGGCCTTTCTTGGATGCTGCTTTTGTACCAAATCATAATTACAATCACCTGTTGACATCACCTGTTCCAAATCACATCATTATTTAACCAATTTACCTAATTACTAGCCCTAAATTGCTCCTGTCCCAACCTTTTTTGGAATGTGTTGCAGGTCTGAATGACAGGAAAGGATGTATATTTACAAATTAAATTAAGTTGACCAGACAAAACATGAAATATTTTGTGTTCACATTGTCTGCAATGAAATACAAGTCAAAGTAAATTTAGAAATCACTACTTTCTTTTTTTATTTGTGTTTTCCATACTGTCCCAACTTTTTCTGATTTGGGGTTGTATTAATACACGTTCCTTGACAAGTAGGCCATGTAGGCTATTGTTAAGGTTACTATTATAGGTACTATACCCTTTCTCAAATCTTATTGCTGTTATTTAATGCCATTTATTGGTAATACAATAATAATTATGACAAAAAAGCTTTAATAATTATAATATTGTGACATAGCAGGGTTCCCACTACCAACATTACCATGTCAAGGTGCTCTTGAAGGTGAACTTGAAGAAATAGGTTCAGGATTGGCTAAGTTCTCCAAATTGACCATGAACTTTGATTTATATTTGGCTCCATTGTTGTGTGGAATGCTAAAATGTTGACAGTAAGACTTTTACATTGTTACAAAAAATTATATTTCAAATAAATGCTCATCAAAGAATCGTGAAAAATGTAATTAACAAAAATATTAAGCAGCACAAGTGTTTTCAAAACTGATAATAATAAGAAATGTTTCTTAGACACCAAATCAGCATATTATAATGATCTCTGAAGGATCATGTGACACTGAAGACTGGACTAATGGTTGCTGGAAAAATTGTTATAAATAAATTACATTTTCATATATTATAATATATATATATATATATTATAATTTTCACAATATTATTATTTGTTTTATTTATTTAGTTTTGATCAAATAAATGCAGCCTTGGTAAGCATGAGAAACTTTTCAAAAACATAAAAAATATGATCAACTCCAAAATTTTGAATGGAAGTGTAGCTCTAATAAATTGGTTTTGGAAGAATTTGATGAGAAATGTTTAAGCTTATGCTGACATCTCAGACTTTTGATTGCACTTTTTTGACGTTGGGGTCTTGGCAAATCTATGACAATTATGCGATCTCTTCTGAAACTCCAAAGAAGAAATATGCAAGAAGCAAGAGGAGTCTTAATTTGTTTTCCATTTATTCTCACAGCTGTCTAGGAGAAATCAGTCTTCAGTTTCATATTCTATGGATTACTAGGTTTAACAGTAAACGAACATGCATCCAACAAGTGTTTTCTCACGTTACACCCCCACATGATTTCTGACATATCTCTGCAACATTGCAGTTTATCTGCTGATTCCTCTGGGAGTGATACAGAAACCAGCTCTGATGTAATAAATGGGCCGTTTGTGTGATCTGGAGCTCTGGAGCTCTGTGCTCAATGCCAGGGGTTTCCCTCACAGCAGTAAGCCACTTTCTCTGACATAGGACACTGTTTCATCATTCATTCTTCAAAAACGCTCCACACGTTTATGAGAAACTAACCACAGGGGTGTTGCACTGGGATTCTTTTACACGTTTGTGTTTTGTTGTCATAGTTCGCAAAACTAGGTAATTATAATGGCAGAACATGATGTTTGTGTGGGAGGCATTGCTGCTGGCAAGAGTTTGGGTGCACGACCAAAACACTTTCAGTTTGACTGTAGTGAAGCTTTCGGGAAGAGGAAAATCTGACACTGGACTAATTGTTATTCCAAATCTCTTGGCAGAAACGTTGTAGATACAGTCACATGACTTCTAATATCCCTAGCTGAAGTCATTAAGTAAATGTAAGAGAATGAACTGAATCTGACATCACTTTTCCTGTGTATTTGAATCCAAGTGCAAAGACAAAACATGAGGGTGCGTATCAGAGCTGCTGGAGACACCATTGTATTTAAGTTCATTCAGCCCCATGTGGACACCGAATTGGAGGGATATATCCTGGGCTATGGCAGTAGCATGTTCTCCAAACAATTTATTCATCTACCTGAGGATGGACAACCCTATGAGACCGAGATAGGTACCATCTTTCTCTTTAGTTCTCTTTCATAGAGTTTGTTGTTTACTTTACTGATTCTCCTTTATTTTCTAGATGCTGAGCCCAAATATCTGATTGCGGTACAGTCAAAGAAACCTGAGGAGCCTAAGAAACAATGCACAGGTAAGAAACACGGTACAACAAATGAAATTTGAGAACAATTTACAAACAACTTCTGTGCATACACTGGCCCCAAAAAGTATTTGGACACATACACCACACTTAAAAAGAATGTCATTGCATTAGATTTGCTTTTATACAACAGTTCGAGAAGTTAATATTGAGTAACTTTGTCTATTTTTTCTTCACCAATGAAAATTGTTCCAAATGAAGTCAAAGCTGTTGTGTGTCTTGTTCCTGAATGAATCAGGCATTTGAACAAATCGACAGAGTAAATGACATACTAATAAAAACATTCGCCTACTTATACTACGCCCTAAAAGTATGTACTCTTTTGTGAAGAAAAAGTACAAACTTTTGAGTGTGTAGCAGAAGAGTATACTAGCTTTGGGACATACTATCAGGTCATAAAATTGCATCTTTAACAGACAGTTAAGTGCATCCGGTCACCATAATCTGGCCTGTTAATCATGCTGTCACAGTTAACATCCTCCACATTTCATTTAATTTCATTTCCTACTGTATTAGAGAGAAAAGAATTAGCACGTTGATCTGCCAGTCGTGAGTCTTTCATGCGGAGAACTCATATTTTTTCATAATAATGCATTTAAAAGTTAATGGCCAAACAGATCTTTATAAAAGTTCACACTGTTGTTGCAGATGTAATAAAACATGGATAACATTAAATAAATATTTTTTATGCTGATTATTATCTAAACCTCCGTCGGTCGCGCACATCCACCATGTTTGTAGTTTTTAAACACTTTTTATTTGTGTTAGTAGTTCTGAACTGAAGCGCAATAGGTTGTGGGCAACATTAGCCAGTGCACGGACCCACACTTCGAAAATCTATCGGAAATAGATTCGGGGACTTTTGGCATACTCTTTTCAACATACTATGCTTTGGGACACTTTTATTCTAATCTTACATACTATTTAGGATGGATAGTATGCACATTGGGATGCAGAGTTTCACTTGAATGTTTCCTGAATGAATGAGTGTTTTCAAATGAATCAGTTGAGAAAATGATTCACTCATAAAGACTGTAGCTGGGTCTAAAAATCGCATACTGAGTAGGTACTACATTTGAATAAGAACTTACTTCACAACCATTAAAAAAACTACATTAAGTGTGACTTAAGTGTCCAAATGTTTAGGCCGTTAGTATGCAATGAATTTTAGGCGATTGCTTGTGACCTCCAGGGAAAGTGGATCTAGAGAAACCATTACATGTTGTGATTGGCTCGGTGACACAGTCGTCGGTGCTGCTGTCCTGGGGGACACTACTGACCGGCCCCTTCATGGATTCTGTTGTGGATGACTGTATTGATGAGGGGTATGTGTCCTAATGTGTCTATGTGTGTGTATCCATGAACCGTGTGGGTGTTATCTGGATTTAATCAGATTTAATGTTGTTGACCTTCTCTCAAGATGTGTAATTATTTTACTGTCAGAAGACACAGACCAGGTACAGGACCATGTGTGCAGATGCCCATATGGTCTACAATCAACCAGACACTCTGATCACAAACATCAAGGGGCAAAACAACAGACTTTATTAAACTAAACAGTACCAAAAACAGTAAAAAAATAAAACTTAAGTAAAAACACAGTAATAAAATTAACAGATGTTCGGGTGGAAAAAAAAAGAAGAATTTGGGTGTATATGCATGCACAGACAAATACAAAATTTATTATTCTACCATCGTGGAGACTCTTTTGTTTTTGTACTAAACTAATGATGTTTTCTTTATCCATTTAGTATGCTTATTAAGACATTTTGCTCATAGATACTGTTGGCTAACAGCTGCAATGCAGCTGATTTCAGTTTTACTGTCCTTGTGGGGACATATGGTGCGCACAATGTAGGCACACACACACACACACTCTCCTTGGACAAGTTAGTGGAAAGCTTGACCTCAGCTCTCTACAAAACAACCAATTTGATCTCCAACCCCATAAAAGCCTACAAGAAGGAGAGTGAGATATTCATTAAAAAAACTGAAAAAGCGTAAGCAGGGGCATTGCTTACCCTTTTTCAGTTTTTTTTTATTTTTTATGAATACCTCACTCTATACATAAATAACATCTGGGTTTTGCCAATTAGTGCCATATTATAATGCAAAGTGTAAATTATTCAAACCAGAGGCCTAGTTTTTCATAATTGGACAGTTAATGCTGCCAATTTAGTTTCTAGAGTCTGTTTTTCTTTTTTGTCACCACTCAGACAGTTCACGGTGCGCTACAGAGAGAAAGAACCCAGCGATACCTGGAACTACCAGACCTGTCCATCCACCAGCACAGTCATCGACAACCTCAAACCAGATGCTCTGTATGAGTTTGCGGTCCGAGCAGACACTGACAGCGACAGTGGAGCCTGGAGCCAACCAGTCATCCATAACACAGCTGGTATGTTCCATTACAGATCATCCATTGTATCTCACTCTATATGGCTGTAAAAAAATACAACAAAAACAAAAAAACACTTTTACAAGATTCACAATTTTATACTAAGAATACTAAAGGGAAAAAAAAACAACAACTCAATTGTTTGTTCATCAATATTAAATAGAGAGACATGGATACTTTTGCTTAAGTCTTGTGTTTCTCAATATTTTTCTCCTGAGAAAAAAGACTTTAAGAATCTCATGTGTTTCTCATGTGCCTCATGTGAGTCATGACTCTTAATAGCCTATATGATACGTTTCTCACCAGATTATGAGCTGTGCTGGCTACAACTAAATCTATCTACATTCATTTTATAGTTATAAACCCTTATTGAGTTAACAATTGTCTCATATGTTTCAATTTTAGTAGAATTATCTGGCACAAAACTGATACTTAAATGAAATGTACTGTAACTGAAAGCAATTATTTTTTCCTCTCACAGATCAAATAATTGAGCCATTTAAGGAACTGAACCAGGCAAAGCCTAAAGTAAGTGTATAGCTGTGCTGTAAGGACAAACCTTTTGTTCTCCTTTTGTTAACCTTGGATGTTTCTTTCTAAACAGACACCAGTCTTGGCAGGCCAACCATCATTCTTGCCTCCAGTGCCAGGTTAAAGACTTCTTGTACCTTCTTAAACACAGTCACTGATATGAGTAAAGAATAAATACGTAATGACTTTTACTGCCACTTTCTAGTCTTAAACAACATTACCCAGACCAGAGCAGCTCCTCTCCTCAAACACACTGGCCTTCCAAAACAATGGAAAACTTCAGGTAAATGACACTCTTTCACTTTTGAAGCCAAGCATAATGATACATTAGCAGAATGGAATACAGGCATAATCCACACACCGTACTGCACAGTATTTACTGTATACTGCCCACTGTTTTTTATTGTTTGTAATCAGTATGCAACATTTGAAAAGGTTGTATGATGCTTTGTTGCCACATCACATCACTACGTAGCATGTATAGACCTCCAGTTATAATCTCTATGAAATTAATGTGATTATTGTGCATTCTTACCCAAAAAAGGGAGATATTGACAGTATACATATAAATTGCAAAAATAGTATGCTACAATAATTTGCTATTCTGAGCATACCCATTGTCTCTTGCTGTGTAAAGTCTTTTAACTATTTACTCTCATATATTTTCAAAACTGTCCAATGTCTTGTTTTCAATAGCTAATTTTTTGCCTCCATGATAAGAAGTTATTATTTATATAACTATCCTCTTCTTGCATGTGAAAGTTACATTTACCTCTCTTCAGATACAAAAAAAGAAGTTTTTACACACCTGGTTTTCCTTATAAAACATTCATTAAAATTACAAACATTTTTTTCCTCACTTTTTCCAGCTTCAAATATTTAGATGTTTAAACGTTTAACAAATACACCTGCTTTGACTCATATTAATTATCCATCTATGTAAAACAAATGAAACTAAATACCTCTGTTTTATGTCTGTGACCTGAATTATGCTTTAATTGGACCGCTTGTACTATATACTATGTAGTGGGTCTCCATCACAGTAGTTTTCTATAAATTCCAAATAAATGTCCTTCACGTGTATCAAAGTTCCATGTGCCAGATGAGAGAGGGACAAGCTGAAGAAAATGTTTCAGCCTTGAATTGCCCTTCATTTTATTGGCATTATGCCGTAAAAAAAAAACAACAACAACAACAACCAAAAAAAAAACATGCATTTATGAAAACAAAATTCAACTAACTATAATAACTTTTCTTCTATACAAAAATTCATTGAAATGAAAATATAAAAATGTCCTTTTATCTTCTGTAATAGGAGATCTACATGTATCATTATCAAAAAATGGAAATCAGTGCCTTCTTATTTCTGTTTTTGTACCTGAACTGTGCTATTTTCTTTGAATACTTTGTCATATATATTGTTTCTGTTTCTCCAGTGTCGCCAATAGAGGCAGAAAATCCCACGACAACTCCTGATGATCAACCTGCCTTCACTGAGGCCCTTAGTTTCACCGACACACCGATCATTCTGCCCATGCCAAAAACCACAAACACAGTTCAACCTCAAAACCCCACCAGTCATCCTAGCACTACCCAACCAGATCCTCACACAGAGCAACATACTAGTTTAACCCCAAAACAACTTACGACAACTCAGCCACAACCTTCCACAACCCAACAACAAACCAGCACAACGCAACCACCACCCACTACAAACCAAAAATATACCACCAAAACACAGGTCTCAGTTAAAGTTCAACCATATACAGCCAAACAGCTGCCGAATACAGCCCAACAACAGTTTAGTGAAACAACATCTTCCCCTAGTTCATCTACAGCCAAACCACCAACCCAACAACACAACACAAGGACTGTCCAGGAACATCCCCACCCATCTAAGAAACAAGACACCATAACTCAACACAGTCTCCATACAAGAAAAATTCAGCCAGGTACCAAGCTGCATCGGTTGAGCACAACCCAGCGTTTACAAGGCACGTCCAAACACCAAACCATTCACGCTTATGATTTCTCAAAATCCACTTCCCATTACCAGTCAAGCACAATCACACATTCAACAACATTCACACAACCAAACAACAAACCAGCAGCCACACTTTCTGAACAGCCAAACTACAAACCAGCAGCCACACTTTCTGAACAGCCAAACAACAAACCAGCAGCCACACTTTCTGAACAGCCAAACAACAAACCAGCAGCCACACTTTCTGAACAGCCAAACTACAAACCAGCAGCCACACTTTCTGAACAGCCAAACTACAAACCAGCAGCCACACTTTCTGAACAGCCAAACAACAAACCAACAGCCACACTTTCTGAACAGCCAAACTACAAACCAGCAGCCACACTTTCTGAACAGCCAAACTACAAACCAGCAGCCACACTTTCTGAACAGCCAAACTACAAACCAACAGTCCCACTTTCTGAACAGCCAAACTACAAACCAGCAGCCACACATTCTGAACAGCCAAACTACACACCAATAGCCACACTTTTTGAACAGCCAAACTACACACCAATAGCCACACTTTTTGAACAGCCAAACTACACACCAATAGCCACACTTTTTGAACAGCCAAACTACACACCAATAGCCACACTTTTTGAACAGCCAAACTACACACCAATAGCCACACATTCTGAACAGCCAAACTACACACCAATAGCCACACTTTTTGAACAGCCAAACTACAAACCAGCAGCCACACTTTCTGAACAGCCAAACTACAAACCAACAGCCACACTTTCTGAACAGCTAAACTACAAACCAACAGCCACACTTTCTGAACAGCCAAACAACAAACCAACGACTACACAGAATTGGTCCACAAATGACAATTCTCCAACAAACACAGCTTTGAATTCACCCACAACTTTAGCAAACATTCGGGATGGATTAGTGTCATGGCAGACAACTGATTTCATCAACCAACCAGTATTTAGCACTAAACCATCCATTCTTGAAGAATATTCGACACCCCATATTCTCACAACTGAAGATTTGCCCCTTACCGAGAACGTACAGGAACTGACTCCACAACCAATATATCCACCCATACGTTTTTGGTACCAGCCCCAACCCAGCACCACAACACAACATTCCAGCACTACTAAACACCAAGCTAACACTGCTAAACACAACCCAAAAACATTTTCCCATGCTGAAAACCAACCACCTAACCCTGATGAACAGTTGCCAGGTACCCAAAAAACCCCACTAAACCTGACACCTAAAACTGCTTTCATCAAATCCGATGCTATTCAAAACTCACCCGTGGCGGAGAAGGTAACAGTGAGGACGCGTCAACCAGGTCAACCAGAGGGTAACTTCTCCCCTAGACATAGTGTATAGAAAAATATTAGTTTTAGTAACTGAATTGTAGCGATCTGGCAACCTAAAATGTTTTTTAAATGTCGTTTAAGACAGGGGTGTCCAGTCCTGCAACTGGAGGGTCACTGTCCTGCAGAGTTTAGTTTCAATCCAAATTAAATTACCTCGATCAACTAATTAAGGTCTTCAGGATTATAGAAACTTCAAGGCAAGCATGTTGGGGCAAGTTGGAGGTAAATTTTGCGGGACATTGGCCTTCCAGGAGCAGGATTGGACACCCATTGTTTAAGAGGTTCTTTGATGTTTTTCATTCATTGTTATTCATTGTTGTTTTTTTTAAACAATTGGTACCAGAAATTCAGCATGGATAATCTAGACAGGTTAAAAGCTATTGCTCAGGGATCTTCTGAGAACATTATTATTACAATATGTTTAACGTTGTATGAGACTTACGCAAGTCTGCCTCTGTATGTCAGCTAGTTCCCAGCCAAAGGACGAACAACTACTGTCACTGCCAACACTTACAAATGAGGTGGCCAGTAGGAACAATGGTAATGTCAGCTCCAGTTTACTCCTTCTAACTGTGCTGTTTGTCACCTGTCCGTATTAACCGCATAAATCTTCATTGTACACAGCATCGTCGTGACTGTTGACCAAACATCACCACCACTTCCAAACGCCATCCTGCTGGGCAATGCTATTACCACCTCACTAGAGCTGAAACAGCCCCACCACTTCCCCTCAATCCTTTTTAAACCATCACCTACGGCACCAACTCTCACATTATGCCATGCGTTCAACTCAAATGCCTGACTACTTCATTCACTCTTGAAAACACTGCCACTGTCATAATGCTGCGCACACCATTTCACACCATCTTTGCTTTTAGATCTGTTGGCTTCTGTTTTTTGGATAGCTGGTGCTCTTTTGTGAGCTTCCCAGACTCATCCCCATTCAGTCAGTCAACTGATCTGTTGTCATAATCTTTAATCATGTTCTCTTCCCCATCGCTGACTGTGTTTGTGTTTATTTAGGCAGAGGTATCTTCCGCAACTCTTCTTCTTTGTCCCGCCCATTGGCACGAAACGTTACGCAGAGACTGAGGCCTCATGGTCGCGTCCCTCCTACAAAGCCTTTCAGGCCACCCCCTGTGTATCGTAACTCAACTTTCAACAGGAAAAGGGGTATAAAACTTTGGCAGTCTTCGCACTGACTCAAACACAGTTTTTCTTTTAAGTGGGGCCTTTAACTATTCATTCTTTTCTTTCATGCTTCCAATCCTTACTTTCATTTATTCATTTATTTTGTCATTCATTTTGTCTAACTGTTTTATTAGACATTTAAATGTCATGTAGTGTGCAAATTCAGAAATCTGTAGCACTAGGGCTGTTTCACACCACATACATACACAGCAGCATGAAAGTGTAGCTGATGAGTACACCGCAATGTTTCTAAACAGAAAATAATGGGATTTTAGGTTACAGCACTGTGTATTTATTTTAATTATAGGCATAAATTGTCTATTATGCACGTGAAGAGTGGCCACATTTACATTTAAAGGGTAATTAAAGGCACAATGTGTACGATTTTTGCAGTAAAATACCCAAAAACCACTAGCCCAGTGTTATATATTTTGTTCAGTTGAGTACTTACAATATCCCAAATGTTTCTAACTATGTTAATCCTAAAAAAATTGCGATTTTAACCGAGGATCTGGGACGTGTCCAGGAGTCGCCTGTCAATGGCGTCACATCCGCGTTACTCTTGGTTATTTTGTAGAAACCATGGGAACACCAAAGACGCTTTAAATTACGTTTTATTCGACAAGGGAACAACTGTTTGGTTACATTTATAGACCGAAAATTAATTATTGTTATATAGATCAAAACATTTAGTCTTATTGTTTAAATCTAGTTTTCTTGATTTTCCGAGAGTACCATGTTTTACCTTGCCTGGAAAATCCAGCCTCACCACTGTACCAGCGAGTCTGGTCGGCCATTGAATCAATTCGATTTCTAGGGCGGAGCAAATCCAAGCAAACAGGAAGCGGAGTAAACAAATCAGAGAAGGGCGGATATGTTAGCAAAGCGACAAGAGAGTCAACAGCGAAAAGTAAATAATTAATGTGTTTTTGGTCATTTAAAACTGACTTCACGGCTGAATAGAACAAACTCTCGGGTCTCGCGTGCGCAATCTTTGTTGATATTGAAGGGACTTTCGCCGCACTAGAGTGACGCTGTTTGCGTCACTGAAATAAATGAATCTGATTGCACGGTACGGTTTGGAGTTGACTCGAGGCCATAGACTGTAGCTCGAGGCGCGACGGAGGGCGGACTGACCAGACTGATATAAATTGTAGATGTAGAAGATATATCATTCTGGACTTGCCAGGCAAGCTTTTACCATGCCTCAGAGAAAAACACTATTTTGTCAAGTAGCTAATACAGCATTTTCTCCATCATACAATATGTTTTAAAATTAATTGCATGCCATTTATCAACACAAGCCACCCAGCATTTATTAATATGATATTCTAAAATTAATCTAGCTTCCTGTATTGTGCAACAAGTGTATCACAGCAGCCGCCGAGCGAACGCATACAGGAACGTTATAACAATTTTCAACACAGTCAAATATATCTAATATGATAAACAGTGCTGTGTTACCTCATACGCTTGACTGGAAGAAGCGGAAGCGGCGACTGTGGCATAATAAAAGTTCCACTGCTTCGTTCAGCTCCAACAGCCCTCGGTCCTGCTCTGCTTCATACTACAGTAATGTTGATGAATAATAACATCCATGAACATGATTTCTGCTCGAGTCCCGTCCCGATTCTTTCCCACTGGCTGTGAAGCGAAGACGACATCTCCCAAGATAACTCGGCGTCACCTTCTTTGTTTTGAATAGGCGACCTCTAGCAGCGAAACGTTATATAAAGTTATATTTAAAAATTTACTTACATGGTTTTATATAAATTAATTTATTTAAATATTATTCTCTCCATTATTTTATGTTGTTTCATAAAAGTCTAAATTAAAAAAAAAGTCTGAATTCTGAATATGTCCACTTATGGACTGCTTATATATGTGAGGTGAAACAGGCCTTAGTCTTATTGTTAAGAAGGGTCAAAAATTAATACTTGCCAAGCACTGACTCCACAAGTCACCTTAAGTTTTAAGTTAGGTTTTACCTCAGTGCATACTGTATATGTATGTATGTATACAGTATATATAATTAATTATGTCTGTTAAAAATTCTCAGTTGATTGAATAGGATTATGTATATATCTGTACATTCTTCTTTGCACATGGTTTCTCTGGTGTGTTTTAAATTCATTTCTTTAAGGGACTCTTAGGACCTGTTGACAAGATTCATGTTATCTGCAGGGACAACACACTCACACACACTTTCTGCCAGAAGTCTGTTTCTCATTCTGTTCTCTTCACACTGCCATTTAATTCTGCACTACAGCTGATTACTCCTGTGACACCTGATATTACAGCTGAAACTGAACAGTTCAACATTTTAGTTTTTCTTCACATCTTAATTTTCCTTCACATCTGGTCTCTTACTATAATATCAAATATTATCAACTGTAAACACTCCCGTACTCATATTGTTGTATGCTTTTAACACTTTTCTTTATCATATCCTTGAATGAAATGGGTTTGATTATAACAGTCTTTTCTATTCTGACAGTGCCTCATGGTGAGCGCCATATAGGCCTTTGGGCGCCCAAACTTCCCGGAAAGAAACCTGGTAAACTCCTTCATAGATTTTGAATACTAATATTCAAGATTACTTTAGTATTATCTCATAAGGGCGTTGCAATATATTTCCATTCCGGTCCATGTGATGTAACTGTAGTTTCAAAGCCTGTTGTTGTGTTCTTTAGTTTTGAGTGATTTTGTAGTCCCTGTCCCAGAAAACTGTGAATCCAATTGTGCATAGTGCTAGATTGGATACAGTTTTAACATATTGTTTGAGATATTGTTTGGTAGAAAACATTTCTTGTCTAAAGAATGATTCCCTTGCAGCTGGATTTCATGACAATTCCAGGCCAAAGAAAATATTTATGTGCTGTTAATGTCATGATGGATTTTCAGAGCTTATGATTCTTTGGAAAAGCATGACAGATCAGACATTGATAAACTTAGTCGACTGCTGGTGAGAACACAGCACCCTCTCTCACTTTCTCCATCACCCTCTCCCAACCAAATATAACATTGAATAATGGAGAATCAAATCCCCGACATCTCCCAAGATAACTCTCCCAAGATAATGAACCTTCTTTGTTTTGAATAGGCGACCTCTAGCGCCGAAAAATCTACATATTGTAGCTTTAAGTTATATTTAAATATATGTGCTGTTAATGTCATGATGGATTTTCAGAGCTTATGATTCTTTGGAAAAGCATGACAGATCAGACATTGATAAACTTATCCGACTGCTGGTGAGAACACAGCACCCTCTCTCACTTTCTCCATCACCCTCTCCCAACCAAATATAACATTGAATAATGGAGAATCAAATCCCTCTGTCCTTACCAAATTCATCTCATCCCATGCTCATCCCATCCATCCAATCTGACTTTTATTCGAAGTCTACTGCCCTGAACACATTTGGCAGATATATGATTACTTGAGGAAAATATGAAACTGTGAAACTTTTCTTAAAAACCTTCTGTTCATCCTAAATTAGATTCCTGCTGAAAATGATCTCCAATGTTTTGTGAATCACATATTGGAATAATAGACCATTAAAGTTGGCTGTTGGAAAAATTATGTTTTGAGGTTGATTAATTGACAGGCTTTGGTCAATATTATCCTGAACTTCTATTTTGAGTGAATATCCAGAATTGTAGCTGTATAGTTCTGCACTCCATCATAGCATTGGTCCCGTAGAGCTGTTCTTGGAGAAGTTGCAGTCCTGAGAGTCTGGACAGCATTAAAGGATTCCATTTGGCTCTAACAATACCCCGACTGTGCGGACATTAGCCTGATGTCATGCAGTATTTTTTTCTTTATTCCAACCATGTGAATGTTATGTAGAACATTTTTTTTATTTACTTCTAAATTATAGTCAGTGCAGTGTTTTCTGACCTTGGACACTTATAATAATGTGAAATAGCTGTTGTATTTTTATGCTGAAATTATTTTTAACCAAACCCAATGAAAAAAGCCTTAGCTCTCTTTTTTGTTTAGACTAATCTCAGCCACAACATAACTTTATGGGTTTTTAATGTTTTCACTGACCCCTTGATTAACCAAAAACAATTTCCATGTATCTCCTTTTCTTCTTTTACAGATAAGACAAAGCTGAACCAGGCTTCAGACACTAATGAAAAGGGTGAGGACACTGACAGATAAAGATATCTAAGTCTTGATGTGCATATATTTCGTTGCCAATTAATGAAAAATGTTCCATGTTAACTTTTAGAAAAGATTATTGATCTGAAGCAGATGGACCCAATACCAGATCTGAAACCTCTAGCTCCACCCACTACTGAAAAAACAACCAATCAAGAGCTTTCACAGACAACAACACCACAATCTGCTTTTGAAGGTATGGTCCAATGCATGATTTGTTCAATTAAGTTATAGAAACCATCTGGTGAAGACACTGGATGCTGAAATTAGAGTGTTTTTGTGCCAATTATACTGAAAAAATGCAAGATCTACTGAGAATAGGAGGCGTAGTGTGTCTCACAGAGCTGGAGTCTTGATCTTGTGGTCTTTTGATGTTTCATGTATGTCTTTGAATCTTAGGCAGTCGTTTTGACACCGGTGACAACTCCTCTGTATTCAGTCCTCATCCCCTATCTGAGGTGGATGCAACGGGGAAGAAACGTTTTGTAGGTAGGTATATGGGTTAAAATCATTTATTGCAACTGTAGCACTGCAAGAGGTCTATTTTACAATTCACAGTGTTTTGACGAGTCGTCGTCGGTCATCTTTTTCAGCACCTCACGTGATCTATAGAACCGACAAACGTCCGGAGGAGCCCTGCTCTGTCACTCACTCTCTCAGCTTCTTTCCTGATGAGGAGGTGGGATACATAAATGTCACTGGCCCGCCCAAGACCCCTCCATCCAACCTTACTGTAGTCACAGTGGAGGGATGCCCCTCCTTCGTTATCCTTGACTGGGACAAAACAGACAATGAGACCACAGGTACACTTAAACTAAATAGAGTATAGAAATTAATAGGAAAAGTTGCAATGCCCAATATGGCAGCTGTAGGAATGAAAGTTAAAAGAGCCAGCAGCCTTTTTTGATGAATGCAATGTCTGTTTTTCAACTCTGGAATGTGCGTTAGCTGGGCAAGCCTGAAAGAAATCAGCTTTTAGCATCGGTTTGAGCTTAGGAAGTAAATTTATGATACCATTGTTGTCAGATTATATTGTTGATTTGAAATATTTCTTTGAACAGTACCCATGAAAAATCTTGACAGATTTTTACTCTTTCTCCAGTTCATCAGATAGATAGGAGCTGGAGTTTTATGCCCATTACCTATGTTTAAAAAAAAAAAAAAAACTGCCCAAGGGGTGTTGCCAAGATGGCAGTGAAGTGAACTGGCTTGCATTGAGGCTTTCCTTAAATCTATTTACTTGGATTTAACAAGATATATGAGAGATAAAAATGAAAATTTTGTTATTATATACTCATTCCAAAATAAGTAATTCCAAACCTATATTACTTCCATGAAAGAAAGGAGATACACTGCCGTTCAAAATTTTGTGGTTGGTAAGATTGTTTTGAAAGAAGTCTCTCCTTCAGAAATAATTTAAATATGCATATTTGGTGCTCAAGAAACATTTCTTATTATAATCACAGTTGAAAACAGTTTTTTTCTGGGATTCTTTGATTACCGGTAATATAAAAAATATTTGAAATAGAAATATTTTGTAATTGTCACTTTTGAATAATTAAGCACATCCTTGCGGGTTAAAAGTTACTTTCTTTAAAAAAAAAATCTTACTGACCCTAAACTTTTGAACAATGTTTTCCAAAAAGTACAAAAAAAAAAACCCACCATTAAAGTATATTGAACATAATAAAACAGCTCAGACATTCTGGAAAATATCTTCTGTGTTCCATTAATGATATGAAACAACAAATTATGTTTTTGTGGTCTCAATAGAATATGACGTAGTTTCCTCAACCAAGGGTCCACATGGAGAAGAGGTGTCCATCCAGACAACAAATCAAACACATACAGCAGTGGAGAACCTGAAACCAGAGAGCAGGTTTGAACACATACCATGTTCTGTGTCATGGACTTCTTGAATTAAGCTAATTGTAATTACTACACATTACACACTAACCCAAAGATCTAAAGATGTATTTGAAATGGCAGATTTGAAATGAGGCCATCATTTAGTCCCTTCATGAAGCTGTTTTCACCGTGAGGCCTTTAAGATCCCCATATTATTTGTTACAATAACATATATAAAAAAATAATAATAACTGGTTGTCTGATGATCAACATAGTATTGGTTCAGAATTGTTAACTCCATTTTTTTCTTGCAGTTATGAATTCAAAGTTGTACCCAAGAACGAGCTGGGTTCAGGCCCAACCAGTGATCCAGTCAGCTTCAGTACTGAGTCAGGTAATCGGAGGAGAAATGTTAAAGGCCTAAGACATGAATTCATTGAGAATATGTTGTGAGCTCTTGAGCTCAAACCACAGTCATTTCTGAGGTCATTGTGAAATCATCTGGCTCATCCATTGAATCTGAGCTCTATTTGTTCCAGAAGTGTCACTGAGCCAATTGTATCAACAAGAGAAGCTTAAATTATTTTCACCTTCAGAGTCACTCTTTTCCATAACAAAAATCAATGGCATGTCAAGTTCTAAAAAAGAAAACAAGCACCTTATATGCAGTCTGCACGACTTTTGTGCTATGTTTCAAGACATTTGAAGCCATACGAGAGAAAAACAGACCCTAATGTAAATCATTATTCACTTAAAATCTCATTTAAATCTCATTCTCACTTTACACAAACATTCGAAAGCATCGCGATGAATCAAGTTGCGTGAGAGCCGATTATGTTTGATGTCATTGAACAATTTAAAGAAACTGGCATGCATAATAGAGTCAGGCAGGCCAAGGTAACTTAAGAACAAAAGATCAATCTCACAGGTGTGTAAAATTGGCAGTGAACTATTGCTGTAATGTATATGTATAATTAGCATATAAGCATTACTGTCAGCAGTGGGAGTAATGTGCATAATAGTTCCAATGTGTTCACTCTTCTGTGTATATTGAAGTAATTTAGGTATAAATACAGTACTGGGGCTCTGATAAACTGCCAGAAAATAACAATAACCATGAGGATATCTGACACAAGCTCTGGAAAATTGTACATCATGAAGGACGACTCAGGGGAATTTCTTGGGGCTTTGGATTTTTAGTAACTTTGTTAGAAATAAGTCCAAAAACATGCTGTTTTGATATATTCAAACCTTGAGTGGAGTTATTTACCCGATGGCATATCGTCTGGCTTATGTTTAAGGAAGGTATTCTTGACAATGTGTTTGGCTCAACCTAATTCCATGTATAGTTTCATAGTAGGTATGGACCAGAAAAAAGGTTAATTTCATTAACTTTAGACATACACTTGCATTTACAGTAGGCTACACAACCAAGATGTTTGGGGTTTGAAAGAAATTAATATTTTTATTCAGCAAGGATGCATTAAATTGATCAAAAGTGACAGTAAATACATTCATATTGTTAGAAGAAATTTCTATTTAAAATAAATGTTGTTTTTTAATGTTCTGTTTATTAAAAGAAACGTGAAAAAAAAAATCCGTTCTCTCAAAAATATTAAGCAGCACAAACTTTTTTAACTTTGATAATAATAATAATAATAATAATAATAATAATAAAAAATCTTAAGCACCAAAGTCAGCATATTAGAATGATTTCTGAAGGATCATGTGACACTGAAGACTGGAGTAACAATGCTGATAATTCAGTTTTTTTCATCCAAGAATAGGCCTAAATTACATTTTGAAAAATATTCAAATAGAAAAGTTATTTTAAATTGTAATGATATTTGTTATTTTAAAATGTTATTTTAAATTGTAACAATATTACTGTTATTACTGTATTTTTGACCAAGTAAATTTAGCTTTGGTGAGCATTAGAGACTTCTTTTTTAAAAACAATCAACAACAAAAATCCTACTGACCTCATGAAGCTAATAGACATTAATGAAAACCAAGTGGGTGTTTTTTACACAGTTTATGCATTAAGTTGCAGTGACATCATGTTTCTTCTGTATTGCAGCTGATCCTCGCGTAAGTGAGATGCCCACTGGTAAGTGTTTCAATCGGAGTAGCCTATACAATATTAATATTAAAATAAAAAATAGAAAGATGCAATATGTCTATACAAAATGTACACTCTTATCTAATCTATATTGGCTCTCTTAGGTAAAAATGCCATCTGGTCATCGTTTCCATTCAGAGCAGACTCATACTCTGAATGCAACGGGCGGCAATTCATAAAGCGAACCTGGTACCGCAAGTTTGTGGGTATCCAGTTGTGCAACTCTCTCAGATACAAGATCTACCTGAGCGACTCACTTAAAGGTCAGTATCAACCATTTACAGACTCAACAGATATTTCTGCTAAAAGTCACTTACTTAGCTCTAAACGTTATATTTTTTTAGGGAAGTTCTACAGCATAGGAGATCAAACAGGGTATGGGGAGGACCACTGCCAATTTGTTGACTCGTTCCTGGATGGACGAACTGGTGGTCCTCTTCCGCCAGACCAATTACCACCTAGACAAGGTTTCTAATAAAACTTTTTTTTTTTTTAAAGCACAATAATCTCACACAAAAGGTATGATGATTTCTCCTCCCTTATCTAGGCTTTTTCCGGGCCATGCGTCAAGAGCCTGTCAAGTTTGGGGAGATTGGAGGAAATTCCATGATCAATTACGTGGCCTGGTACGAATGCGGGATACCCATTCCTGGGAAGTGGTAGGACCTCAAGGAGCAGATGGAAGACATGACGGATAAGAAACAGTAGTTCCCAAGGGAGAACTAGTGTTTTTATGTGATGACTGTGTATAGAGAATGATTTCTTTAGAGTATGTATCTCTGTTTTTGGGTTATCGGGCACATATAAAATTATTTATAAGCTCAAACAGTGCAGCAAATGTACAGAGAGCTGAATAAATGTTACCATTGAGATTAAGAAGTTAGGCCTAAACTTTTAATAATAAAGGGAAGCAGGCTCCCTTAAAGACTAAATGAAGGTGTATATTATTTATCAAAATGTTGAATATTCCACAAAAAAAGACAAGTCACATATTTAAGTGAATATTTTTAAAGATCATGTTCTATTCTTCCATACAGTTTTTGTTAGCTCAACTATTTAGCTGTGGGACTGTTTTGGGGTGAACCTCTGCTTATGAGTTTCCAAGGTAATTCCTAAAGGTGGATTTTTCTCTCAGTAAACAGTCCTTTTTTGGACCTTGCAAGTATTGTGCAAAATTTACCAGGTTTACTGGCTTTATATGGTCATGGCAGGAGTTGAAAAATTGGATATATCTGTACAGTGTTTCAGTTACACTGGTCTCATGTGAATAGTCTCATTAAGTCTTTTTTGGCTTTGCTTATAAAATACTGTGTATTTTACCATTTATCTGGGTGCAATGCTTTGTCCCATAGACTTTCAATGTAAGTGTAAGTTTTTCTCTATTATTGTTAGTGAAACATGCTGTTAATAATATACTGAATGTACTGAACCCAGAACATTCCATTAACAGCTTAAGCACCAGTTAAACAAGGAATTTAATGAGTATCCAAGTATAAAGTATCCAAGCCATGCTGCTTTTCAATTAATTGTTGTAATTATACTATGTTTGAATGTGAGGAATGCAATATCACTTTAACAAGGAAGTCTATTGTTTTGTACAGAAGTTCAATGACTCATGATTTCCAGAGAAAGATTTTAAATGCCAGATTTTATGTTAAAGTTATAGATTTTTTATGAGGTTTATCTGCTTTACTAATAAGAGCACAAGCAGTTTTTGTTTTATGATGTTTTTCGTGGCTGCCGTTTTTAAAAATAAAATAAAATGGTTTCTGAATCTGATATGAAAAAAGATATGGTGTGTTTTAATATTGTTTTATATGCAATCCTCAAAAAACTGAAAAATAAAGACCTAAAAAAAGAAAGACCATAAATGAATAAAGCTCCCATCACTTCAGTCTCAAAGTCTTTATTCGCCTTCTGAAAACAATGTTACAGTTTATACAGAAATGACAAGCTTCACTGCAGAGGCCAGTCAGGGGTTAGTAAAAACCAGGACATTTGAAAAAGTAAAGAAAACAAGTAAAGAAAACTAAACAAAATATCACTTACTTTGATTATGATCATTTTCTAGTGTTTAAACAGACTCATTGTTTATGACAAAATAACACCAATGAGGAGGCCGGTGATAAAATAAACTGCACACACACACACACACACACACACACACACACACAGCTGTCCACTCCCACACCATTTGGTCTCCCATGTGTGCAAACGCACACATACAACCTCACTAGCTCATTGTCACATGCATTCATACATACACCCAAAGCACAAACAAACACAAACACAATATTAGGATGTCAAACACAGATTTCGGGGGCTGATGTGATGGAGACAGAGAAAACTTGTAGCGATGTGCTACGGGGACATTAAAGGGCTTTTACCGATACCCAGGGCCCGGCTGGGTGTAGCCCTGGCCATAAGGGGGGCGGTTCCGGGCATAGGGGTTGGCACCCCCTGGAGGAGGGGTGGCGCCAGGTGGCGGGGTGTATCCAGGACGGGGCTGATAACCCCCTGTGGCCTGGGAGGTTGGAGGCAGGCTGTAGTTAGCTGGCTGCTGAGAGGCCTGGGATGTGTAATTCTGAGCTGGAAATGCTCCAGGTGGGTACTGGGTGGGTCCTTGGGGAGCAGGAGGCTGTGATTGGTTGGAAAACCCAGGAGCGGAGCCAGGAGCACCAGCTGCCTGAGAGGTAGGGGTGGGGTAATTCTGAAACTGTTGTTGAGGAGGCGGAGCCTGAGGAACACCGGACTGAGGAGTATAACCAGCTGAAAAGGAGTGTTAAATTAATAATTCAAACTAAACAACATTAAAGCTTGGTAATATATATGCTTTGGAGTAAACAAATGTTTTTGCTACAAGGCACTACTGAAAATTACATATACATAATATATATACATTATTTGATTATTATTATTTGTACTTAATTTAGGTTATTAGCATATTTGTTTGTCTAAAGAGACAAATTTTAAGTAGCTAGATTGATTCAAGCGCAAAAAACAAAGTGCAGTTTAAACCAATTAAAGCTACAATATGTAGTTTTTTTGCTGCTAGAGGTCACCTATTCAAAACAAAGGTGTAGCTTGATGATGCAGAGTTTGAGCGCGGAATCTTGGGAAATGTTGTCTTCACCTCACAGTCGGTGGAAAAGAATCGGGACGGGACTCGAGCAGAAATCATGTTCATGGATGTTATTATTAACATTACTGTAGTATGAAGCAGAGCAGGACCGAGGGCTGTTGGAGCGGAACGAAGCCGCTGGAGCGACTGCTAATGAGAGTCGAACACGCCTCGCAAGCAGCGGAACTTTGATTATGCCACAGTCACTGCTTCTGCTTCTTCCAGTCAAGTGTATGAGGTAACACAGTGCTGTTTATCATATTAGATACATTTGACTGTGTTGAAAATGATTTTATGACGATAGTTTGGCGGCTGCTGTGAGACACTTGTTGCACACTGCAGTAAACTAGATCGATTTTAGAATATCATATTAATAAATGCTGGGTGGCTTGTGTTGATAAATGGCAAATGGCATGCAATTTGTTTTAAAACGTATTGTATGATGGAGAAAATGTTGTATTACTTAGCTACTTGACAAAATAGTGTTTTTCCCTGAGGCTTGGTAAAAGCATGGTACTCTCAGAAAATCAAGAGAACTATAAAGATTTAAACAATAAGACTAAATGTGTTGAGCTACATCATAATTCGTTTTCTGTTTATAAATGTAACCAAACTGTTCCATCGTCTAATAAAACATGTAATATATTAAAGCGTCTTTGGTGTTTCCATGGTTTCAACAAAATAAAACCAGAAACCGAGGGTAACGCGGATATAACGCCATTGACAGGCGACTCCCAAACACGTCCCAGATCCTTGGATACAAATAGCCATTTACAAATAGTTGGAAACATCTGGGGTATTTTAAGTACTCAACTGAACAAAATATATAACACTGGCCTAGTGGTTTTTGGATATTTTACTGCAAAATTCTTACATATTGTGCCTTTAATGAAACAGATGAAACTATCTAAACTTCACATGCAAAATGTTTTTCTGGGATGATTTATACATTTTTTTTTTTTTATTTCATTTTGGAATCACAGGCGAGGCTAGTTTTTAAATTATTTACTTGTTTGCCATCCAATTTTGTCCAAACTTTTCAAAGAAAATTAAGCAAAAGACTATCAGATTTGTTATGAACAGGGCTTAAAGCTCAGCTGTAATTTAAGAAGGCATCATTGGTATGCGTTTTAAATAATTACCAGGATACTGCATTCCATACTGTTGCTGGGGTCCAGCTGGCGGAGGATATCCACCTGGAGCCTGATACTGCTGATACATCTGACCTGTTCAATCACAGAAAATTTGTTTATTGGTTTAAGACAACATAAGTTTAATTTTTTAAGGATTAAGATTCACAGTGCTAAGGGAGGGAATTCCCATAAAAAACAAGCACGCAGCTTGTGGATCCTAGCGAGGATATCCCACTGTTACTTAGTTTCATCATCAAAAGTTTGAGAAACATTTGGGACACCAGAGGGCCATAAATATTAGGAACTGATCTCTCTCACTCTGAGTTGGAATACATTTTAATGTGGGATATCTGGCATGTTACTCTGGAACATCAACTAATAAAAGCGCCAATACAGAGGAGCTTATTGGAAACATACAAATAGGAAAGCCATATAAAACTGAGCCATCAATGGATCGCCCAAATGATGGCAGTCGGTGACAGTCTGACCATCTGTGTAGGACACAGCTCCTGATCTTGACCAACACATTTTAAATCCTTTATTTGGATTCCAAATTAAAATAGACCTTAAACAGCAAGAGAATCTTGCAAAATCAACAGACCTCACATATCACGATGGGTAGAGATAAAAGCGGCTTCACTGACACAAAGCACACAGACAGATTATCCAAAGTTCATAAATGTTTGTGTGCATTGCACCAAGAAACTAATGAGAAAAGGCTGTGTGTGTGTAAGTGTCCCAGTGATGGTAACAATAAAGCAGAGAAAAGCATCACAACTCCATGCAACCATGGAAACCATCCCCCAAACCTGCCAAATCTAGAACAGTTCTGCACAATTTCTCATGTGCACTGCATTTATGTGGAAGAACTTCCATGGAAGAGGAGAGGGGTGGGATCAAATCCAATGGACGGGCGGAGAATAACATTATGCTCTTTACTTGAAGGACATTTGATTTGTGGTTTGTTTTTCTTCCGCTTGACAGCTTCCCAAGGGCCTCAGTTAGAAGACAACATCTGTAAGGTGCTTTTATGCTGCAAACAAATAAGTTTTGTGTGTGTTCTTGTATGAGTGTGAGAGAACATGTGTAAGTACAGGTGTGTGACCTTCCTGCCAAAGCAGCGTGACCTGCCAAAACCAGAATCGGCCTGCATTTCTCAAGTGGACTGGAGTGATGTGGAAGTTTTTTGCAATGGCAAAGTGGAGAATAACATCATGCTCTGAATCCACTACAAAGACTTTGTAGCCATATGATTCCTTGTTCATTTTTCTTTCGCTGGACTCTCTCCCATAAGCATCAGAAGAAAACATCTGTAATGGGGATGTGCAAAACTACATTCTCAAAATCGACTGGCCAGTCTTAAGGAAGCCCTGAACAATTAGATTGATTTCAGGTTGTATAATTAGACAGGGTCACCTGACACAGATCATACAGGCTTCTTAGAGGGCTTTTACACAAGACTAAGCTGCTGACTTTTACATGCTGACAGAGCACTTTCTACAAGTGTACTTTGGGTACAATTTGTAAAAGTGGTGCATTTACCATCCATAGTACTAGAGGGAGGTTGTTGGACCCCTGAGTAAGGTGGGGGAGCCTGGGGAGCCACAGCAGAAGGGGGCGCTGCAGAGGATGAAGAGGCAATACTGTCTGGAGTAGCAGAGCGCTCCTCTGCAGCAGCGGTGGCGGCTACAGCTGGAACTGGAACACAAGGAACAGATAAGTAAAATGTGATTCATTGTAAATCAGGTGAAGAAGAAGAAAAAGAAGTAGTTGTTTTATTTATATAGCACCTTTCCACGAGCCCAAGGTCGCTTAAAGGTAGTTGACAGTTTACAAACAACACAAAAATAATGACAAAAACAAAGAAAATTATTTGAAAATATATTTCAAACAAATTTGTTTTGAGTTGAAACTTAAAGGCAGATAGAGAGGAGTTACTGCGAAGAGAGGGGGGTAGTGAGTTCCAGAGCTTGGAGGAGTTAACACAAAGAGATCGTTCACCTAGTAGATCTAGGAACTGACAATGGGCCAAGTTCAGATGATCTAAGAGACCGGGTGGGCAGGTATGGGTGGACTAGGTCTGATAGATAGAGGTGCAAGACCATTTAGAGCCTTAAAGGTTAACAGAAGTACCTTAAAATGAATATGTGATGCAACTGGTAACCTGGTAAAGAAGATCATGGAGAAAGGGTGTTATGTGAGAACTACGTTTAGTCGAGGTGAGCATTCTCGCAGCTGCATTTTGTACATACTGTAGCCTTTTAATGTGTTTTTTTTCTGGTAAGCCAATTAATAAGGCATTACAGTAGTCCAAAAGAGAAGTTATTAGTGGATGAACGAGGGTTTCTGCATCATTCAGATTGAGGGAGGAGCAGAGACGTGCAGTATTACACAGATGATAAAGAGTTAACAACTGAAGCAATATGAGAAACAAATGAAAGAGGAATAAAATAAAACGCCAAGATTAAATACAGGGGAGGTCAAAGGACAGGTCCATTCTATTTACAGGTTTGGTGGAGCCAATCACCATCATTTCTGTTTTGCTGTCATTTCATTTAAGAAAGATCAGAGACATCCAGGCCTGGTTTCACAAGACAGGACTTTCATTAAGCCAGGATTAGGCCTTAGTTAAATTAGGAAATTTAAGTAGCTTTTTTAAATGTGCCTTAGAAAAAACATCAATGGTGTGCATCTTGAGACAAAACAAGGGCACTGACATGTCTTAAGATATGTCAGTGCAAGTTGCTTTCAGTTAAAACAGCTCAAACATACATTTCAGTCTGGAAATAGGCTTAAGCCTTGTCTGTGAAACTGGGCACCAGTGTTTGAATTCTCTAACACATGCGGTGAGTGTGTCTGGCAAAGATGAAATATCAGAAAATGTGGTAAGGTAGATTTGGACGTCATCAGAATAACATTGAAAACGAAGTCCAAACTTGCATAGTATATCACCAAGTAGCTGCATGTAGATGATAAAAAGTAAAGGACCAAGAACTGAGCCCTGTGGAACACCCTGTGTTAATGAAGTTGTGGTGGACCTATACCCTTGCATAGTGATATAGTACTTTCTATAGTGAGAGAAGAAATGAAGCAGGAAAGAGCAGAACCACTGATTCCAATATCAGAAAGACGGAAAATGAGAACATCATGACAGATAGTTATCAAACGCTGAACTTAGATCAAGGAGAATTAGGATGTTTGTAAAACCAGAATCCATAGAAAGGAGGATATCATTAACCACATGAATAAGAGTCATATCAGTACTGTGATCCAGATATACAATCTGAATGAACGAGCCACACTAGAAGCCGTAAAATCAGCAGAAAAACACACCTATGAGAGCTCACCAATTGAAACCTACATTAATTCAGCGAGTGGCTATAATAAACCACTGAAAAGTATTATCTATGAATATATATAAAGTGCTATAGCTGAAAAAATATATATACAATTACTAAGCCATCTATTCAAGAATATTAAGCTTCTTTTAAAATATTTTAGATTTTTAACTCAGGGCAAAAGTTACAACAAACAAATGACAAAATCCACAATTAATCAGCCACAAATAAGTGCTATGAAATCTGTAAATGTATAAGGTACCTGGGGCAGGGTCCTCAGACAGGCCAAATGCAGAAATGACATTCTTGTTAACCTCTTCCTGGTTCTTCAGGGGGTCAAATGCAGACATGCTAGCAGCACTAACCGGTGGGGCATGCTTCATTGTTGAATCTACTGCCTCGTTCACACATTCTGTCACACAGAGACATCAGAACAAGACACCTTTAGTACTGCCTGTCTGCACTTCTTTAGGCACATTTATGAGGTTCAATTTTAAAGAGAAATTTCAGCTAAAAAATTAAATTCTGTCATCATCCTCATTCTGTTCCTAACCCATATGATAAACTTGTTTGAATACATTCAAATGCATCATATGAAGACATAATTTGCATACTTAAAATGCCTTTACTTAAAAATCTCATTTGGTTTAAGATGACTTGGAATGAGATACACAGGCTATTTTTGAGTTGCTTTTTGGGATTTGTTCCAAGGTAGTAATAAAGTCTTATGGGTTGGGAATGACACGAGGGTGTGTAAATGTTTCAGTGAACTAACCCTTTATGTTGTCCAACTTATATAATCTAAGTTAGCTTCTAGAGTGATTTTACATGCTTCAAATGCTTTAGTTACAGTATTGGATATGAAAAACAAGAGAATCACTCCAGGAGAGTTCACGTGTATACCGGTTTCTGGGTTGGTGCTCTCTGGGACAGACTCTGAGGGGGGCTCCAGGCTGTCCAGCAGGCTGTTAACTTTATTCCTCAAATGGATCAGTTCTCTACGCAGGTGCTTCACCTGAGATGACTCCAGTGGCCGAGGCTGCCCATTCACTGTAAAAAAAAAAAAAACAAAGCATTATTTTTGACAGCACTGTCTAACACTTTGTTCTAACTATTCCCATAAAACTCTTGTTCTAATCCATGTTAGTTTGCATTTTAACCAGCTGCCAGACATTTCATCGATATTTCTATTTTTGTCATGTCTTTCCTTTATCCAAAATCCTTTCCTAAAGTATTAAACATCAAAAATGTTCTGATATGTTGTGATTTGTCATTTCATGCAGCTCTTTGCTTTCAGTGAGGACAGACAAAATTACTTCACACTGGACCCTCATCCCATTTAGTCTAGATAGCCAGACTATGTCTATACGATGAGGTAATCCAGAGTTTTGGCGTTGTGTGTGAGCCTGGAATGCTCTTTCCTGAATCCATATGTGTGAGACCGGCTGCCGCTTGAACTGTTCCAGACTCTTCAGAGATCACACGAGCTCTAGCAGAAGTCTAACCCAGCCCTGGGGCACCAGTCACACGTTTGGGATGCATACACACACGTGACATTATACAACCATGAACCAGCACATTCGAACTCTTAAAATCTTCCCAAAATTTTCTTTAACTAGTTCAACCATCCAACAATGGGCAGGGCTACATTTGCAAATAAGGTCAAGACATGACTTCATCTGGCTGGAGCACAGAGGCTTTGGATAGTGCCCAGTGCAGACTTGACTAAAGTTATTAATTTTTATTTTCATTAGGAAGAGAAGCATATATTATGAGTTGGTACTTAAATCAGTTCTTTCAGATCACATTGTCTACAATAAGAGCATAAATACTGGCTTTTGTTACACCCACGCAGACTGCAACCTTTGATTTTGGCTAGACGTGCCAAATAAATCAGTGTAAAATAGTGCATGAATCAAGCTGCCCAAATCTACAGCTTTGCTTCGGCAGCGTTTACGATGACACATTTGAGGAATAGTCGGCACATGCTGAGAACTGGCACTGAAACTGCAGTGCAGATGTACCTGTGTGAGCCAAACAATGCTAGAACAGAGAGAGAATGACGTCATTTAATTGGGCAAGTAACCGGGTCTGATTTTCCTCTCTTAAGAATATTTGTTTGTGCCACCGAACAGATAAAAAGAAGAGTTGCTTTTCAGCACAGCTCATGAAATTGAGAGCAGGTTTAGAGCCTATAAAATGGCCCTGACCCTTTACATTGATGACATGTATAGAGAAGTTTGTTAGCTTTAGGGCTCCCATTCTTTTTAACAAATCAATTTACATGACTGTTCCAGTCAATCATGATATACTAGATGTGGGTTTTTAAAATCATTTTTAACTCACAATTTCTAACTGAAAATATTTTAGAAGTTGGTATAACTAGAAAAATGTATATTCTTTATAAAAAATACTCATGATGTTTTAGGACTTTATTAATTTACATGTGTTAAACCATCTCAGTGTACAACAAGTATTTAGACACTCAAGTCACACTTAAAGTGGTTACCATCAGATTTTAAGGTTCCATTGTGTCCTTGCTAATAACATTAAATGGTCAGACATAGATTCATTATCAGTTCAAATCTTGTTCTATTGCGCCCTCTGCTGGACACAAAAAGCTCCAGCTGTGCTATCATTCAAAGAGGGAAAAAAACGACATCACCTGGTTGGATGAAATACTACCAAGTTCAGCATTTTTAAGATTAAAAGAGCTTAACTCCGCAATATTACACCATCCATGCCGATGTGGGATTATGTGCTTAACAGAGAGCCCATTTTAAACCAAAGGTTACAGCTCAGTATAAACTGTTTTCTGGGTCACAAAGACACAATGTGGAATTGAGAAGCTTTAACTTGATATGCTTCTTTTTTTGTATGAAAAACACCATCCAAAAAGCATAAAAACAACTATGGGCTGCACATGAGCTACTTGGTACTTAATAATGTTGTACACCTATTCTGTCAAGGGACACCATGGTCACTGGAGCGTTTCTGGAATATGATCTTCCTGCAGGTAAGATAAACCTACACATGCTCACTGACCTTAACTCTGTGCATGATTAGCACTGATGAGAACAGTGTTGTTGTGCCTGTATCTGTGGCCTGTTGTCGTTATAAGAATATAACTTGCCCCTCAGTTTGTAAAATGAACAAATAACACATTTACAGATATAAACTTACAATGGAAGCCTAGCAGGTGGGCTGGAAGATTGAGCAAAAATACAAGCCTCACATTTCAGCTTCTACAGCACAAAAAAAAGAAATGATTTGGTAAGCAATTCCATCACACCAGTCACCAGTCAGTTTTATACAGACACCCTAGGCTTCCACTGTAGGTGTGTAACTGTAAATGTTTTTCATTCATTCTAGAATATTCCTTAATGTCAGGTTGAGCAAAAAACCCTAAGCATTTCTGGTTTCTTACCAAAAAGAGTGAGCTTCAATATTCTACTGCACTGGATGGCAAAGGACAAATCAGAACTGTCAAAGATGGTGATAAGGTCATCATCTGGAAGAGAACAGACAAACGATACAAAAGATAACAAAAAATGAATGTAGTACTTGTAGTTAAACCTCAAATAAAACTGTACCACATGTGAAAACAATACAGAGTTTGAGATCTAGACTTAAGTCTATAGTGCAAAACTACTGAGAGATTTGATTAAGAAAATCTATAGGTTTATTTATCTTATAGTATTATACAACATGACTTAAGCAAATGGAGATATATATATATATATATATATATATATATATATATATATATATATATATATATATATATATATATATATATATATATATATATATATATATGCATGTTTTGAAGCTTAAAGTAGGCATAAAACAGAAGTCGCTGTAGTGTTTTTTTCTCCCAGTTGTGACGTATATATGAGTGAAACAGCTTATAGAATGAGAAAAATGTAGGGCGGGATTTTGATTGGATCAGAGGTAGTTGGGCATTGCTAACCACTTAAATGCTAGTTTGCAGTCAGTTTTGAAGGATATTTAGTCCCTAATTAATGTTTTTGATTAAAGATTACAAGGACATATGAATAAAAAAAAAATCAGGATTATAATAAGCACTTTAACATTCTATAAAAAATGAGACTAATCATTTTTGCTTTCATGGTGACTTTAAGACTGACCTTCATCCTTATATTTGATGGCAACTTCATCGCTGCTCTGTAGCTGCCCACGAAAGACTCGCTGCATCATCAGCAGGAGCTCGTCGTAGGTGATGTCTTCATTGTGGATGGGGATACGACGAATATCATCCCCCAACTGAGCTTTAATGATCAGCTTTCCACTCAGGTCCAGCTGGCCATTCATACTGCTGGAAAAACTTTTTTAATGTAAATACTGTATTTTATATATATATCTGTATTTATATATATATATATATATATATATATATATATATATATATATATATATATATATATATATATATATTTCATTGACCAATGCCATTAGATGATAGAGGTATTCAAATTAATACAATGGCAAACGAGGCACAGAATTACTGAAATTACATGAATCCAGTGCAGAATAAATACAAATTATTGTCCAAATATCCAATTGTCAAAATGGCCACTTATGCTAGCCATTAGAGCACTCTTACTATTACTGCACTATTACTTGTGCAGTTAAGCAGTTTATTAAAGCAGGCCATTTATCACTAATGCATCACATGCACATCAGACGTCATCTGATAGTACAACAACAGACTGCATTGAAACCAAACACACTATCAGAGCTGCAGCAGAGAGTGCTACATTAAATGTATGCATAAACAGACTTACAGAGCTAATAACCTCTGACACGATCTATGAAGACACAATGTTCTTCTATCAGAAGCACAGAATTCCACTCACAACACAACAGTTAACTATGAAATGTGATAGTTGTAACGCAATGAGTGTCTTCACACACTACTAACTTTCCTGCTTTGTTATGGATATAAAAAACGTTAGGGAATCACTTGTCTTACTCAAACCCACAATCTTATGACTCATCTATGAGGTTTTATCTGAGCAAGTGCTACTGTACGTTACTGGGACATACTATAACTTCAAAAAAGTCTAAGGGTCATGAGATATAAGATGATTTGGCACATGTAACGTTAGATGGTCTACAATCTTTCCCAGTACAGACTTTGGCCTCAGACAAAATGATAGGGAGACACATTTTGGGTTTTAGATCACAATACAAACGATTTGAGTGAATGTGATCAATCAAGGACAATCTTAACTATCTTACCCTGATTAGTTTAGCTACCATTCAGCCTAGTACTCTGGAGCATGTAGGCACACCTGTATTAAACTCGTATATAATTCAACAAAAACCATGATTGAAACACTGACATTTCTTTAAAAAAAAAAAAAAAAAAAGTGACAAAACCCAAATGGCAAACTGTCAATCAAATGCAGATTAACTTGGATGTTACATTACTTTTTGTATGAATTTGTCAGGGTTTTTCTGGCTGGTCATGTTAAATAGGCCAGATGACAGTTTCCAATAACAACAGCCCATCAGCTATCCAAGCTAACTGAAGATCGTTTAGACGAGAGGATGATGTGGTTTTAGGGCCACACCACACATCAGGCCATTTTTCTTCATCGCACTAGCATGACGTTTAAATGTCTTGCAAAAGAATGATCCATTTAAAACATCTCATCAGGCCTCATTCACCTGATGATACAGCAACTTCCTGCCAAATAAAGGTCTGAGCGTGACAATTCTCCCGGCGTAAAAAGGATAAAACACTGTAAACAAACCTCAAATGAATGATTACAACAATTATTCATGTGTTTTAAATACTACTATTTAACTACCCCATGCTGTGGTTTAAAAATACTGCTTTTTAGACAAAACGTCTGTTTTTTTAGCTTGCCCTAGTTTCACACAGGCTAAGCTATGCTAATGCTAGTTTACTTGACAACCGGCTAACTGCTAATGGTTCTTTTCCAAAAGTGCCCTAAAAACCTGTAAAGTGACCATATAAACGTATGTACATGTTTGTAAGAGAAGCCCCGCGTCTCTACCTGGTTGTTTGGACGTGTCAATCCCAGCACCAGCCTGTGTGTCCCGGACTTCAGCTGAACGACGTCTGACTGACTAATCGGAAACGCCTCACAGCGACCTGTACGTGGCAAAACCACAAACGCGCATGCGCGCTATCCGCACACTGGTCACACTACTGCTTTGTAAATTTAATTACTAGGCCTACTGATGAGGTGGCCTATATGGCGTCTGAATTTTGTTACTAAACCGAAAAATAATAAAAATATATTTTATATTAAAAGTATCTGTTCATTTAAATAGCCTAAATAAAACTGACTGGAATTGAACTGATTTATATTATTTAAAGCTGACAGAAATAGATGCCTTATTTAAGTCACATAGTTGAATTTTATGATGTTTTATGATGTGATGTGACTATATACTATGTTAGACCTTGTTAAATTAAAAAGAAAACATCAGTAATAAATACATTACAATGAAATATTTAAAGAAATATTTTATTTATAAAGTATTAAAAATGATGTGAATTGCTCTGTATTCTTGGACATAGACCAGACCTCCTGAAGAAACATTTTTTAATTAAACAGAATTCTAGATTTTAAATAACATGTTTTAACGACATTTATATTGCAAAGTAAACATAATTTAAATATATGTGAGTAAATGTAAAATGCAGATAGGCCTAATATTAAGTAAGCTTTGTTGGCTTACAAATATATATATATATATATATATATATATATATATATATATATATATATATATATAACATTAAAAATAATTGCATGCATTGTACAGTAACAACTAAGAGGAAAAGACTGTGGATAAATTAAAGTGCAATAGTGTTTTTATTTCTTCTTTTTCTCTTGTGTTGAGTTGAACCAGGCATCTAGAAGCTTCTTGCTGTAGTAGATTTGCCATGCGTGCACCTGAACAGCAATCACCATGAGTAGATACATCACAGAGACAGCGGAGAAGCCAAAGATAAACCGGTAGGCCTTCCCGTGTCGGTACAGCTGCTGGGCCAGTGGAAACATTTCCATTGCACCAAAAATCAAGGGTGCCACAGAGAACAAACCAGCACTGATCATGGAGATCACCAGGTAGCTGATGTTGTTCTTCGGCATGGCCAGGGCTCCAATAAACGAGGGCAGGAGACTCAAAAGATAGGGATACTCCCACTGATAGGGCATGGCCACCAAGTCATGTGACACCAGATTGAGGTGACTAACAGCCACCTGAGCCGCCACCAGTATCCATATGAAGAAATGCACTACGGTGAGCTTCTTTATCTCTGATTTCAATGAAGCACTGAAAGACATTTTCAAAATTCAAATACATATTCTGATATATACAACTTTATTGGTAAAGTTATATTTCTGTGACAGTTTGAGAGTTATAGTTACCTCATCTGATAGTGAGATGCCACTTTCTCTCTGTGTTTAAAATCACTCCCATCAGTCCCTGCAGCTCTTGGGCCAGCACGCGATGCCATTGTCAATTTTAAGATGTCTGTAACACCATGCAAATATGTTATTCAGGCCCCAATACATGACATAACAGTTTAGCAATTTACGATTATTATACAGACTGAGCATCTTTGAATTAAATATCCCAAAATGCTAAAATTAGGCTAAGTGTTCAGAATGTAATATATCAAGACAAATAATAGCTAACTGAAAAGGACAAAATTGCATTAACATTTAGGGGCCTGTATAAACAGCATAGCCCTGTAATATCTCAACATCTGAGCAATCTATCGGACAATTTACATTAAAGCACTCTAGCACTTAAATAAAAAAAAAAAAATAAAAAACCTACATTAACCCTATAGCATATAAGCTACGTTTATGAATTTCAGTATAGGCCACATAAGCATACAAGACGAAGCATAACAAATATACGCCTATTTGTTACAGAAATTAAATGAAGGCATCAAATAACTGATCTAGCCTATTTAAGGCACATCTTGCCGGCCGGCTTCCGGATGCAGGATAAATTGACCGTTTCAAATGACATACGGATCACTGTAAACAGAAATCGGTTATTTCATGTGATGCGCCATTTAATAAGACAACTTACCGTAAGGATTGATGAAATGCGGCCGAAAGCAACAGTGACAGGATTAGATGAGGAAATGTTAACACAAAGGATTTTTATCAATGAAGGCAATAATATGTTGCTCATGCGCACAAACAGGGCAGAAAAGAATCTCTCCGCCCCTCCGTGTGATGTGATTTGACAGCGCAGCATCACGGTCTGCGCATCCTCAGCATCACCGAGTACTGAGCAGGATGCGGTTGCTTGGCTCATGAATATTAATTAGGGGCTTTGACGTCCATTCTGATTTCCTAAAGAAAGAGGAAGCAACAGCTGGCATGCTACTATTATGCCGGACTGAGCTAATGAATATGAATTAGGTCATGTTGACTAGATATGTCCAGGGAGGATATCATGGAACATGAGCATGATAAAATGATCCAAGCTTGACATGAGCCAAGCTTTGGCCATAACCAGAATCGTTATTTATTTATTTGCACAAACATCATTTAGCCGTTTAATATGGTTTGTCATTCACGAATAGTTAAGTAAAAGAATAGCCTAATAATAATTTGGGATCTCCTTTACATCATTTAAGAATATTTTACAATCTTTGTATCTCTTGATGACACTCGTGACAAAGACCAAGTTGGAACAGTTGTATTCTATAGAATAGGCTACTGCATTAATAATTGTTAGATTGAATAGTATTATTGACAATCATTGTGTAGCCCAACTGTGCCATTTTTGTGTAAACTATAAACACATCACATTGGAACTATAATCTTTATAGTGTCTTTTCAAAATTGATACTAAATTTAATACTTTAAATTTAAGACATTTTAGTTTTAGTATCTTTTCTTATATGGGTTAGCAAATTCCCAACATGATCATAGTCAGGTGATGTTTTTTAGAAGAGATATATTATTACATCTGGTACAGTATGGATGTAAATCACCTTTATTAAAAAATTCAAAGAAAAAGTCACCAACAAAGTGAGGGGAGGGGGTCACTGGATTTGACAATTTTAGCACCATTGTTTGAAGTGACCAACATATAAAAACAAAGGTTATTACACAATCAGTAGTCAAAAAAACAAACAAAAAAAACCAGGTAAATTTCAGGTAAAAAGCCAGCAGTTGAATTCAGAGTTGAGTGAAAACAAAAGAAGTGATATGAAATATGATTCATGATAGTGAGACTTAAATTATTGTAAGAAAAACGGTCATTTTTATGACAGTTAACTATGGGAACAGAAGTGGTTTTCAGACAAGTTAGTATTTATAGTTTAAAAATAATCCTTTTTGGGTGGGGGGCATAAAATAAAATCTAGCACACATTATCTCTCGTACACACACACACACACACACACACACACACACACACAGACAACACACACATTCATACAAACAAATTTGTAATTTGGTTGCATTTCACACAGCGCATGTGTTACAATATTAGAAGTGTGCAAAAACTTTAACGTTTTTTTTTAAATCATTGATGAATAAAGACAAATATGATGTGATATTTTTGAAAAACTGAATGGCTTCTCATCTCATTTAAAGTGAATACATTACTTATCATGCAAATGTCACAATGACATAAAAATAGTGTTCTAAACATTTTAAAGCATGTATACTCATGTTGGATACCATCAATTACACAAATACATAAATACATTACAAAAAAACAATCTTTTAAAAAATCTGTTTAAATGTGGTGTTGAATTAAAGTTTCTTATTACAATCTGTGAGAGTCTTTGTGCAGGTTGTATCTTTACAGACACAGTACTCTGTAATTTAACATTGCATATACTCATACAGTCTGTAGATTGATATTGTTGGGTTGAGTTTATAAGGGCTGTTTCTGAGTCTTCTTTATTCCCTGTGAGAATGTACCTAAAAATATTGACATTTTTAAGTCAAACATTTTAATGTCAGTTCTTTCTTCCCTCTCTCCTTCAAATTCTCTCACTTATTCTTGTGATCTACATTGGGTACAGTAAAAAGCCAGAGAAGGAGGAATGGACATACTGTCCTGCATAAAATCCAGCTGCCTGGTCAGATGGTAACTGTAAATAAACTGTGTCTCCTGGTTGTAATGGAATCACAGCACTCCCAGATGCTTGATCCAGGAATCCCTTCTTGTATTCATCATATGTATACATAAGTGGCTGCCCATTCCTGTAGAGCCCAACCCATACATTGGCACCCTTGCAGTGCACATGATAGGCAAAGTAGTAGATGCCTGGGAGGTCACAGGTGAACACACCGGTCTGAGGGTTGTAATTCTGACGCCCATTATATAGTAGTTTGTCAAGCACTATTGGCGTGCCAACTGGAGGGAATGGTGTGGTAAGCTGAGCAGTGAAAGCAGGCATCTCAAGACCATTGGCACCCATCATATCACCCCCACCAGCATACTTCCCTTTCTTGTACCCACCAGTTTTCATACCATCTAGGGCAGGGCCCATCTCAGGAAGAACACCCATCAGGTCAGGGGAAGGAGGGGGGCCTGGGGGTCCAGGAGGTCCCGGTGGACCTGGGATTCCTGGCTGACCTGGATTTCCATTTGGGCCAGGTGGACCTGCAGGACCAACAGGACCAGGGATTCCGGGGCTCCCTTCACCGGGTGGGCCAGCTTGACCTGGTGGACCAACTTCTCCCTTTGGCCCGGGAAGTCCAGAAGGCCCAATTGGTCCTCCTGGCCCTGCAAGTCCTGGAATGCCTTTAGGACCCTGTGGTCCTTCTGGGCCAGGCTGGCCAAGTTCTCCTTTAAGACCAGGCAGGCCAGATGGACCTGGGGAACCAGGTAGACCATTGATTCCTGCTTCTCCTTTGGGACCTGTGGGTCCTGGTGGTCCTCTTGGCCCAGGTTCTCCATCTTCACCTTGGAGGCCCGGTTGGCCAGGAAATCCTGGAGGACCTGGTTGCCCCATAGGCCCTGGATCTCCCTTGGCTCCTTCTGCACCTCCTTCTCCTTTTAGCCCTGGGGAACCAATTCCACCTGGTGCCCCCATTGGTCCAGGAGGGCCTGGAGGACCAGTTTGACCAGGTGGACCCGTCATGCCTGGTTGACCACCATAACCTTTGTCTCCTTTTGGTCCTTGAGGACCAGGAAGCCCTCCCATCCCTTTGTCACCCTTTGGGCCAGGGTATCCAGGTTTGCCAAATCCAGGTAATCCAGGTTTCCCAGGTAACCCTGGTGGTCCTTGTAATCCTTTGTGGCCAGGTGCCCCTGGCTGGCCTGGTAATCCCCTTTCTCCTGGACTTCCAATACCAGGGGCCCCTTGTGGTCCTTGTAGGCCCTGTCCACCAGGTGGACCCTCTGGACCTGGCTCCCCAGGCTGTCCAGGTTTCCCTGGAATACCAGGTGGACCTTGTATACCAGGAAGACCAGGCTTACCCACACCAGGTAATCCTGCCTGCCCTGGGAGTCCAGGTGGCCCAGCTGGCCCTTTGGGCCCTAGTGGGCCAGGTTGTCCAATTCCTCTGTCGCCTTTAGGCCCAGGTAAACCTGGGAGACCAGGAAAACCTTTATGTCCTGGATCTCCTTTACCCCCTGGCTGTCCTGGTAATCCTTGTCCACCAGGCTTTCCTATTCCTGGCAGTCCTGGGGGTCCAGGGGGGCCGGGTGGCCCAGTCATTCCTGGTTGTCCCTCTTCACCTCTGGGTCCCTGTTCACCTTGCTGTCCAGGCTGCCCAATACCTCCTGGCTTCCCAGGCATACCTGGCATTCCTGGCTTACCAACTCCAGGAAATCCTGGAGGACCAGGAGGTCCTGGCTTTCCAGGAGGGCCTTGCATACCATTACCTTGAGGCCCAGGAGGACCTTGGGGCCCAGGTGGACCAGGGGGCCCTTGGGGTCCAGTCTCTCCCTGAACACCCTGCTCACCTCTGGGAATGGTCTCACCTTTGTAAGAGAAAAGCAGGGACAAGTTTAGATAACAGTGACCATAAGAATGTATGTAAGCACAAGTAACAAGTAAAATACAAATAAAGTAACCAAATTTAAAAAAAATAAATTAACCAGTGAATAAATGGACTTCATAAGTAATGAAAAATGTATATTATATACTTTATCAACTAATTATAACAAACCTTGTTGTCTAATTTGAAATAAGAACAAACAAACACTAAAAATGTATACCATGGATACCATATACAATGTGACCATAAGTGCTTAGAGTGCTAATTGTCCATACCTTTGTTCATAGCTTTGGTATCTTTGCCTTTGTTTAGGTGCATTGGTAAGTCTTTTCTGTAGTGTGGATATGGCATGTGTGGCATATCCTTTCCCATGCCCATGTGAGGCATCTGTGGTAAGGGTTGGTGCTGTTGAGGATGTGGCTTATGTCCATAATATGCACCCCCAAAAGCTGATGGCAGTAGAGCCAATTGCACAAAAACTATTAGGAAAGCAGCCATGGCCATGGCCTGTGGAGAAGAAAAATATAAGAATTAATCAGTCAATCAATCATTAGTAAGATAATCAATTAATAAATTCATGTTTAAATAATTAATAAATGTATCTCTATAATTAACAAATGTGTCTCTATCCATCAACAATTAATTAAAATAAGTAATGAATTAAAATGAAATAACCAGTAACAAGTAACAGGTACCTAATAATGTAAATTACATATATTGCTAACAGTATCAACTCATTTTATAATCTCTGCAGCAAACAGTTGTCTACTGTTAAAAACAAGCTAAAAACAAAAGAACCAGACCATTTAGTTTAAAATGTCAAGAGAAAATGTCTGAGAACATAAGAGGCTTCTTTCAAAATCATTAAAAATTTTACCAACACCAAACTTTTGAAAGGCAGTGAATATAATTAATAATATAATAATCAATATCAATGTTAACATCACCCTCCATAATTATACAATCTTTTCATACCTTCTTTTAACTTGATTTGAGATTGGATAACATGACTTTCTTAGGCATCTAAATTTAGTTTATACTCTTAAACGTGACCATAAAGCTGACTTTTAAACTGTAAAATCAAAGGGCAGGAAGCAAACCCTTTATTGGAATTTCTCACTTCTAAGAATCTCTAGGGAAGTTCTCAGTAACTACAAAGAAATTTCCAGCAATTCACCTTTCACACTGCAGGAATCCCAAACTGTAAACAGTGGATGTTCATGTATGTGCTTGACATTTCCACATTTTTCTTTAAGTTTTTGCTTGTCTCTTGTTAAATGACCAAATAATTTTTCATACCACGTTACTTTGATGCTTTCATTTTTATGTTTTAAATTTTTTTATGCTTTAATTTTAAAAACAGTACCAGCTTAGATGTGAATGAAAAAAAGATTGTATCAAGATGATGGGAGAGACAGAGTTGACCTTTGGCTTTTTCTCAGGCTGCTGAGAATCACACAGATATGCCACAGGCCCTCTAGGTTTTCTGCTCTTTGGGAGAGATATAGTTTTTGGCCAAAGACCTAAAGACCAATTAGAATGCGCCATACACTATCATTTTTCAGTTGTTTTAGCATCATGTAATGCTGATAATAACATCCAGTACAAAAGTAGTTAGAAAACCATTAATATTTATATGTGCAATTAAATAATTAATTAAAGGTAATGTATGATATCAGAAGATTTGACAGTGTTTATCAAATGGTTTGGAATAAGACATATAGTTTCATCCAACCAAGCAAATTTATTTTTGGCTACAACGTGGTTTAGAGCATAATAATCAAATCACACTCTAAAATGTGTATTTGCACATGTAACATTAAGTGAAATTATGAATGTCAGGTCTGCAGGGATGCCATTTTGTGTTGAGGAATGTTAATTCTAGTGATCATGCCAATTGCATAAGAATTATCTGAAACACTAATGTACCTAACATCCTTTTCCATGTCCAAGTGAAAGAGAGATAAGGTGCAGAAGAGAACAAAAAATAAACATAGGAATGTAAGCTCAGCTGATGAAAAACAATAGAGCAAAGTCTATAGCTGCAGACACTGAATCACTGATGTAGACCTTTTAAAGGGTTAGTTCACCCAAAAATGAAAATTCTGTCATTTATTACTTACCCTCATGCCGTTCCACACCCGTAAGACCTTCGTTGATCTTTGGAACACAAATTAAGATATTTTAGTTGAAATCCGATCGCTCCATGAGGCCTCCATAGGGAGCAATGACACTTCCTCTCTCAAGATCCATAAAGGTACTAAAAACACATCTAAATCAGTTCATGTTCGTTCATTGGTTCAATATTAATATTATAAAGCGACAAGAATATTTTTGGTGCGCCAAAAAAACTAAATAATGACGTATTTATTATTTATTTATTTAGTGATGGCCAATTTCAAATGCTGTTTCAGGAAGCATCGGATCATAAATGAATCAGTGTGTCGAATCTGCTGATCAGAGCGCCAAAGTCACGTGATTTCAGCCGTTGGCAGTTTGACACACAATCCGAATCATGATTCAACACACGGATTCATTTATGATCCGATGCTTTCTGAAGCAATGTTTTGAAATCGGCCATCACTAAATAAGTCATTATTTTGTTTTTTGGCGCACCAAAAATATTCTCGTCGCTTTTTAATATTAATATTGAACCACTGAACGAACATGAACTGATTTAGATGTGTTTTAGTACCTTTATGGATCTTGAGAGAGGAAGTGTCATTGCTCCCTATGGAGGCCTCACGAAGCCATTGGATTTCAACAAAAATATCCTAATTTGTGTTCCGAAGATCAACGAAGGTCTTACAGGGGTATAACGGCATGAGGGTAAGTAATAAATGACAGAATTTTCATTTTGAACTAACCCTTTTCCCTCCTTCTTTCCATGAACTATTTTTACCAAGGTCAGAAACAGAGTCCCATTCACCCACTAAAAAGCAGAGCAATTAAGTAAACAAGTACAATGTTACAAGGAGGAAAGGCACTTATTAACATAAGCACTAACATTAGCAATGTGATTAGTTGGGTATCACTGCAATGACTATAACAATATACACTCTACCAGTGATCATTATAACAACATATTGTCATGATTATATTGGAAAACAAAATTACAAAGAAATAAACACTCTCTGTTTACACTATGGCCCCAATCCTGCCAATAAGTTAAAAGATAAGAGAGTGCCAGTGTCCTGAAACCACTTTGACACATAATAAAAAATTCACAGGAATTTTAGAGATGTGTATGTCAATGTCCATATATATATTAAATTATCAGCAAAAGGTAATATTAGATATTTCTGTGATAATTTAAAGTCAGCATGAAACCAAATTAGACTATTGGAATATTGCAGTAAATGATTTATCCATGCACATCAATAATTTTAATTAGAATTTTAAAATTCATGCCCTCCTAAACTTTAATCAAAATCACTTCCCCTTTCTCTTGCAACAACATCTCTTCTCTTCTATGATGACGTGTTTACTGGCACAAGAACAACCTGTCACTCACATGGATATCACAGCAAAACACAACCATCTATTCAATTCCCAATGGATAAAATCAAGCTCCGCCCTACATTTTTCTTGTTCAAGAAAACAATGCTTCACAATAGGAAAGAAATTATAGCAACTTCCATTTCAGGCTAATTAATTCACTTATGGCATATAATCTGTGAATATCATTACTCTTGCTTTTGCCATGTACTGCCCTTTTTTAGGGTTTAGTATGATTTTTGGGGGGGGATGATATTTTATTCAGCCAGGGCACATTAAATTGATAAAAAGTGACAGTTTATAAAGACATTTAAGGGTGAGGTGGATCACAACCTAACATGGGGCTAGTTGTAACACACATGGTTTAAAAGTTTCCACACATGCCAGCATGACAAAAACTTGTATTTACTAGCTGCCATATCAACACTATATAGTGAAAAAATTGGAAAAAATCTTTAGAAGATATCACTGAACATTTATTTAACCATAGCAAAAGTAAAGTTAATTTTAAAGAATAAAGTTAATTTTTCATCTCAGTTTTTAGTGTTTATATAAAATTAGACAAATATGCTATTATTTTAATCTCCAATCATTTAGATAGTTCTTTAATGCTTATCTAACCAGCAGAAATGGAAGTGCCACGCAATTTGAACTGTGCTAGTCTATGATGTTAGTGATATAATTCACATTATGAATTCAAAAGATGAATAAAGACTGAGAGTCAATGTTCAGAAATTATTAATTATTATTATGTTTTGAGCTATGCTGTATTTTGCTGAGTGTTCGTTGTCAAACTCATTTTTTATTTTTAATAATTAAAAAATGCCATTATTTATATGAAAAAGTTAATAATTGTATTTTATTGACAAAATATTTTAATTTGTCTTGTATATTTTTTTGATTAGATCAGATGACATTTTAAGCTGTCATATGGTCGTTACATTGTGCCCCTTACATGTTACATCGTGCCCCACCTATGGGGTATGTTGTCACATTTCACATCCATTCTTTCAGGGTAAATTAAAAAAAAATGAATTAATGAAACAAAACCACATAATTGTACAAGACGTGTGTGAAATTAACGTAGAAAGAAAATACTCTGAACCCCAAGTGCATTTACACAAACAGAGAAAGTCAAAAAGTGTTAGGTTGTGCCCCACTCGCCTCTATTATGTTAGTGCGGCAAGCAGGGCGGGGCCGAGAGCCATGGGAACGGAGTGAGGCTAGTGGAGCAAGTGTTGATGAACGTCACCTGCGCGCCACACCGTGCTCAAGTCTCACGGAGGAGCTAGAGAAGGATAAAAGGAGGAGTGACGACAGTGAAGGAGGAGAGAGGACCAGGCCTGGACTTTATGTTGTGTTTTATTTTAGTTAAAGTGGCAGCCCCTTAACAGACGAATGTCAATGAAGAAAGCACCCGCGCCACTGGCCTCACTCCGTTCCTATGGCCCTTGGCCCCGCCCTGCTTGCCACAGTTACAAAAGATTTTCTTAAGGTTTTCTCAAAAATATTAAGCAGCTGTTCTTTTGAACTTTCCATTCATCAAAGAATAAAGGAAAAAAATGTATCAACACTTTCCTGATCAACACTGCAAATCAGCAGATTAGAATGATTTCAGAGGGATCATGTGACACTGAAGAAAATTCAGCTTTGCCATCACAGGAATAAATTACATTTTAAAATATTTTAAAATAGAAAACAGTTATTTTAAATTGTAATATTTTACAATATTACTGTTTTTACTGTATTTTTGATCAGATAAAATGCAGCTTTTGTGAGTGTAAGAGACTTTGTATAAAAACATTCAAAAATCGTTTTTATTTTTAACAACAGTGTATATTAAAGCAGAACTCAGTAAGATTTGCTAAGCTCCCCCTACAGTTTCCTTCAGTGAATCACACTGTCGTAAATACTCCAAGCGCAGCTCTGGACGACAACGACTACAACGCTCACCATCACAGTAGTTTTGCAACTACAGTACAAGAAAGAGGAGGTGGGTATACAGTACACTCGATGGAGGTGGGTAATTTTCAAAATTGTCTTATAAAGTCATAATATATACATTGTTTTTGAATTACCGTAAAGCATTTTGTCACTCTCGCGTGAACATGAGGCGAGATTGTTTCGGGTCGGTGCAGCTCAACTTGCAAGTGCTGTATTGTGGCGTAGACGTGTCAGATGGGGTTAGTGCTCGCCTCAAACACACCACTACAAGTCAATTAACCATCGTAAGGACTTAGAAAACTATGTATGAAGGTAAAAAAAGTTACTTAGTTCTGCTTTAAATTTTAATGTAAACATCGCAAACATTTTCATACTATTTTCAAACTTTAGATCTCAGGTGCCTAAATTTAGCCTAGACATTAAAACATGACCTCTGACCCTAGTAAAACAGAGTTCTCCATGCTATTTGTGAAATGTTCTTCAAGAATCCCATTGCTTTAGTAAATGAACGCATGAACACCTCAGCAAATAAGTCTAGTTAAATACATTCGGCCTCTTACTGAGACACAGATGGCCAACAGTGTTTACAGAAATCCCTTCCTTGCTCTTGTCCGCCTAGTCCCTCATTCTTCACTTCTGTTTTTTATTTCATTCAGTCTCTCACACCCTTTCCCCCATCTTTACAGAGCAGTGCATTCACAAAGAAACACATAAATCATCAGTGACAACACTTTTATTCTGGCTCTCTATGGTAGAGAAGGGGGTGGGAGGGGGTGATTCTTACTGCAAAGCAAGGGAGGACTTTAAGAGGATGTGATCCAGTAAGACATTATATTCCTGACGAGTTTGTTAACATCTACTATATTTAGATTTTTCTTCAATAGAAATGTTCAAACATGAAATATTGATTTAAGTTTATTTTAATATCTGAGAATAGGACTGTGGAATAAGTACTTTAGCTAAACTGTATATTTGCGTTAATTGTCAGTGGGTGCTCAAAGAATTCATATGCCAGTCAACCTACAGAATATGACCTTCTGATGTAACACTCAATGTCTTCTTTTATCTACTGTATGATGCAGCAGACGGACTATATTGTGCATTGGGATTCACAGCTCCTAGCCCAGCTGTTGAACAAAAACAGGCCTTTTTGAGGTACAACAAGGTCCTCATTCTCTCTGAGCATCTGTTGGGTTACTTAGAAGCATTTTAACAGCTGAGCGTTAATAAGAGTGAGAAACACGGCAAGGTTCTGCTAGCCTCAAAGTGCATGTGTGGGGAGAGAGAAGAAAGTCTGTAGGAAAGAATCAATCTATCTATCAGTCTATCTATCTATGTAGCCTATATTTAGTTCTGAATTATCTATTTACTGATAATAAAAATACTCTCCAGACACATTAAAATTTTCAATATAATTAATGAGGTGTTATAATCTCTCTAATCACCAAAGCAACTGTCAATATAGTAAACGGAACAAATCACTCAGTTCCATATTACACATACATATACAATGATTGTTATAAACATTTAGGATTGAATGGAGAGCTACACTGCATCTGTCATCCAAATAATTAATTTATGTCTCTGTCTTTCAGTTTGGCTTGTTATGAGATCCTTCATTAATCTGGATTGTATCGATATCGTAGATATATTTGAAAGTTTCTTTTTACCTGTTGTCCCACGAGCAGGTTTGATGGCGCGCTAAAGTGATACTGATGCTTACCTCTGACAATGATTGGTTATAAAACAGCAAAAGATGGAGAGTGCTACACGGATGTCTTTATAGCCACTGCATGGTGCTCATTGGATAAACTGGAGGTAAAAAATCAAATTATAGAGATGAAATACTACAAGGCATACTTAAATACTTAAAGGCTTTTTACTTTCACCACATGGATGCCTTGGTGTATTTCGTCTTTATAAAATGATTGGTAATATTTGCAGAAAGAGGCAAATTTAGAAGTGGCAGGATTTAAAAAAATATATATTGGAGAATATTTTTGAAGTGATGTTAATAGTGAACATAAATCCAAGCAAGTACTTTGCAATTAGTTTGTAAGGAGGCAAATTTAATTTCAGCCACATTTGGTTGGAATAAAGCGACGTTTCGTTATTTGAATATAGGCCTACATTTTGATTGGTCAGTTTACTAATGAGAAGAGACTTTATGCTGCCAATTCGTGTAGCGATTAAATCAGAAAGATTTCTAACACTAAAAAATAGACCAAGTAGGCTACTTATGGCCATATATCAGATTAATCTGCCTATTGAACCTCAAAAGTTTCACTAATAGAACTTTATAGAAGTGGCATTAGTTACTAACAGCACATGTATGCTGAAACAGTTATGCAAATGTATTATTTCAGGCTGAGGCTGGCCTTCACAAGTCACATCCCATTGTGCCTCTAATGGATGTCTGCTTTGTATTCCTCTCCCAGCTGAGAGTTAAACTAACAGTCCACTATCAGGAACACACTATCACAATCACACATGCATGCAAACTTGCAAAGACACCACATGGCTGCCACCAGGAGGGGGAGCTAACACATTATCCTACCTAGAAACTGTCCACTGAACTTGTTAAAGCAACATGATGTTTCTGATGTTTCTATTTCTGTAATAAAATTGAACAGAAAATAAAATATGGCTATCAAGTCGACTGTACAGTACAAGTGTACACTGTATACACATTTATGAGTGGTTTATACACTTTATAAACCACCCATACATGATTAAACAAGCCTAAAGTGAGTTTGCTTTACATTCATCATATTCATCAGCTTCATTTGTCAGACAGATAAGAGATGAGATAATAGCCCAAAGATAAACAGTGTTTTACATCCTAATATGAAACACAAATTCACATCTTTGCCTGTTACAATCAATGCAGTAGGGCAGCTTTATAATAAGGTTTCATTTTGGTTTTCAACACACACTACCTCAAAACACTGATACAGAATTGTGCTAAATATGGGGAAAACTATTTACCTGTGTTATCTATACTCATTAAACAACCATTTCCATTACTTGTCTATCATTTTTTTTTTTTATCAGGTTTTCACATTAGTTTTCACAGGGCACAGCAATAAGAATCAAGACAAGCAGTTACAAACAAATGAAATGTATTTTCTTACCTTTCCTTTGAACGGCCGTAGAAGGAGATAATCTCAAGGATTCTCAGGCTCACACTCAGAAAGTCCCTGAAACACACACCTTGACCAAATGACCAATGCAAACTGGACTTAAACAAGAAACAGTCTGCAGACGACCACCTTTTATTCACAGCAGGGTGGAGTCAGAGAGCAGGGGAGGGAGAAGAGAGGCAGAGACAGATTGCTACAGTATGGATGAACATGTGACAGTATAAAGGTGCAGTGTTTTCAGGATAGACACTGAGATTTGTTTGATTTTCCAAAATCACTGTCTAGTGATGGCAGCTACACCCTTACTGTGGTGCAAAATGTCTATAGCCTTTCCCGTTCACTGATTAGTCACCACATTCTCAATTGAGGTAGGCCTGCACTGTTAGGGTTATAATTGGAAACTTATAAGATTCCTCTTTTGATAAATTAGGATGAGTTAAATATTGAGTTTGGTGTAGTAATCCATATATTTAAGTAATAATTAAACTTGAATATTTTAATTTAATATAATATAATATAATATAATGCATTTATCAAAAATACAGTAAAAGCAGCAATATTGTGATATTATTACAATTTATTTATTGGATGGAAAAACTCGCCAGTCTTCAGTGTCACATGATCCTTCAGAAATCATTCTAATATGCTGATTTTTTAAAAAAAAAAATTTTTATTATTATTATTTGATGAATGGAAAGAACAACATTCAAATAAACAGCATTTAACTGAAATAGAAATATACTGACCCACAACTTTTAAACAGTTTTGTGTGTGTATATATAAAAACGTTGCTGCTTTTTAAATCATTTCAACTAAAACTACATCGACCTGAATTAAAAAAAAAATTAGTTGAATCTTGTATAACAAAAAAAGAGTTGAAAACTGTTAGAGTTAAGGTAATGTAAAAACATATGTTGTCATAACTTATTGATCATATTTTTTTCCAGTGTATGTATGTACAGTGCTCAGCATAAATGAGTACACCCCCTTTGAAAAGTAACATTTTAAACAATATCTCAATGAACACAAAAACTATTTCCAAAATGTTGACAAGATCTGTTTAACTTATAACATGAAAGTAAGGTTAATAATATAACTTAGAGAACAAAATTTTCAGTTTTACTCAAATTAGGGTGATGCAAAAATGAGTACACCCCACTGAAAGTCTCTGGAGCAAAGCTAAATTTTAGACTACAAATGTCTAATTTAACAAGTATTCAACCACAGGTGAGTCTAATTATTCATTACACATGTGTCCAGCAGACAGTTAACTATAAAAGGGTGTTAAAACCCCTTCCCATTTCATGCTGTCAGCAATGGCACCACATGGAAGAGAAATGTCACAAGACCTGAGAAAGAAAATATATTTTTTTTTACTCCAGAAAGGTGAAGGCTACAAGAAGATCAGCAAAGCTTTACTTATCAGTCAGAATACTGTAGCAAAAGTGGTACAAAAATTAAAAAAAGATGGAACTGCATCCATCTCACAGAGATGTCCAGGTCGTCCACGGAAGTTAACACCTTGACAGGAGCCAAAGTGGGGTGACTGTTTCCCGTGACACAATACGGCATACACTGCAGAGGAATGGCATGCATGGGTGCCGTCCACGAAAGAAGCCTCTCCTAAAGCCCAGGCACAAAAAAACCTGCCAAGAGTTTGCCAGGGCCCATGCTGACAAAGATGAAGACTATTGGGACTCTATACTCTGGAGTGATGAGACCAAGATAAATGTTTTTGGAACTGATGGCTTCAAAACTGTATGGCGTTGCAAAGGGGAGGAATACAAAGAAAGACATGGTGGTGGCAGTGTCCTTATGTGGGGCATGAGTGCTGCTGGTATCGGGGAGCTGCATTTCATTGATGGCATCATGAATTCACAGATGTACTGCTCTATACTGAAAGAGAAGATACTACCATCACTCCGTGTCCTTGGTCGTTGTGCACTTTTCCAACATCCTAATCACACATCTAAGGCCACTGTTGGATTTTTGAAGAACAGGATGAAAGTGATTCAGTGGCCAAGTATGTCTCCTGATCTGAACCCAATCGAACACCTATGGGGAAGAGACAAGTTGAGCATCACTCTCCATCCAGCATCCAGTCTCTAAAAGAGGTCGTTCTTGAAGAATGCAAAAAGATAGATGTTGCAAAATTTCGACAACTTGTTCATTCAATGTCTAGAAGACTTGGTGCTGTCATTAAAAATCATGGAGGCCATACAAAGTACTAGATGTAGTAGTTTTTGTTGTGGGGTGTACTCATTTTTGCATCACCCTAATTTGAGTGAAACTGAAAAATGTGTAATCTAAGTTATATTATTAACCTTACTTTCATGTTATAAGTTAAACAGATGTTATATAAAACTTATTCTTGTCAACATTTTGGAAATTGTTTTTGTGTTCATTGAGATATTGTTTAAAATGTATGTATTTATTATTCTTATTATTCTTACATATTATTATGTGTAAATGGCTACACAGCATTTGATTTTATTGTATTGTGCTGTAATAGAGAAGATAAGGAAAGTGGTTTCACATTATTGCGATTCATTATTAAAAATTAATATTGGACCTAAGCCATATGCAAGCTCAACTGAACAAAGCTCATTAGTGGAGATATGAGATCTGAAAGTTTGGGACATTGGAACATAACACCCCAAGCATATTAGTTGGAGAAGAGGCATAGGGTCGCCATGGGGACAGGTACACTCAGTGTACTTAGCCTTTGGTAATCATTGTGGGAAACAGGCTGATATTGCCCTCAGCCCTGTGTTAATGAACAGTCAATTACAGTGCAGTGTGGATTGAAGTGGGGGTGGAGTGTGTCCACTGTGACGCCACCATGTGAACCTAAATGGTTTTCTAAGCCTTCGCTTATTGTACCAAATCGACTGTAATTACTTAGTATTTCATTCATGCCTGCTTTCCCATTCATTCAGTGCCGAGAATGTGTTTGACCAACACATCATTAACCTTTGCAATGACAGCTGCATGAAGCAAACCCACGGGAAAATGTGTTACGAAGTGCTGAATTTGTGCACGTGCAGTAGATCAGAAATATCATACTGAGCATTTAGAACCCTTGCAGATATGGCGCATTCTGTTCAAGTGGATAACTTTGAAATTTGTTACAAATTCGTTAACCCTAGCTAATGATCTGGTTTCACAGATAGGGAAGGCCTTAGTTAAGCTAGGACATTTTAGTAGCTGTTGCCTTAGAAAACATCATTACTGTTGTGCATCTAGAGACAAAACGACAGCACTGACATATTTTAAGATATTAAGCAAGTTGCTTTAAGTTAAGACAGCTCAAGCATGCACTGTAATCTAGGACTATAGGCTTAAGCCTTTTCTGTGAAACCGGGAATAAAAGTTTTATCACAATCACTTATATAAAATAGCACCCTAAGGATAGGACTCTCCCCAGTACTGTGCACATTCGCACACTTTTTCACAAAGGAACAAACTCAATTAGCTGTGAGCATGTTTGCTAATCACACACACTGTCCTGGCATCTGTTTCACGGTTTGCCCACAGGAAAGAAAAAGATTTGAGAAATAGAAGCAAGGTAATGAATATTGACATGAACAAGATTAAAAGTCTCTGAGATGTGAAGTCTTTAAATGTGCTTGTTAGCACTATCCCTTATTGCTATCGCTGTAGCCTTTAATGCATCATAATTGAATTAAGTACATAGTTTTCTGGCAAGAGTACAGGTTATCTGTCACATCTCTCATGTAATGTCCCAAGTCAAGTCAGATGCCTGTAATATACCCATTGTATTGTTTTGCATCATGTTTTGTTTATGCTGTATTCTGCATCATGTACTGTATCTCTGCAGCAGCACTAAAACTATTGAAAACCATTTTTTGTTAAATTAAGCTAAAATAAAATATTATATGAAAAACTAACTAAATGAAATTAGTTTAAGGTGAAGCACTAAAATTAATAAGTAAATTAAAACTAAAACTGAAATAAAATTTAATCTAAATAGTAATATTAAAACTATAATAGTATAGCACTGCTCTGAAGTGACAAATAATTAAATGAGATATATTTATGAATAGATTAGGAAAAGTATTCCTTCTAACAGCATCCAATAAGCATATTGTTCAAACTTTAAAATGTCTTTAGCTAATTCATGTGAAATAATCTTTGACTTTCCTAAAAAGTGTAGCTTGCCAATGCAGCTGGTTAGCATCATACATATCTGTAAATATTTGTACTGTTTACTGTTTATTAGCTATGTTAAATGTGTTGTAAGCCTGGTTGCTAGGTGACAGGGTCTTCGAAGATTGTATAGTCAACAATGGCAGTAAAATTGCTACATTCCCACAGCGGCCTCGGAATGCAGAAAGCATGCAATGATTACCACGGAAACCTATAATGGGACGCCAACCCACAGAGGGCAAATCAAAAGTTGCTCAAATCATTCTTGTAAAATGTACCCGACACCACACACATCATCAAAATCACTCCAGCACAGGTGGTTCAGGCCCTTTTTTTACTGGACAAAAATATAATGAACTACTAATCATGCATTGGCACATTTTCAGTGTGTACATGGAAGTGTGTGTGAATGAGTGTGTGTGAGGTCTGAACCCCCCTTGGTTCAAAGATGCTGACCTGACCGGAATCTGTTCTTGCTGTGAAAACCTGCGGCTGATTGGCTGCTCCTTCTGGGACTTGTAAAGCCATCGCCATAGAGACCTAAACCTGTCACCGGTAAGATTTAGGGGTCCCAGTGCTTGTTTTAAAAGTTTCAGTCTGACAGCAGGCAGCAAAAGTTTGTTTCTCTGAAACAACACACTACTGTATGTCCTCATTAGACTACATTGAGAAGAAGGTACTATTGTTTATGGGTACAGCTACAAAAACAATACATTTTATGCTTCTGAAGATCCACTTACAGACTTTGAATGCTGTTCAATAGAACACTTCTTACCAAAATGATTTTACTTTATTGTTTATTGCAAAGTGCATGTCCTAAATCTAGAATCACAGCAACTTCAGATGCAGACTTTCATAAAAATGAAAATAGCAAGTGTAAAATGGGTGAAAGTTGAAAATGGCAAAATATTTATTCTGTCATCCAAAAAAACAAACAAAAAACAATTCCCTTTCCAATAAAGATATATTATACACTATTGTTCAAAAGAAATTAAAGTGTTTAAAGTGACATATTTTGTACATTGTTACAAAATATATATATATTTTAAATAAATGCTGTTCTTTTGAACTTTTCTATCCATCAAAGAATCCTGAAAAAACATCACAGTTTCAACAAAAGATTTAAGCATAAACTGTTAAGTATAAACTGTTTTCAACACTGATAATAATAAGAAATGTTTCTTGTGTATGAAATCAGCCTATTACAACTCTTTCAGAAGGATCATAAAATATGTTACAATAATAAAAAAAATGTTTCACGATATTAATGTTTTTAACTCTATTTTGGATAAAAAACTACAGCATTGGTGAGCTTTAGAAACTTCTTTCAGAAGAAAAAAACAAGCAAAAGAAGAAGAAAAGGGGAAAACACAATTAGTTCAAATTCTGCACTGGTGTATGGAAGCCAATATTAAATAAAATATGGACAAAATGTATCTGTTATCTCCTTAGATTATACATAATTTATACTTTAAATTATCACCACAGAGAATATTTTGTAAATGTTTCAAATCCAAACAAATTGTTTCAATTTTTCCAACACCAATAGTTTATTGGATTAAAATGTTTATCATTTGTTACTCTATATGAACCCAAGAATTTGAAATTTTATTTACAATACTAAAACTAAGGAGCTGTGTGTGTGTTGTGTCTGATAAGAGAGGGTCGCTGTAGAGGATTAATGTTATAATAATGTGTCTGTGTGACTGTGTGTATTTTTGCATGTGTGCTGTGTACTTCACATTACTGTGTTACTGTCTTCCACCACATACACACTCACTGTCAGTCCATCTCGCAGTGGACATACAGTTAGGTTAGTAACAGCATACCTCCTTGTCAGTAAGTTACCGCACAACTATCTGACTCGGTGTGTGAACTTGTCTAAATGTCATGCTTACATTATTGCTGGTGCCATCATGTTTGACCTACAGATTGTGAGTGTGTGTGCAGTGGGTGGGTGGGTTGTGTGTTTAGCTGTAGGAGTTTACTGTGAGTGTGTGAGGCAGATGGCTCACCCCTTACACCTCCATGTTCCTCCGTACACACTACCCAGAATCCTTTGTCTCAGTCAACAGCCTGTAACATTCCAGCACCGTGAACGGTCGTGGGGAAGGTGACATCATCATTCTGCAAAAGTCAGATTGCATTGTGACTGAAAAAAAACTAAAAAAAAAAAGCAAACATAGTGCCCTAAAGTGGTCCAAAAATAAACCACCCATAGCGGTCAGTTAGCTGACATGTCTCTCATTGTAGTCTGTCACCTTTGCCTCTGTGAGACATCACTGTCTATGTGTCTGTGCTCACACATGTGTGAAAACCTATTACTAATAGTGCTGGAGCCATATTGCTCGACACGTGATAAATGACAAAGTCATCAGAATATATTTTGACAAATTCAGAAAGGCAAATAACATGTTCATGTTTAAAGCAACACACACTTCCTAAGCTTGTGACTTTGTGTTTGCATGCGCGTGTGTGTGGCCTGCCGGTTCTCAGGGAACCGTGGAAATGGCTGCCAAGCTTCATTTAGGGTGGACAGGCAAAGCCCTCTCCCTAAAGGCCCCGACCCCACATGCCTGCCTGAGTGCTTTTACACATACGGACAAAAATTGGGACATGTCAAGTTGCAATACTGCCAGATGTTGTGTAACGAAGTCACAACCTCAGTATCAACATGTGAATATAGAATAACAACAAGAAAGATTACAAATATCACTATTTTAAAAGACCGAATGGAAATCATTTAAATATTATGTTGTAGGGATTATATAAGTGTGGGGTCAGTTTTGTTTTGAAAGATATTAATAATTTTATTCAGCAAGGATGCATTAAACTGATCAAAAGTAATAGTAAAGACATTTATAACATTACAAAATATTTCTATTCCAAATAATGTTCTTTTGAACTTTTTATTCATCAAAAATGCCTGAAAAAAAATATCATGGTTTTCTCAAAAATATTAAGCAGCACAACTGTTTTCAACATTGCTAATAATAATAATTGTTTATCGAGCACCAAATCAGCATTAGAATGATTTCTGAAGGATCATGTGACACTGAAGACTGGAATAATGATGCTGAAAATTCAGCTTTGCCTTCAGAGGAATAAATTATATTTTAAAAATATTAAAATAAAAAGCTATATTTAAAATTGTAATAGTATTTCATAATACTAATACTTAATTAAAAAACGTTTAAAAAAACTTAGTGACCCTAAACTTTTGAACAGTATATATAACTTTAGTATCAAAATTTATATGTTAATTATAATCTATAGTATATGGTATATTTATATTATACAACATTAAAATAATAAGTATTAAACTATATTCCCTGCTGAAAAAGGAAAACAGCTTAAAAATCATTAAAAAAAACATATACTGCAAAAAAAGAATTTAAGTTAAAAAAAAAAGTAAGTTACCTGGTTGACTTAAAATTTTGAGTTCATTGAAATTAAAAATTTGAGTTAATACAATAAAGGTGATTGGTTTAATCAACAGAAACTCAAAATAGTATGTTATCTGAACCACATTAATTATTGAAGTTGATTTGACAAAAGAAAAAATGTTGCAATAACAAATCATGAAAAATATTTTCTACAGTGTAGATCTCATTATTTTACAGGATAGATCCAAGAATATATAATTTAGCTGCTCCCGATGTTCATTGACTTTGCAAAACATTGGTATTGATGCCTTTTCACTTATGTGAAGAATAAGTTAAAAAACTAGTGTTACCTTTTGGCCTTCTCACCTCAGATTGGGCTTGAGTCAATGTTAAATATCACTCAGAGTCAGAACTACAGCTAGCACACCCTGCTGTAGTTTCACACCCTACAGTCAATTGTGATAACATGAATGACCTCTCCCACACAGAACTATACCTGTACACTTTGGGCTTCTTGTCGTCTGTCTAGTCGTACATGTGTATATTATGTCTGTACAGGAGAGTGTTATGCTATGGCTCTGAGTACATGGTTGATGTCAGATTTAGAATGATGTTTGCTCAGCTCTTCTGATTCAGTGTTTTAGTAAACATGTGACAGATCTGGCATTTTGACGTGATGTGGGAGTTTTACCTTCACGAAGTCTTGCACTTCATTCTTCATTTTCATGTTTTTCTTTTTCTTGGGGCAAGTGAAACTCACATAATGTGTTTCACACTATACATTCCCATTACATGCTTAAAAATAAATGTTCCAAAATGGGGTTTTAAAACCTTTTAAAGTTTAAGGCATTTACTTCAGCATTTAAACAGTTGTTCATCCCAAATCTTTGCATTATGCATGGGCTATGCTTTAAAGAACACACAACCAAAACACTAAATGTAACACTCCGTAAATGTAACATCAAGAATCTCGAACCCTATACAGTGAAAAGTGGTTCTTAAGGAACCCAAGATACTACAAAGTACATTTATTTTTATAATAAACAAAGGTTTGGCATATACTGTTAGTAAGTTAAATGCAGCTTTGTTGATTATAATGAGAGCATTCTCAGTGTTTTATTGTGCAACTCACTATATAATATATAGAGGGAGTAAGACTGAATATGCAGAAACACCCAGTTCAAGACTTGTGGGTCAGAAAGTCGCATAAAGCAAATTCCTGGAGAGGAGTGGTTATGGACCTAATATTTATTAACAGGTTTACAAAGTGATTGGAAGTACTGATAGATAAATAAATAAATTAAATAATAAATATAGTTAGAAATACATACCGTTCAAAAGTTTTGAGTTGGTTATCGGTTATTTTTCTTGACCGTTGCGTGAGCCCGTCCTGCTGCGACTGAAGGAGGGAAAATGGCGCCGGCGCGGTTTTTGTTGCCTAAGAAACGCACTTGGATAATAGCCTACTTTGACATGAATAAATGTAATTACTTTAAAAAAGGCTTAATGTAGGTGTGTAGGCTTAATATGAAATAGATCAATGTATTTATTATTGTTTGTGTGTTTAGCCTATTTGATAGCTTTTAGTTATTTATTTATAGACGACGTAAGCTATTAGATTAAATGAATTTCTGTAACTTAAACCATTAAAGTTAAAATAACATAGTGACTTATTTAGTTTGCGTTCTACTTAATATAATACGTTTTTGAGTTCACATCACAAAATTTGTTAAGCTGAATTAACTTTTTTAAAGTTTTAAGTAAAATGAACTTATTTCATTTAGTGAATTCCACAGTTGGGTTTTACAGTGTATGTTTTTGAAAGAAGCAGCCATTATCTGACTTTTCAGTGTCACGTGATCCTTCATAAATCATTCTAATATCCTGATTTGGTGCTGAAAAAAACATTTCTTATTATTATCAGTTGTGCTGCTTAATATTTTTGTGGAAACTGTGATACATTTTTTTCCTCTTTACTGTCACTTTTGATCAGTTTAATGCATTAGTGCTTAATAAAAGTATGTTTTAAAAAAATACATAGCCTACTGACCCAAAACTTCTAAATGGCACTTTATTAATATATCATCATATTCATTTGTTCGACTTGTGTTATGTCTTGAATCTGTTCATTTAATCTGACTTTTCTTATTCTTCACTACAGAAAGTAGGAAATTAAACAGCATAACCGTTGACCCAATAACATGATGTGATCTAGGAGAGGGGTCCTAAAACAAAGTATGATTACAATTATGTAAATAAATAAATAAATAAATATATGATCTAATTAAACCATTATATGTAGTTTCTAAAATATAGTACTTGTATAAATGACTGGTTTAGTAAACGCTACTGTTTCTGTAAGTAACTGTATTTTTAATGACACGCGTCTTAATCATTTTAATTTACAAATACACACAATCCCCCACCCACGTGCCTATAACACACAATGTGTATAATAAACGTGGTCACTTGGAAGAGAAGGAAGATTGTGAGTAACACTGAGGTGCAGAAATGTGGAGAATGTCTAGCATGTTTACCTGGAACAAACATGAACACACACATTCACAATTGCTCTATCTGCGGGATTTATTATTCAGTCCAAGATTAGTGATAGTGATTGACAGAACATTTCACCAAAATACTGGACAGCAATAACAATATAAGCAAAAACTGAAATATAGATCCTGTGTGATAAGCACTGTGATCCGTGACTGGTTTACAAGTGTGTGTAAAGAATATAAAGGACAGAAGACGACGGTGGCATGTGTTTGGTCTTATCAGTCCTTTTCTTTGTTAGTGTGTTTATATGACTGGGGTAAGTGTTATCATTGTCACTTGTTCTTGAGAATGTTGCCCAGAAAAAAAATATTTGCTCAGATGTTGCTCTTTCAAAGCTGGAATTCTCAGTTTCAACACTGTTTTGTACTAAGACAGTGATATTAAAAGTCCAAATTCATTACCTTATTGATGATGCATACTAAATACAGGCAAGCAGATGAGCCCAGAATATGAATGCAACATGCTAAGTTGCATGTTATGCGTTTTTTCCATAGAAAACCATTAAATAAAATAAATAAAATGCTTAGTAAACTTTATTGCATTAAGACAGTGCTTTATACTCTGGGCTCATCTGTTTGGTCTTTGTCTTGGTACATTAGTACTTAGTACAAAATTGTATATATTACTTTACTAGTTACTTGAAAAAAGTAATCTTGCCAACCCTGTTTACAGTATCATAGTTTAGATCATTTAGTCTCCAAAGAATTTTGATGCAAACACAGCAGGAAAATTTGCCAATCTAAATGAAACAATATATATTTAAAAGATTTAGTTTTGTTGTATCATCTGTTTCATATAATTCCACCCTTACACTGTGTGTGTCTACACTGGATGCGAGCATGCAGACATGATGCTTATAACATAAAACCAAAATGAACTCTGGTTGGTCATTTCACATGTCAGTCAAAACCCCGCTTTATGCTGATGGTCACAAGTCTGAGACTAAAGAGGCACAAAGACAGAAGTGATATACTGTGCCACACAGAAACCTCTGGGACAACCTTTAACCTTTTTGTACAGTTTACATATTTTTTCAGCCTTTAATTTAATCATCCTGAAAATGGCTGTTAACAGTACACATACTTTTATACATATACATCCCCATAACCAGTCAGACCTAACCTGTAACTTCTGTGACCTCTATAAACCAAAGACCACCAGACAAGTGCTTTTCCTCAATCATAATTCATGAGTTACACACACATACACATTTAAGCCAAAAAATTTCAGCAAAAAAAGATAACTTGAAAATAATCGTACATTTTAAATGATACATGATGGACACATTGTGGATGTTAAACATTAATGGAAAATTTGTTTGCAGACATAACTTGGTTTGTTATTTTGTTTATAAATAATATAATATAATATAATATAATATAATATAATATAATATAATATAATATAATTGTTTTGAGTTTCTCTCTGTGGTCAGCTTAGACTTCAGCTGTGAAGGAAATGTTACAGCACAGCGGTCAATCTCTTCTCTTCTGCAACCCACCAAGTCTGAATCCAACCAAATCTCCCCACAACTTAAACAAATGCTTCCATAGTGAAAGTGACTGACAGGTGGAGAAACTCTGACCTCAAGGTTAAATAGGCATACTGTTTATTGGAATGAAGGGATGTGTGTGTATAGATGTGTATATGTGAGGTGGGGTTGAGGAAGTCAAGGAAGACATGTGTCTTCGAAGGGCAGCGTTTACAGTGGGAATCCATGCATGCTGGAAAGGAAAATACACATGATGTAGGAATGAGAGAGTACTGATGGAGATCACACAGTGAAAAAGAGAGAGGGAGAAACCAGATGGACTGAGAGACTTCAATATGATTTCCAATCGGGAATTTCTGCATAGATGTTCAAGCAGGACTGGCGTTCAGAGAAAATGGCTTTATCTTGTCTCAACATGCAGTATTCATGCATTTCAATTACTTAAAATCGACAGATACACGTACAGAGCCTTGCAAATGTTCTCAGATTTGTCAGCACAGTTTAGATTTTTTGTGCCAAGTTTTGTTATCCACCAGATACGCATAAATGAATAAATAAAATGACTTTAATAATTCTTAGAGGGGAAAAGCTCTTAGATTTGCTGTGTATAAATGGTTTTTGAAGGTTTGTCCCATTATCTGAGCAGATCCTCTGTATTTCATGATTCATTTGACATTTCTCCATCTATCCTGCATGTTGATTGGTGGGGGGGGGGGGGTCACAACACACAATTACACAAAGACAACTAATTTTACACTTCCATTCATATCATATTAAAATTGGCATCTAAACTGATTAAGGTATTTTCTTCTCAAATCAAACAACATAAGTATTCTTGCTTGGACCCTTTATAAATAGAGAGAAAAAAAGGGTTTCAGATATCATCTGAACTCATGCTGTAGTGTATCTTCCAGAACAGACTGAATCAATAAATATTCTCCTGAAGAGCACAGGAAGATATACTGTGACACATGAACTTATGAGATGGACCACACTCTGTGTGTGAGTGACAGTTGGAGAGTCATTTTTAGCAATGATGGACAGGCACGCATACAGGTGGGACACACACACACACAAACACAACTGTGCCGCGACCAGAGTCTAAATTCTTTTTCATACAAACCTCACACATAAAATGTAAGAAAAACATCATCATATAATGCTTATTATTAATTGCTTTTTTTTTTTTGTAAGCCCCCATGTCCATTGTGATCTTCAAGGAGCTGCATGTGTGAATGTGCATTTTCATGTATTTATATGAGTTTCCTGTATTCTGCATGTGTATGTTCTCCTAATGTGCAGTTTCAGTGAAAAGGTCTTTTGTCCCTTGCCCTCTCCAGACTTGGCCTACATTACATGCATTTTTAATCAAAGTATACTGTACATGTGTCTTTATCCCTTGTTCAACTTTATGGACCTTTTTGTCATTTTCATTTTTTTAAAATCATTTTGTCTGTGTTAATGCCAACTGCATACATTTTGGCACAGGTGTGTATTTTTAGTGGCATTTTACTATTTCACCACCATTTCCTTTAAAAATCTGTTTTGCACTATAACACAAAATAGTTTCTCTCAGGACCTTAAACGACAAAAATGTCCCCATTGCAATTTTTTATTCCCAGGGCCATTTAACTATAAAATAATGCAATTTTTGTTAATAGGCTTTTATTCTGTTGGCAAGGCTTCAAAAATGTAAATTTGTACGATTTTTTTACCAGATGGTGCCATTTTCTCAGGTTTGGCCTATAAAGCAAATACTCATTTTATTCCTGTTTTCTGCCTCTGCATGTTATGAAGCCAGTTGGATAAATTATGCAGCTATAATTGTGTGGGTGTGTTGGTATGGATGTCAGAGTTTGGTTTATATGTGTGTAATAAATAATTTGTGTGTGTGTGCTTGTAATATTTGAGAGAGAAAACTCTCTGTAAATCACAAATCCAACCACTGTGTACCTGCTGGCATCTAATGGGGACAATTTGGTACTGCGCCCAAAAGCTCATTTTTTGAGATATCAACCTCAAATTTGGAACACAGCTTGTTTAGATTTTTGGCTTTGATTTTCAAGCAGATTTCGAGTTTCATTAAATATTAATTTTATATAAAATAATGTTCATAAATCATATTCATTTTAAACCTCTATAATTTTTTACTTCAACAATAATCTGCCAAGGGTCTTCTTTAAAATGAGGCCAAACTTAAGTCTGTGCTCCCAAGCTTCAAATTTTTCTTAAAGTTTTTTGACATGGACATTTTTGTCCTCTATGGACCTATGTGTAACTTTTTTTAATTGACATACAAGGGTTAAAGGACAAAATAGCAACATAAAACATTACAACCATAAATATTTAAAGGTGCTAAAGAGGATCTTTTCGTCGACTGAGAAACCAAGACTGTTAGTGAGTTTTTGAAATGAGCGCATGCGTAAGAACAACCCCCCTCCTTTCACAGCTCATTTCGAGGGAACGCCTCCCAAAACTCGTGCACGAGTATTGGAACACGAGTGTTTACCACCGACATTCGCTGTGTCGTGTTAGTGGATTCATTATGTCGGACTCACCGCAGGTAACTCATAATCTGCAGTTGTTACTCCTGTCTCCTGACAAAAACATTGCATGCGGCGTCTGTATAGTGTGGAAAGTTACTGGAGCGCGCAGCCGTGCACAAGGAACGTCATGGCAGTGATTGACAAGCCAGAGGGCCAATCGTTTACGCGATGATCGCATAAACGATTGGCTGATGTTTTTAAGGCCCTACCTCGTGCACAGATGATGTATATTAATATTATTCCTTTCAGTGCACCTAATAAATAGTCTTTTATCAGTTAGTAAAGACAGTTTCAAGTAATATTGCAAAAATGTATAAAACAAAACATCCTCTGTAGCACCTTTAATATTAATCAACACAACATGACAAGAACAAATATATGATTAACATTTCATTGACACTTAAAAGACTATACATTGAAACAATGACAAAAGTATTAAAAATTGTCCTAAAACCATTAAAAGAAGAAATGGTTCTTTCCTTTCAAAATCAATCCTTACATGATGCCCATATTAAATCAGCTCGTTGTAATTTACACCGCAAATGAACTTATATTATTAAATATGAAGCCAACAAACCAATTAGTGCTTTAAAGATGCAGAAATGAAACAGCCTATGCACAATTGACCTTTGCATAGTTTATAATGATGAGTTAAACCTGTAGTCTATCCAGAAACAAATCATAACACAGCTAATAAGCAGTATCAAGCATCTGTAATGAAGAAGCAGTATAAAATATCTTAAAATTCCTTGTTGCTGGGGCTTATTTCTAAAACTTAAACCTCACTTAAGTTTCTTTACTAAATTATCAATATGGAGTTTAAACGGCAAAATGTCATCTAGAATATGACCTATTAAATGTGGGCAAAAAAAGAGAACCATATCAAACCCAGCAGGGGTTTATTAGATATTCTGGGTCGCTCTGTACTTTTTGATGAAACACTCAAAGCTCTGAGTATTGTGACTGATGTGCTCATGTCTCCCAACTGCAAAGCGGTGCTGAAACACAGACTGTGTGATCTAGGTGTTCTGCGCTGCTCTGCTGAGCTCTTTGTTTTGATAGACTGTCTGAGTCGGCCACCGTGGTGCTGATGATCAATGTTGACTCTCAGAGGTCAGACAGGCAAAGGAAATTCACTCTGTCTCTTCTTAGCTAATGAGGTGGAGTGCCTTAAACAGATCCAAGAGCAGTTTATCAAGTCTTGTGCTTAAAGGCTTAGAACAAAAAAACTAACAAACATAACATGGTATTCTTTGAGGTCCCTTTGAGTAACATGTATAATATTTATACACTCTTAAAAATAAAGGGGGCTTTCGCTGTGATGCAACAGATTTTTACTAAACTAAAGATCTACTATAACAAACCTTTTATGGATGTTAAAGGTTCTTAATGGAACCATCAATGCCAATAAAGAACCTTTATTTTTAAGAGTGTATGGTATACCATATATATATATATATATATATATATATATATATATATATATATATATATATATACACACACAATATTATACATGAAATACCATGATGAATATCGTAAACATTCGGTAGTTAGAAATCCAGCCCGAGGCCGAGACCATCTAAGACCCATCAAAAATAGACCCTTCAGGGTTCAAATCCAAACCAAGACTTGTTTGTCAATTTTAACAGATGAAGAAATAAATAGAACAACTGAATTCATTGCAGTGTTAATTTTCAGACACAGCAATAAATATTTACATTATCAATACTGTGGTAATAAAACAGCACCATGACCAGAACTTTATGTAAAAGTGCCATGGTATTTTTTTGGAGCTACTAAAGTGTGGGAGATCTTAGAGAAAGACAGAAATATTTAGTAAGCTAGACATAGAGATTGATGGAAAGATGTGAAGTTTGTTCATCTGTGTTTGACATACACGGCAAGACAGAATTGTGTGACATGTCTGTACTCTTGTCAGCTCAGTACTTCATAGCAGACATTTCTGACCCACATCAACCCAAAATCAGACTTAAAAGAACAAGGGAGACTCAAAAACAAGCAGACTGTTGCACAACAAAAAGTTCATAGAAAAAAATATCAGTGTATATGATTGGTGCTGTTGAAGATTTATCTTTGATATAGTGCCACAAAAACTATTTGGACACTTAAGCCACACTCAAAAATAATATTGCATCTGTTTAACTATGGACACACTAACATTTTGCAGTGTCTAAATAAACTGGTCAATTGTAATTTTTTGTTTTGTTTTGTAAAAAGTCTATTAAGCTCACCAAGGCTGCATTTATTTGATCAAAATACAGTAAAACAGTAATATTGTGAATCATTGTTACAATTTATAAGAACTGTACATTTTTATTTTAATAATATAATTAAATATATTATATTTCAAAAAACAAAGCTAATGGTGATTTGGTACTCGAGACACATTTCTATTTATTATCAGTGTTGAAAACATTTTTTTTGTAGAAACAGTGCATCATTTTATTTAGGATTCTTTGATAAACAGAAAATTCAAAAGCATTTATTTGAAATAGAATTTTAATGTAAACTTGCTTCTTTCTCTCTTTCTTTTAAAAAAATCTAACTTGTTTTTTTATATTTCTTAATTAATACAATGATATTTATTTCGAAGTCTGACTTAATTGGCAAAACATCATTAATTTCGGGCCCACTGTTATGTCCATGGCGTATCATATATTGCAATACCTCGTATTTCCACGGTGGGACAGTAGTGTTCTTCTAGTAATTCAACTAGATGACAATGAGTCTTGCACCGCTAGGTGGCGTCATTGCGTTAGAATTTATGATTCTCTGCTATTTCCGATGTGCTGCACACAGAGAATGTGGACGTGCAGAGCAGACTTCGTTGTATAGATAAAAGATAACAGCCCTGGCTGAAGGACTCTGATTCACCACTGAGCTATCCCAAGGACAGAAAGAAAGGAAATTAGATATAAGCGAGAAAGACTGAGTAAGAAAGAGAGAGTGTTTTTGTGGTCCAGTGGAGAAAAACATACAGAAGCTGAATCCCACCCAGATATTTTGACTAAAGTGAACAAACTCAGTTAGTGTGAGGCATTTAGAAGAGAACAAATACTATTTAGATAAAAAAAACAGAAGTCCTTTACTGTCTGCTTCTATTAAAGATTAAACAATTAATCGTACCAGAAGAGCTTATGACACTTTTTGTGTTATTTTAAACTCCTTTTTTTGTAGAAAGACCTTTATGGTGTCTGTGCTGTGGTTGACAGTTTTCATATTAAAGTAATTTGGAATATGTACTAAAATTAAGCCCATGTAGATGTATTAAAGCCTCTTTGATTCTTAACAACTGAGAGCTTGAAATGTAGTAAAATATGCTTTTCTCCTCAGTTACACTCTATAACATCACATTTTCTGCAAGGGAATGTGACATGAAACCTCCAAACCACTGATCTCATATATAATTGATCTTATAATTATTTTAGTAAAATTCAGATGTGAGCTTCCAGTCAAAAAAGTTTCTTCATTCTGTGGTTCTTTGAGAAATTGGACATTTATAAAGCCACCAGCCAAGTGACTTTGTCTCAGTACTTCAAATAGATTCAATAATAGACCTGCATTAAACAGAAATATAAACATGTATCATTAAAAAAAAACATTTCCACATTTCCAAAAGATAATACCAGAGTTGTGACCCGTTGTTGGCCTTTATATTGTAGGTTCTCTTTCTATATTTCACCAGCTATGAGTTCAAAAATGTTTTTTAGTTTTATGTAAATTGCTTATATATCATATGAACCAGAAAAACAAAATGACTACTGTTTAATATAGACATGTGATATTCATAATATAATTATTTTGTCAAAATCATAAATTTTATGTCTGATTGAGGTGACAAATCAATAGATTGAGCAACAGTTAAAATAAAAATAAATTCAACCAATTCAATTCTTTAAAGTAATTTCAATTTGTTTGCATATTGTCAGTATTTATCATAATCATCATCATCATCATGATAAAAGTAATTATTGTTGTCATTATTATTATTAGTAGTAGTAGTAGTAAAAAAATTAAGTAGCCTAACAATATAAATGTTCATTTATGACATTTAAAAGTCTTTATATAAAATGTCTGATATCTTATTATTAAACACATAATAATAATAACAATTTGTTACAAGTTATAATTATTATGATCATTATTATTATTATTTAAACAATTTTAAAAATTAAAATATCAATTTACACACAGCTTTTAAAGTCTTCATATAAAATGTCAGCTATCATATTATTAATAATAAAAATATTAATAATTTACTTTTACTTGTGTTTTTTTCCCGAATAACTTTGACATTTTGTTCCGAGTGTATATTTCAGTAAAACAAAAACAAACCACTGATCACTCCTTATATCCACAACAATGTATGGAATACCACAGAATTCCCATCTAGGGGCCGCTGTGTGGTGGGAGGAGCGGAAGTTGAGGAAGTCGTGTATTAGATCGGGGGATGAAGAGCCCGTGTTTGTTCTAACTGTGCGCCGCTCAAGAGTTCAGGAAGCGTCTATAAAACCATCCTGATACAAAACACACACAGTCACCCGCGCGCACTTATCAGGACTGTGACGCGCGCGCGGCTGGATCAGGACACTTTTGCATTATGCATTCGGACTGCAGGCTGCTGGGATGGACGCGTCGGTAATGGTGGGCAGAGGGACCGGAGGGGCTGCGGTCTTCATCCTGATCGTCTTCATCGTACTCCTCGGTGCCAGAAGCTCGCGGGCGCAGAAGGGTACGTGATCTTCCGAGGGGGTTAAAGTTTTTTATGAGTTGGTAAACTTCTCGTAAACGGCTTCACCACCTCTGGGTTTGGGACTGATTGCGGTTTCAAAACAAACTCTCGGTGTGGTGTGGTGCAGTGGTAACTGAAACTAGTGGTATCTGAAAGAGTGTAGGTTCAAACCCAGGCTCGGTTCTTGAACAGTCACAGTTGTATGTTCGATCAAGACACTTATCCACACCAGTAACTAACCAAGACATTTAACTAGCAGGGCTGAACCTGTAATAAATTCAGTTGGTAAACACCTCAGCAGCTAAATAAGTATAAGTGCGCGTGCATTCTTGCATTCTCACATTGTTGCTGTGCTACAGCTGGAGCAACAGAAGAGCGTGATGACGCAACGCCTGACATGGGCCGCGCGCTGCCCCCACTGCTTTCCCAAATATGTAGTGAGTTCATGTGCTGTCCAGTGTCAAGATGCTGCATTTAATCAGACTAACTAGCAGCTTTTAAAGGGATAGTTCACCTAAAAATGAAAATTATCCCATGATTTACTCACCCTCAAGCCATCCTAGGTGAATATGACTCTCTTCTTTCCGACAAACACAATCGGAGATATATTTCAAAATATCCTTAGTCCTCCAAGCTTTATAATGGTTGTGAATGGCAGCCCAAATTTTGAGGACAAAATGCATCCATCCATAAAAAATGAACCCATATGACTCCAGGGGGTTAATAAAGGCCTTCTGAAGTGAATCGATGCGTTTGTGTAAGACGTATATCCTTATTTAAAATTTTATAAAGTAAAATAATGAGCTTCCGGCGCATCAGCCGTACGCATTCGACGTACGTCCAAAAGCATTAACTTGCATAACATATTACGCATTATATGTTATATTGTAGAGCTTTATATGGCATATAAAGTTTTAAATAAGGATATACGTCTTACACAAATGCATCGATTCACTTCAGAAGGCCTTTATTAACCCCCTGGAGTTATATGGGTTCATTTTTTTTATGGATGGATGCATTTTGTCCTCAAAATTTGGGCTGCCATTCACAACCATTATAAAGCTTGGAGGACTAAGGATATTTTTAAATAAATCTCTGATTGTTTTCGTCTGAAAGAAGAGAGTCATATTCACCTAGGATGGCTTAAGGGTGAGTAAATCATTGCATAATTTTCATTTTTGGCTGAACTATCCCTTTAATGCTGCCTTCACATGCTCTCGGAATTCTCGTAAATACGAGTTTCCTAGGTAAAAATTGCACATGAACGCCCTCCCATTTCGAAACTTGAATGCGATGAGCTCATAATCACGACTTCAGAAGTGGGAATTATCAAATTTCCGGTAGCATGTGAAGGCAGCATTACTCCTTCTCAGGTAATCTGATGTTAACCCGGTAAGTTTTTCCAAGAAGTGTTACACATACAAGAACAGCACTTTTACGCAATATCATAAAAATATGCACGCTCACACAAGTTGAAGACTACAGATATATCAGTCCTCTAGAAAAAGATGTTTGATTCTACATGGAGCGAATTGCCCCCTCATGGATGCCACCATCTTGATATCACATGATCTGTCATGGCTGTTCCTAGTTCTAAACCATTTTTTATTCTTCAAACAAATAAAAAAAAAGCCATTAATATTGTTATATGTTGTCACAAAAGGTCAAAGATTGTTAAATGAACCGTCAGTTTTCCTTGTCAATAACGGCGGTAATGTTCAATGCCTTTTTCATTGTGAAGACTTTCAGATATGTTTCTGCAGAAACTGTGTTTCAATTATAAACCTACTCTAATGTTCAGTGAAACTTGTGACAACAAGCCCAATACAGACTGTTTTCTGAAAGAGCTGACAGTATAGTCTTCAGTGTCACTTGATCCTTCAGAAATCATTCTAATATGCTGATTTGTTGCTCAAGAAGCATTTTTTTTATTGCTATCAATAACAAAACAGTTCTGCTGCTTAATATTTTTGAGGAAACTGTGATATGTTATTTTCAGGATTCTACGATGAATAGGTCTTTTAAAAGAAATAGATATTTTTCTTTACATTTTAAATGTATTTAATGTCACTTTGATCAATTTAATGCATTCTTGCTGAATAAAAGTATTAATAAGAAATTTTCAGTGAAACATGTGACAGCTAGCCCCAGTTTCTCATACCGACTGTTATCTGAAATAGCTGACAGTACGTTCTGTGCATAAAACTTTGGAAATGTAAGGTTTGTGTGGGTGGAGTGAAGCTAAGGGAGACACTGAGACTAGAGGTGTAGGTGTGTGTGTGTGTGTGTGTGGAGGGGCCTGTTGTTTTTGCTCCGGGGGTCTGAATATTGTCCAGCAAGGATTACGTAACAACAGCGCAAGCTGAGTTTCATTCGGTGTGTAAACGCGTGACAGGCAGCGCAAGCAGCTGCAGTGCAATGCGATCTCATCTCTCTGTCTCTCTCTTTCTCTCCTATAAAGATTCAACAAGGAGTTCTTTTGCACAATTTCCAAGCAAAACATTTCACCGAATGAAGTTTAAGTGAAAAAAATCTGTTCTTAATTAAGACCAAATTATGGTACTTTCTTTTTGTCAAACATTAATGGAGCATGCAAATATCATCAAATTATGTTGATTTTACCTCATCCAGATTAGATAATTCCCAAAACACTAATGAAGAGTTTCATGCTATGTATACTGTATGTACCATTGATATACCATGGTATTTTTGGAATTACCTTGGAATACCATTTTAAGATCTAATGCATGATGTATATATCAAAGTACCTTTGAATCTGAGCTCTGCAGAGTGCTTGACCGTTTCTGGATGTTTTTCAGGGGACGGCTGTGGACACACAGTGTTGGGTGTGGGCAGTGGGAGCCTGGCGTCATTGGGGTACCCTCAGTCCTATCCCTCACACTCTGTGTGTGAGTGGGAAATAAGCGTGACCGCCGGATACACAGTCCTTGTGCGCATTGCGGATCTTGATATCGATACAAACAACTGCCAGGTGTCTTACCTGCGACTTTATAATGGCATCGGACCAGGACGAACAGAAATTGGTGAGAAACACTTATGGACTTGATGTGCATTTGTTGTTTTTTTTGTTTTTTTTTACAGGTCCTCAGTCCCATTTTGGAAAGAGAAAGTAACTTGGTCTTTTCAAAACTTTTGTGATCCATGGTCCTGTTTACACCTGTTAATTATAACATTTGTTGCCAGAAAATTGCCAGAAACTGATGTTAAAGTCAGTATGAAATCAAAATTGATGACTATTATCTTTTTAATGGAATACTGCATTGTTTGTTAATAATGATTTATCCGTGCAGATCCTTATATTTCGAAATTTATGTGCCCTCATAAACTCTCACTAACGAGATCGCATCAATTATCAAACAACAACAATCCAGTCGATTCCCAACTGACAAAATCAAGTCCTGCCCTACATATTTTCTTGTTCAAGGAGCCGTTTCTTTCTAATATACATCAGAATATGGAAGAAAAGATGTTTGCAATATTCATTTCCTGTTGACTTTAAAAACAGGTGTAAACAGGGTCTTGGTAATGGAAACAAAACTGCCCACTAATGTACAGAATATTAAGTAAATGGAAATTGAGAATTATTCTCATTTCTCTCTCTGCAGTGAAGTTTTGTGGAGGGAGAGAATGGAGAGACGCTGTTATAAAGTCAAAAGGGCATCAGGTCACCGTGCAGTTCATGAGTGGACCACAGAACAACGGCCATGGCCTCTTCCTCTCATACACCAGTAGTCAGCACACAGGTAACTAATCTGGATACATTTATTGATAGTCTTCACCTCTTTTAAAGCTTGTGCATATGCAGACCATGTACTGGGGTAGAAAGGTACACAAAAATGATGGTTCGGTACATATCTCGGTTTGGTATGTTTTCAGTACAGCAGGGCAACTGTTTTTTATTAAACAGTGGTTTACTGAATAAACTACATCTGTCTTTCAATAAAAAAGTCAGTCAATATTGCTTGCAACTGACAGCAACATACACTGCAGTTTATGGTGCTGTTGTAATTGGGGGAAGATATTTGGAGTGCTTACTCTTTTAGGTGCAAAATGTGTTGGCAAAATATTTTAGAATAAGATTAGAATTATTGCCTTTCTATTCTGGTACTTGTCTTTAGTGTCACATGATCCTTCAGAAATAATTCTGATATGCTGGTTTGATGTTCGAGAAGCATTTCTTATTATCATCAATGTTGAAAAATGGTTGTGCTGCTTAATATTTTTGCGGAAACAGTGTCACATTTTTTCAGGATTCTTTGATGAATAGGAAGTTCAAAAGAACAGCATTTTTTTTTTTTTTTGTAACATCATAAATGTCTTTTCTGTCAATTTAATGCATCCTTGCTGAATACAAATTAAATTCTTTTTAAAAAAGCAACTTTTATACAGTAGTGTATTTATTGTCCTGTATGTGTGAAAGCTTATTGTATGAATTAGTGTTGAAGTAGGCTTGGATGTCACAAAGGAGCTGCTATGGAAACTGTGTGTGTGTTTGTCCAGATGAGAGTGAGGGACATCATGCGAAACTGATTATTTCAGGAATATGTTTCTGACTCTCAGGGTGTTAGGGTTTTTCCTGGTTCCAGGGTGCGTCCTGAGAGCTTATGAATGGCAGGCAGTTAATTTAACAGATGAGGCAATAATTTAAAGTCATTCAAAATGAGAGGAAATGATGTAATGGCCATTGGTTCTTATGTCATACTGTACAAAGATGTCTCAGAGTTAGAAATGCATCCAAGAAACTAGATTTTTTTTTTTTTTTTCCACTTTCTTACAAATGTGAACACTTTCTTGTGCAAAATGGCCAACTCCTGAGTTTCTATCATACTCTTGTCCCTAGTTTTGGCTCGGGTTCCTCCTTTAATGTCTTTAGGATTTTTCCTCTTTACATCAGGTGAAAACATAAGTTAGAAAGTCAAGTTAAGGGTATTTATGTAGTATTTTATACAAAACAAATTGCTTCGAAGCAGCTTTAAAGTAAAAACCATGTGTGATTGTCTCAAAATTCAATTTCTGGAATCATTAATAGCAGTTATAATAAATAGAAGAAGAATAGCATCCATGTCTGTAGCATAAACAGTGTGTATGTTCAATATTGATGTCGAAGTTTAGTACTTAGAGAAGCCCAAAGATATACAGCTTTGATGCGAATGCTTAGCGTAAGCATACAGCATATATAAAGGTGCGATCACACCATGTCGAAATTACCACAATTACTGTATGTGATTCCGACTTGAGATTGTAAGAAGCGTTCGCGTCCTTGTGGAACTCTTCCTTGTTGTGTTGTGGTTTTGTCTATTGATTACTCAAATTACATCGATTCATTTTGGTGTTAATAATGTTGTCATCGAAATGCATAATTCATAGTCTGAGCAATAGTTTTCTGAGTCCATTTCCAATTGTTTTTTGTTGTTCTGTCTCCTCTGTTTCTTTTTTGATGGTGAAACAGTATGCCAGGTCTATTGTAAAAATTCAAGGCATATATGTGAGAAAAATCTAACATGCTAACAATAATTTGTCACATGCACTGTACACATACCCTAACATATACATAAAAACAGTAGTAGGCCTATACTTTGATCTTTAAAAGATTATAGCTGTTTACGTCACGCATACCTTTATGCTAGTTATTTTTGTAATAATGTCCAATGCTTCAGGAAAGTTTCAGTTTGTGATTGTTGAAACTGCAGCGTAAGCGCATTTGTGAAGGTGCTCTTTATAGCATGGTACATCCTCAGCCTTCAAATCTTTAGAATCACAGCTGTGCACTTTTGTGTTTGATGTGTTTTAACAATGACATTTGCACTTTGACCTCTCGGGCTGTCTGAGGTCAGGGATTCACGCTGCCATGTGGGAGCTACACCTGTTTACCCCAGTACTGAGTCACTGTGTGTGTGTGTGTGTGTGTGTGCACGTGCACAAGAGAGAGAGATCATATTTCCCATGAGTCAGGAAAGAGACAGATGAATCTATGCTGTGGGTATGAGTAATGGGTACAATAACACCACAAAATACCTTGAACCTTAGATGCGCACACACAGTCATACACACTCTAACAATTGTGGCTGGGCGTTTTGCACCACTCATATTTTCTTCGGAAAAAGTAACGGATGTAAATCTAGTTGATATTGATCTGTTCATTCAGATAGAGGCTTTCATCCACAAGTATGAAACCCAATACACCAATCTGTTACACCACTTACTGAATGGCCAGTGCGCACATAACAAGCACACACATAAATGGCTGCGTATTTTCTTTGTGTGGAAGGATGACATTAATCAATCGTGCCACCATGGCAACCATCTAATATGCTGCTTTATAAAATGCGTCTCTCTTCTCTCATCCTTCAGACCTCATCACCTGTCTGGAGAAAGGAGAGCACTTCAGTGAAGCGGAGTTCAGGTACCCACGTTTATAGCTGTCTGTGTGTGCGTGTGTGTGCGCGTTCTTGCGAATGTGTGTCTCATTTTCCCGCCCTGCATTTGCAGTAAATTCTGTCCTGCTGGATGCCTGACTGATTTTGGAGAGGTTTCGGGAACCATACCACACGGATACAGAGATGTGAGTATGCCACTATTGAGTGGATGTTAGATTAAAGGATTAGTTCAGGCACAAATTAAAATTTTGTCATTATTCACTCATGTTATTCAAAACTTGTATGACTTTAAAAAAAAGTCATACTAGTCTAAAAGGAGACATTTTTACTAATGCGTTAAGCACAAAGTATACTTCAGTTTTAACATGACCATTAGCATATGCATACACCTGAATGCGCAGCCTTTTAATGTATACTCCATTTGAAAGTGTGCGCGAACACATGTGGTCAACACATGCGCACAAGTAGAAGGATTCATCCTCGTCCAGTGTTTGCGCTATTTCTCTCCAGAAGTTATAAGTGATAAAAATATATATTTTTTGTACTCTTTTAAACTAGAGTTGTGTCTTATCCCCTTACTTTACTGTTTAATATATTGTTGTTGTAATCCTGGCTGAGTGGTTGTTCTGTTGTTGTTGTTTTTTCTTTGTTTTTTTTTGACTGTGAAAATAATATTGAGCGTACTATGGAAGCTTGTTTCCGCCACTGAATAAAAAATAAAAAAGGTCATTGCTTTTTGCAACTTTTGCAACTTTTTATATCAGAATTCTGACATTTGTTTCTTTTTTTTTTAAGAATTGTGTGATATAAAGTTTTAAAGGTGCCATCGAACTTTTTTTACAAGATGTAATATAAGTCTAAGGTGTCCCCTGAATGTGTCTGTGAAGTTTCAGCTCAAAATACCCCATAGATTTTTTTTTAAATAAATTTTTTTAACTGCCTGTTTTGGGGCATCATTAAATATGAGCCGATTTATGCTGTGCGGCCCCTTTAAATGCTGACACTCCCCGCCCACGGAGCTCGCGCTTGCCTTAAACAGTGCCTAAATAAAGTTTACACAGCTAATATAACCCTCAAATGGATCTTTACAAAGTGTTCGTCATGCATGCGGCATGTATGCGTCAGATTATGTGAGTATTGTATACTGTTATATTGTTTACATTTGATTCTGAATGAGTTTGAGGCTGTGCTCCATGGCTAACAGCTAATGCTACACTGTTGGAGAGATTTATAAAGAATGAAGTTGTGTTTGAATTATACAGACTGCAAGTGTTTAATAATGAAAATAGCGACGGCTCTCTTGTCTCCGTGAATGCAGTAATAACCGATGGTAACTTTAACCACATTTAACAGTACATTAGCAACGTGCTAACGAAACATTTAGAAACACAATTTACAAATATCACTAAAAATATCATGTTATCATGGGTCATGTCAGTTATTATTGCTCCATCTGCCATTTTTCGCTATTGTTCTTGTTTGCTTACCTAGTCTGATGATTTGGCTGTGCAGATCCAGACGTTAATACTGGCTGCCCTTGTCTAATGCCTTTCATAATGTTGGGAACATCGGCTGGCATATGCAAATATTGGGGGCGTACACCCCGACTGTTACGTAACAGTCGGTGTTATGTTGAGATTCGCCTGTTCTTCGGAGGTCTTTTAAACAAATGAGATTTATATAAGAAGGAGGAAACAATGGAGTTTAAGACTCACTGTATGTCATTTCCATGTACTGAACTCTTGTTATTTAACTATGCCAAGATAAATTCAATTTTTCATTCGAGGGCACCTTTAAAGTGTACTGCATTTGATAGCGGGCACAAACACAGACGCTTGACACATGCACGCTAGAAAGTTTTATCTTAACTAGTGTCTGTGCTATTTCTCTCCAGAATGCCAGATGCAAATGTCCTTTTTTAAACGGGAGTTCTGTGTATCTCTTAATTCCCCTCACACATGCTTTGTCAAAGCGGCTGTCAATTGTTGTTGCGGTCATGTGTAGTTTGTTATTGTTGTTCTGTCTCCTTTATTCTTTCTGATTGTGAAACCACAGCCAGGTCACTGTTGGCACCTTGTGGACAAACTAATTTGTACAAAATTAAGGCAAACATTCGAAAGTGTCTGTGTACTATGCTACGTTGAATGGGCGTCGAAGATTTCAACGTTGAATGGGGGTCAAAGCTTTCAAACTTCAAAAGTGAAGTAAAAGCACTCTAAAGGCATCTTAAAAGTGCTCCATTTGACTTGTGCACTTTATTCCAAGTCCAGAAAACAACTAACAATTTGAGAACCACTGCGACCAGACTGAGTCATTGAGTTCACCGAAAATATCTGACTCAGACAAACCAGACATCTCTTAGGGTTCTCTAGCTTCTGCAATATATGATTTGTTTATCCTCTTTAACTGTGGTGATTCAGCTATTGCTCTTCAAAGTAAAATATTCTCTTTGGATCCATGTTTGAAATGTGCCATCCGAGTTCTTTACATTCTTCAGCAATGTTAATAAAAATTCATTCCATAAGTAATGTGTAGTAAAATTATTTAAAAATTCTTTCTTCAGTGAATTGCATCATTTTAGAAAAGGTCGGTCATTGAAAACATTGGTAGCTACAGAAAATTGTCTTTCAGGCTCTTGAGGTTGCACAATTGCACAGATAAGCGATTCTATCGTGTAATGTTTAACTATTTGTTTGTACTTCAAAGCAAACTAATATTTTAAATGCTTATTTACAATGCTTCCATTGTAAGTGCACCGCCTGTTAATGTTTTTACAAATTAAGTCAAAATTATTGTTGGTGGTAAGCAAAAGCTAAGGGTGACCACACACTGTCTTAGCTGTATATTAGGTCATTTCTGATGACCTCATCACTGCTTTAATGCTTTCTGCTTGCTTTAAACTGGATGATTTCACATGTGAATTTACACAATAGGCAGTTGTCTTCTGAGAGCATGTTTCAAGCTTGAACATGGTTGAGATTGAGGGAAAGACAGAGTGAGAAGCAGGCGTTCTTTTGAAGTTTCGTCATTGTAAATGATTCTGTGTGTCACTTTCAGAGCTCTTGGTCTCTTAGGGGCGTGTTGGTATGCACGTCTGTGTGTTTGGATGTATGTGCGCATGTTTTTATGTGTGTATGACAGCGTGTTTCCCGGGGAGATGTTAGATCAGGTTTGGCTGAATGGTTTTCTAATGCAGACCAGCTGACAACAGTCTTGTTTCTCAGTTCAGATACACCCTCAGAATTAGTGTGGGGCCCATATGACGCTTTGTGAACTTGTGTGTGTGCTGTGTTTTTTGTGGCAAGAGCAGTGTTTTATTTTGCCCAGAGGAAGTGGTGTATGTTTGCGGTGTCGTTGTGTGTGGGTGTTGAGAGTTTGCCTAGTGTGTGTGGGTGTTGAGAGTTTGTCTAGTGTTTGTGGTCTCTTATTGGTTTGGAATCCCAACTGTGTGTGTGTGTGTGTATAATCAGAACTGTCATTTTTTTTTCTCTTTTTAAACTAGCAATTTTACTATTATTCCAGTGCCTGGCAGCAAGTGGCTCTGGCCATGTACACACTGCAAAGAGATGCAGTTGTCATTTCTCTTCTGAGAGCTTTAAGTCCTCCTGCTTATGAGTTGTCGTGATTTCACTATAATGTGCATTCGAGTGTCACTGTGAATATAAGTGAAACGTAAAACACGCATCTGTGGATCAGATTGTTTAAAAGTGTTTATTAGGAGTGTTTTTCTTTCTGACAGGACTGATTCTATTGCTTTCACATGCATTACAGTGTGCAGTCTTGATTATTTATTTGATTAATTTGTACATTCTTTAGACACATAGGCAGCTAATTAAGAAACACATGAAGCTTTTAAAGCTCTAATTCAACAAAATTGAGGGAAGGATGCACATTAGGTGTGTAAATGATACTTGCATTTTATCCTTTTTGTGCTGCCACAGCAGATGGTTAATGTGGTACATTTCCTGTCAACTCATAAGCTGCTAAATGAGTTGTATTTTCTGGCAAGCTTTAATGCTATTCTTCTTCAATAGTCTCCATAATGCATGTAGAATAACACTGTATAGTCAACATTCACAATTGAAACCTAACCCCGATACCAACTTGCATCTGACATGATTCTTTAATGGACACAAAACATATTTGGTTTCAGAATTCACTAAAAATTCATGTTGACAACCAAATTTTCAATAAATCTACAAAGTAGCAGAACTGAACTGAGTGATGAGAGTAGAAGGAAAAAAAACAGAAGAAATTAAAATTCTGTCATTCACCCTCATGTCATTCCAAACTTGTTTGACTAACTTTCTTCTGTGTAAAAAAGATGTTTTGAAAAAGTCTAGACCCCACTGATTTTTATTGTATATAATCTTGTTTTTGGACCGAATTGACATTCGTTGTGGACAAAACAGTTGAAACATTCTTTAGAACATTTGTGTTCCGTGAAGTCATAAACATTTAGAACAACATGAGGATGAGTAAATAATGTCCGAATTTTTAGTTTTGGGTTGACTATTCCTTTATTGAGCAAAAACTAAGTGGTACATGTCTGTCAGCTGTAGTTTACTAAGAACAGGATAATAATATGTTTCTGGTCACTAATGTTAGGTTGTTGAATAACACCTCATATGTTGCTATGGTTTTCACTATGTCAGCAACCCCGAGTTTAAGGTTATATTCTGTACACACAGAAAGATAATTTAAAGGACCTATTATGCAAAATTCACTTTTATAAGGTGTTTGAACACAGATGTGTGTCCACAGTGTGTGTAAACAACCAGCTTATAATGGTAAAATTTTTTTTATTTTTATAATCCCATTAATCATAAAAGGTCTCTCCAAACACATGGTTCCAGATTTCCCCCTACTCTTACGAAAAAGTAGGGGGAAACCCCGCCCATGACTGGTGACTATCTGCTCTATTAGCATAGATAGCCTGAGATAGCCACACCTGTAACCTTTTAGCCCTGACTAAGGCCTGTGTGCCGAAACGCGTTAGCAAATTAAAGTCTTGATCTTTTAGCTCCAGTTTTTTGTTTATTTCTGATTGTTTATTACATGCTACAAGTGTTGCTGGTCTTGTTCAAAAATAACGAGTCACTGAGGACACCATGCTTGAATTTAATTTATGAAGGAATTATGCTGAAAAGTTTGTAAAGTGTTATGTATTTGCGCAAATCATTTTAAGCCGAACTGCTTCACAAATGAGGGTCAGTTCAAGGCTGGATTTTCATGATGGGATGGGAAAAAAACAGATTTTTTATATAATCCATTACCCCAGTCTTTAGTGTCACGTGATCCTTCAGAAATCATTCTAATTTTAAATCACTTCAAATTTTACCGCCCAAGAAACATTATTATTGTCGACGTTGAAAACAGTTGTGCTGCTTGATATTTTTGTGGAAACTGTGATGCATTTCTTTCAGAATTCTTTGATGAATGAAAATGTCAAAAATACACATTTATTTGAAATGGGAAATCTTATGTAACATTATAAATGTCTTTACTGTCACTTTTGATGACTTTAATGCATTCTTGCTGAATAAAAGCATGAATTTCTTTCAAAAAATAATCATACTGACCCCAAACCTTTGAACAGTATTGTATACGCATTTGTCACTCCCAAAACTTTGCTATGTGTCTTGTGAGAACTCTGTGTGTAACTCAGTCTAAACTCTGGAAGAAGTTCCTCTAATGAATCATCCATCATTCTTTATCACAGTGGCATAAATGATACCACTGCAGTTCTGCTTCAAGGATGTGACCTCATCATGCCAAATCGCAGCTTGTGGGTTTTAGGTGAGTGAGTCAGTGTCAGCTGTCTTAATGTTTCACCGTCTCTTTCTGCAGTCTTCTCCACTCTGTCTGGCCGGTATTCATGCGGGTGTGGTCTCCAACACTCTGGGGGGGCAAATCAGTGTGGTCAGCAGCAAAGGCATCCCACACTACGAAAGCTCACTGGCTAACAATGTGACATCTGTGCCGTGAGTAACCCATTTGCATTCTTGCTTGCTTTCTTCATGGGAAAATCTATTTCATTTGATTACCGGGCTTGCAAGGCATTGCAGTTTTGAAATTTTTCTAAACTTTGTTTTTTTTCTTCTTTCTGCAAATCAATTCTGTTGAACTGCTTAATGCAGGGGTTTTCAAACTTTTTGATACCAAGGACCACCAAATATGCTGATCCACTTGCAAGTGACCGTCTTCTTAGAACATAAATAGACAACATATGCAATTATATGAAAATATTAAGTTTTAAGATTTTATGTAGATATTTAATTTTTCATCATATATTTTCATATATCCATTGTTTTTTTTTTATTTACAATTATAGAATTTGTCTGATTGCAAGCATTTTATGATTTTACAAGATTATATGAAAGCTATAGTCATATTGCACTTTTTTTGTTTTTCAATATTTTGAAAGAGCATATAGGCCTAGAGGTAAATTAATGTAGTGATGAAGTACTGTCATAAACATCAAAGGAGCACATGGATCCATCTTGGCATTATGAATCGTTTGTTGCCATAGAAACAAATACTTTCTGAGTCAGAGGACCCGAACTGCTTTAAATTGTCATCTGGTAATTATGGTAATTCCAACATGACGTGAACACAGCATAAGTGACAGCTTAACATTTGCATACTGGATGCATTTATTTGCAACTCTCTATAGCCGTCTACACTGCAAAAATCTAGCATTGTGTGTTTATTCTCATGTACAAATCTAGATGCATGCTGTGTGCAAAACATCTCTGATGTAGCATTTCATTTAAACCGAATCGAAGCCCACAACCTGAACTTACTAAAGCATTTTGCTGCCTTGCAAGCACTGGTATTTCCTTCTGGAAATGCAAACTTAGTTTTATCCCTCTCTTTGGTTAAGTTTTTTTTTTTTTTTCTCTCCGTGTAATAAATTGATTGATAGCTCTGTGTCAATCTGTGTAATAAATTGATTGATTGGTAGACAGAATGATAGCTCTGTGTCTTTCTCCCTCTTACAGTGGAAATCTATCCCCCAGCCTTTTTACTTTCACGACTAGCGGTGAGTGAATCAGTAATGTATCAAACCTTTTCCCTTCTCTATTTATTGGATTTGCAGTACCCTCCAGAAACCAAAATAGTTTTAAAAAAATGTTTATATAACTTAGAGATTTGATAAAGGAGTTTGTTCTTTATTCCTGTCACTTCTATAGAAATTACCTATACCTTGAATATCTAATAATAGAAACTTTCATTTTCTCTCTCTGTAAGGTTGCTATGGCACTTTGGGTTTGGAGTCGGGGGTGGTCAGCGACTCTCAGATCACAGCCTCGTCGGAGTGGGAATGGGGCGGTCACGGAAAGGAGCCCACTGTCTGGGGCCCCACAGGGGCCCGCCTCAAAACACTGGGACGTCCGTGGGCAGCAGCCAACAGTGACACAAAAGAATGGATTCAAGTGGACCTGAAGAAAGAGAAAAGAATAACAGGTAGAGTTTGTGTATGAGAGAGAAAAGATCAGTGTGTTTTCATCTACTGCATGTCTTGATTGATCAATCAGTCGAATCTACTTCTCAGGTATTATGACCACTGGCTCCACCCTCCCAGAATATCAGTTTTACGTTTCGTCCTATGAGGTGTTATATAGCCATGATGGACAGCAGTGGAAACCCTATCAGGAAGTGGGATCAGATAAAAACAAGGTATGGAGGATTACCTTAGTACTCTAGAGGATGTAGTTCTCAAATAAACCTAAAAATACAAATTTCGGGTAAAATGAAACATTTTTAATTGCACTTACTTTTAAGTATTAAAGGGTTAGTTCACCCAAAAATGAAAATTCTGTCATTAATTACTCGCCCTCATGTCATTCCAAACCCATAAGACCATTCATCTTCGGAACACAAATGAAGATATTTTTAATGAAATCCGAGAGTTTTCTGTTCCTTCATAGAGATCCAACACAGCTTCCACTTTCAGGGTCCAGAAAGGTAGGAAAGACATCAGTAAAGTACGCCATGTGACTCCAGTGGTTTAACCTCAATTTTATGAAGCGACTTCATGTCTTTCCTACCTTTCTGGGCCCTGTAAGTGGGAGTTGCATTGTATCTCTCCAACTGTCCAACCAGAAACCTCTCAGATTTCCTTAAACATATCTTTATTTGTGTTCCAAATATGAATGAAGGTCTTATGGATGTGGAACGACACAAAGGTGAGTAATTAATGACATAATTTTCATTTTTGGGTGAACTAACCCTTTAAATTAACTGTAGGTTTATTTTTTATATATATATATATATATATATATATATATAAAATAAATTATATTTTATATTTGTTTATAATATTTTATATAAATTTTTTTTGCAATTGAATTTGGCCCAAAAAAAGCTATCTTAAAAGGCAGCATAAGTTGCATATTCAGCTCAGTAGGTTTTGAAAGAGAGCATGTGTTTTGTTGTCCATTCTTCTTTGTGTTTGGGGTATTAGGAGGTCGTATTGTAACTGCTGCAGAATGACATCACTGTTTGTATATTTCCAGGAAAAAGGGTTTTACATTCCTGTGGTTTAAGGAGCCTGAAATTAAAGTGCACTCTGTGGTCATTAATAATGAATGTCCATCGACTGTCAGGGACCTTAACGAGAAGCGCATTGATTAGGCGTAAATAAGATGGACCTTGGTCTGAGGCCAAATGTTCTTTGTTGCCAAGACGTGTCCTTGTGTCTCTGAAACAGATTTTCCAAGGCAACACCAACTATTTCCAGGAAGTGCGGAACAACTTTATTCCTCCAATTGAAGCACGGTTTATCAGAATATGCCCCTTCCAGTGGCACCAGAGGATTGCCCTTAAAATGGAGCTGCTGGGCTGCCAACCGCATGCAGGTGAGACTAATCTGAGAAATCTGTCTCCGATTTGGCCAATTAACCATGCTAAACATGATTGGATCTCTTTCTGTTGGTCAGCGAGGCCAAGAACCTTCCATCCAGCCCCTCCTCCTCCTCGCAGAAAAAGCACAGTGCCCCCCCCTGCAGGAGAGGACGACACACACGCCCAACATCCGAAACACCACCATGCCTCCACACTCTCATGATGGTATAAAACATTCTTCATTCCCCTAAAACAGCCTTTCTCTCTCTCTCTCTTTCTCTCTCTCTCTCTCTCTCTCTCTCTCTCTCTTTCTCTCTCTCTCTCTATATATATATATATATATCTATATATCTATACAACTTGTAACACCATATTTGGAGAGTAGAGATAGTGACATTTCAGGGGACGAGAGGAGATGAGTAGTTCATTTCCAGTGAATTTAGAAAAACCATGTCAAATTTAATAGCCATTTAAATACCTTTACTCAATTATCTGGACTACGAAACTTTGGGAGATTATTTTTGAAAGTCTGTTCTTTGAAATTAGCTTAAAAAAAAACACAACGACGATTTTTTCATTGTTTTTCCAATATCTTAATCGGCCCATATCTTAAAATAGAACGTTGCGACTTCCGACTCATTTCGCCAGAGTGGGTCATATATATATATATATATATATATATATATATATATATATATATATATATATATATATATATATATATATATATATATATATATATATATATATATATATAATAGGCAATGGCATCTACTTTCTATAAGGGGCCATTCATTTAAAAATGCAAGATTCAGGGCTGTGAAATGAAAAAAGTTCACATTTTTTAAACGTTGAACTACTTTTAACTTGAGCACCATAGAACGCTGTTAAACATGTCCGTCTAGTGCATGTTTACATGGAAAAACAATGGAAAAGCAGCACAGTGGAATGCAAAATGCGTTCTATGTGAACTGCCCCTCAGGCAGCATTCTTAGTGAAATGGAACCTCAGAAATTACTAATTTGAAGATGCAAACAAACTTTTCACACAAAAAGAGCTTCTCATATGAAGTGCACTCATTACAGTGGATTCCAATAGTCTCATTTTAGCATGTTGCTAAGTTAACAAATAGAAACCACATGCAAAAATTGGGTGAAATGGTACATTTTTAATTAGTTAAATCAATCTGTCAATATGGTTTAATACTGAATACAATATTTACATACATATCAATCCTTAAATCGATGTCATCTTGCATGAAAATTTATGAATTGCTTTCTGGTATTGCCTTATTCACAAAGTGCACAAGCAGTGCTACCCTAGATAGTGGTAGGTTTATAGTATTAAAATATGGTTTATAGGCCAATATTAGTGATTTTTTTTTTTTTTTTTTTTTTTTTTACTTTCATTTTTCAGTATCAGTTTTGTGCATGCTTATTTCCCAATTTAACATTAACATGAAGTTAATATTTTAAACACTAATAACTTAATAACACTGTTAAATGTGATCTTTAACAAATCTCCATTTGTACCCAATTTGTATAAATATATTTTTCATGCTGTACATTATAATGTTGTGATGCCAAAATTCACTTGCAGCATTTAAAACATTTGATTTTGTTGTTTTATTTTTTATTTATTCAGACACAGTAGTATACATTTTAATATTTAAATATTGGTTATCAGCTTTAACATTTACATTTGAATAGCCTTTATGTCAGGAGCATGCGTAGCATTGTGTAGGTAGGCAGCTCACTAAGGTTTGAACTGTTCTAATACTATGTAATTAATGTGCTGTGTAAATGTTACAGAGGTGGCGCTGGTGGCAGTGTTGGTCCCTGTGTTAGTGGTGGTTCTGACAACCCCAGTGTTAGTGATGGTGTGTTCGTGGCTATGGAAGAACAGGTCAGTAAAAAAAAGAAAAAAAAAAGTTTAGGTATCTCAAATTATTGAATAGTAAAAAAAAATCACCAGCCAAAATATTTCAGCCTCATTTTAAAAATTTGTTGTTCATGAAAATTTTAACTTGATGCGGGTAGGCCTAAAAAATGACTGGTTTCAGATAATATGTTCACCATCTGCATTCAAACCTACAGAAAAAGCCCCGAGGTGACTTATGACCTTCCACACTGGGAACGCACAGGTGCGTCTGTACTGTACTTGTTTCCTCTTATGCGTTTTCACCTACATGAATTATTAAATGTGTGTGAATGTGTGTTTTAGTGTGGTGGAAGAGTATGAAACAGTTGTTGCCCTCTAAGCTGGATGGAGACGACTGTGTTCGTTACAGTTCCACGGCACGAGTGGACCACCAGAGACCTCGAGTGGAGCCTGCAGGTACACATACAAACAAACTGTTAAACTTAGATTTATGTTCTCCAACAAACCCTTTACCAGTCTATTTTCTGCCTTTCCCATCTGTGTAGAATATGCCCAACCGCTTGTCACCGGTACCATGGCCTCTCTCGGACAAAGGTCAACGTTTAAACCTGAAGAGGCTGATGCCCCTGAGTATGATGCACCCATTCCCCCGGAACACTACCATGCTTACGCTGAGCCCCTTCCTGCTTCTGGCACTGAATACGCCACGCCAATCATGATTGACAGGGCTAACCACCTATCAGGAGGCACTCTACCATTCAGGGGCCGTGGTTTAGTGGCTCGGACAGACAGCAGCCAATCAGCAAGCTCAGCCTATGACACACCCAAGAGCACATCTGACCAAGCCACACCCACTGAGGGAGAGTTGTACCAAGTACCACAGAATACCCACAATGCACCATGTCAGAAAATAGACTGACCAATCACAGAAGAGTGGACCCTTTTGGAAACCCTCGGCTGAACACTACCTTTCCTAAAAATCTGCAGATCAGATCAGAATGTGCGCAAACGTGCCGCTCCTAGCCATCTCAAATTGTACGCCGCGCAAGTCCTATCACTGAAATAACACAAAGGAATGTCAGGAGAGAGAGAACAGCAGAGATCTCGTTACACTACTGTGTTTGGTGGGTGTTTTGTTTGTTCATGCGTCTAAATGTGTGTGTACGAATGCATATATGTGACTATGCTCTGCTATCAAACTGTGAGTCTTTAGATATCTGTGCGTTTTTCTGAGAGCGGAGATGTATTCATCTCGGTCGCTCATTGTAAGGCACATGTTTCCCCCTTAGGCAAAGATATTTTCAACAAAACCACCCTCATGCACAATAACAAATGATCGAATTTCAGATTAATAGACAAACACTCTCATAATAACACTGTGATTCACTGTCATTTTGCACTGTTGTATTGTATTCTGCTGTTACATAGGTGCCTTCTTTGTGACATAGCAACACACGTCTGTGCTGGTTTCTCTACTTCTGTTCCAAAACCTAGTGAGTTAACTTGCTTTTGTACTGCTTTAATAGTCAGCTTCCTTAATACTGCAGTATACCAACCTATAGGGGTGTAAATTAGACGTTTCATCATGATTCAGACTGACATCGATTCTCTTAGCTAGCGTTATGATATTTACAGATACCTCAAAACATGCTGCGATACATTTACAATTTGATTAGATCAAGGGGCTTGCGACCGATTTTGATATTATATGCCCATTTTAGACATTTTATTAACTTCCTAAAGCAACCAAAGTATAACATGAACATTTTAACTCCAAAATAAATCATGAAAATCATCAGTTGCAAATGCAATGAGATAACCATTGACATCAGTCAAGAACCTATTTAGAATCACATATTGTTTTCATTTGTAATGCAATTCCTAGCAACAAGGCAACTGTTTCTGCTTTCTGAGTTTGTTCTGTTCAGAATGACTGTTTACAAAGTCAATACGTTTATGATGCCTTGACTTTTGAAACCTTTTCAGATTAGAAAAGAGTGTAGTGTATTCCAGCTTTTAGATGTCGTGCTTTAGATAGGAAGCAACTCCCTGCTCACAATTAATAGTTTGATGTTAGCATGTTGCTAAGCTAACACCTCAGTACTCTAATAATTGCAAAAAATACTTTGTCCACACAAATATTGGTCAAAATAGTCAGTTTTTCTTATATTTAACTAGTTTTTACTAATAAATTTTAGTATTGAATGATATATGTGGTTATTTAAAATCATCAGAACATTTGTATCCACTCGTCCGCCATTTTGGATTCATTTTTTCATTTGTCATTGCAGTAAGCCTACCTTTTGGAGAAAAAAACATGACTGTGATGCCTTAAGACTCTGTCTTGGTAGGCAGCTTACAAGGTTTTGGAACAGATTTTGTTGTAGATTTTGCATCATTTAGTTAAATCTGAAGTAATTAAAAGTAGGACAGATTGACAGACATTTATTCAGCACAGGAACTAGCAAGGCCTGTATTCAAAAAGAAAAAAAAAAATGGTACAGCAATGGTGCTGGTGCTGCATTTTCAAATTCCATGGAAAAGTCCTCTGTGCACGACTGCGCATACACATTTTTGCCAAATATATCTTTAGTCATGCACATGAAAACTTGTGCCATGCAAAGATCCATTTTTTCCTGCTGATGTTTCCTGCTTGTATTAATACTCCCAAACCACTAACAGGTCACGTTTAAGCTACCGAGCATGCACTGCTTCCATGGTTACACTGTCCTAATGGATACTTTATGAAAGTTGACCCTATAGTGGTCAAAGGTTAAAAAGCAAAATACAGGATGCCAACAGTCTTGCCTTTAATAGGATTCATTCTGTGCCAAGTTGTCTTTATATCTTGTTTTTTTTGTTTGTTTTTTTTTTTTTTGGATTATTGACTTGAAGACCAAACAACCTGATGGATAATTAGTCCAAAAATATCCATTTGATTTAATGTTATCAGACCAAACGTTGCCTCACGCTATGGATTTTGGATACCAGGATGTTGCATGTTCAAAGTCAGATTTGTACACTGTTACATTTGTCATTTACTACAATATCTGACAAGTCATATTTCGGTACTTGCGTTAGTTTACTGGCTTAAAGCAATGAAATGTCCACAGTGGTGGCACTATGGACATGTATGTGTGTTTCAATGTCTTTGTGAGTTTAAAAGTATACCAGATTCAGTCGTGTTTGTGCATGTCTGCTTATAGTTTTTGAAATCTTATCAGAGTTGTATGTAATGTGTTTCTGTGCACTGTATCCACAAGCCTGTGTGTGTTCATGTGTGTCTGCCGTTCACTGTACATCTGTCTCTAAATTATGATTGGTACTGTAGATTGATTGTATAGGAAAAACAATTTTAAAATTTTAAATTGAAGTTTTATTAAAAAATAAAATGTAATTACAAGAAATTCACTTTTATTCCACTGAATTCATGAATGGTTACACATCCTGGCCTTTTAATTTATGCAGCAGTGCTATTTCTCACTTTTACATATTTACTATTCATATTAGTATGATAAAATGTTAACACACATTTACCAACATAACCTAAGCAGTTGAAATCCTTCAGAAATAATTTCAAAATTTCAATGGGTAGATGACATAAGTTTTTTTTCCCCCAAGATCAATATTTCAGTTTTTCAATATTTCTGTGTGTGTGTGTGTGTGTGTGTGTGTGTGTGTGTGTGTGTGTGTGCGTATTTATATAGTTAAAAGGTGCTATCACAATAACTCAATATTTTAATTACCAACTATTTTGTAGTTCCTTCTCAACATTCCATGTTGTTCCTCAAATAATATGAAGTCGTAATACATGTGTAATAATTATAAAAGAATTTAAAAAATAATAAATTTCCCGCAAATATTAGCGTCTGACTGAATGACGAATGCGTTATACCCAACTGTCAAACTGACAAAAGAGTCACTTTGTAAACTATGTGGAGTGTTGAAAGCGCATAAATACATAAGCCAAGTGTGTAAAACTGATACATTCTTATACAACTCTTAAATGAAAAAATTAACACACATTCTACGCTGTATAATAAGTAAATGCAGCGTTCAGTAAATACAGGTGGTTTGTAATCGCGTTCAATATATTTCGTATATTGTCACAGACGCCCCCTGCTGGTAGTTTACTGGTATACTGCGTACTTATGCAGTACGTACCTGTTTTTTTTGTTTGTTTTTTAATAGAATGTTAAACATTATGCAATTTCTTCGGGTTCATTCATCACACTGAACATGGAAGATCAAGTCAGGTGTCCCCTTTTTTATACAGCACTTTTATAAATATTGTGAGTCAACTGAGTATACACTGTAGAAAGTAAACTTGCATACTACACACAATATATGCCCTACACACAGCATAAATAAGTTAGTAGTATGCTATTCCAAACTTAGATCATATCAGATGTGAGAAGAGACCCCAGTGCAATGATTTCAAAACAGCTGGAAATTATACTTATCCATTATCATTTCCTGTCTGGAAATATGGCCAGTTTTTACATTTCATAACAGTGGGGTTCAAAAGTTCACTTGTGAAAATGTTTCTATTTTGCATTTTTTTCTACTTTAATACAGATTTGTTTGTTTCCATTACAAATTATAAGCATAACAATTTGCGTGAAAAGCTGAATTGAAAAATGAACACTCTCTATTTTTAATCCCAGACTTTCGATGTGAACTCATATTTTTGAATGCCACTGTATATAAGGATATTAATATTATTGTAGAACCATATGAAATGAGTTTTGGTCAACAATTTTTTTCTCATAATTAGGCTGATATGTACAATGTATATGTACAATTCAATTCCTTCCAATGTGCCTTGAAGTGCAGTGTTTATGTCATTCTTTTCTGATTTACATTTCCTTCCTACTATGGTTTATTCCTCCATGTTCTTGCCCTTTTTGCCCACTTTCACATACACCACTGTGAGTACGATAGCTGCCACCAAGATCAGTCCACTGGTCACCAGGTACGCTATGGGCAGAAAGTAATTCTGCCCACCAAACCAGGTCACCATGGAGATCACCAGCTCCTTCTGACCTCTAAAGGGCTCGACAGGAAAATCTGAAGTTATTGGTCAAGGCTAAATCTGCATCTGGAAATATATATACACAGTACTGTGCAAAAGTGTTAGGCACGTCAGTATTTTCACCCCCCAAAAAAGGTTTTAAGCCAGTTATTTATATCTTTTGCTGTAGTGCGTCAATAGGAAATATCCGTTCACATTTCCAAACATTCATTTTGCCATTAATTGTAATAATCCAGTGAGATTTTTGAATACACAATAAGACTGATAACAGCCGGTGCTCCACATGGAGATCAGAGCTCACCATCATCAAATCCGTCTGTGATTACATGAAGAAACATATGAAACTGAGACAAACTAAATCCAGGAGAACTGTGGCTGTGTCTCCAAGAGATTTTAAGAAACCTGCCTCCAAAGCTACCTGAAAAATGATGCCCAAGTGTACCTGGACAAGAGCTGTTTTAAATGCAAAGGGTGGTCACACAAAATATTGTGATTTAGTTAATATACTGATTTAGTTAATATAAGTTAATTGATAAATAAAATCTATTTATAACAGTACTTTTTAAAAACATCCTCACTTTACAGCATTTTTACACAAGTGCCTAAAACTCTTCACAGTACTGTATCTTTGCAGGCAGGTTTCTTCAAGCATCTTAGAGACACAGCCACAGTTCTCCTGGATTTAGTTTGTCTCAGTTTCATCCGTTTCTTCATGTAATCACAGACGGATTTGATGATGGTGAGATCAGATCACTGTGTGGAGCACCGGCTGTTGTCAGACTCATTGTGTATTCAAAAATCTCACTGGATCATTACAATTAATGGCAAAATGAATGTTTGGAAATGTGAACAGATATTTCCTATTGACACACTACAGCAAAAGATATAAATAACTGGCTTAAAACCTTTTTTGGGGGGTGAAAATACTGACGTGCCTAAGACTTTTGCACAGTACTGTATATATAAAAAAACTAGAAATTAAACAGGTAAATATAATGTCTTAAAGGTATAGTTGACACAAAATTGAAAATTCTGTCATGATTTAATCATCCTTATGTTCTAAGCCTGTATGACTTACTTTGGTAACACTTTACTGAAGGGGTGTGCATAAGACTGACATGACACATGTCATGAATATGAAGGAGGTTTTATGAATGTTTATGACAACTGTCATTAAGTGTCATTCGCTCAATTATGTCATTTTAAATGCAAAGATGACATTGTTTGAGATGTCCGAGTTATGACAACTTGACATAAACCAATACATCATAACCTGTCAGTGTCTTTGTCATGACAACTTGACATCGTTTAGCTTTATGGGTTAACATTACATTAAACTGTCATGTGGTTGGTTTTGACATTGGCTGTCATGAGGCCATTATAATAGTGTCATAAATATGTATCTTGAGCTCAAGTACAGTGGTACAAATTGAACTTGTCATTAAAATGTCATTAAGTGACAATACTCTGACAAATAATTTTATAACAGTGTCATGACTATTTTTCATTTCATGTTTTTAAGTTTCCTCCAACAGAAGGTCAGATAATAGACAATTTCAAATTTCGTAAAAAAGATGACACTGTTATAAAATAATGGTAACACTTTATTTTAGGGTCTTTTAACTAGTTGCTTATTACTATTAGCATTCATATGGCTAAAATATTGGCTATTTATTAGTACTTATAAAGCACATATTAATGCCTTATTCTGCATGACCTTATTCTACATTCTTAATCCTACCCAATACCTAAACCTAACAATTAACTATAATAAGCAGTAAATTAAGAGTTTATTGAGGGAAAAGTCATAGTTAATCGTTTATATATGTGTTCCCTATACTGAAATGTTACCAAAATAATGTAATGTAATGTTAACCCATAAAGCTAAGTAGTTTTTTTAAGTTTGATAATTAATCTGCTATGTCATGTTTATGACAGGTTATGATGTTTTGCTAATGTCAAGTTGTCATGACAAAGACACTGACAGGTTATGATGTATTGGTTTATGTCAAGTTGTCGTAACAAAGACATCTCAAACAATGTCATCTTTGCATTAAAAATGACATAATTGAGCGAATGACATTTAATGACAGTTGTCATAAACATGCATAAAACCTCCTTCATATTCATGACACGTGTCATGTCAAGATTATGAAGGTGTCATGTCAGTCTTATGCACACACCTTCAAGTAAAGTGTTACCCTTACTTTCTTCTGTGGAACAAAGAAGATATTTTTAGAAATGTCTCAGTGGTTTTTTGTTGTTGTTATGTTGTTGTTTTTGTCCAACCAATGGAAGTCAATGGTCACCAAAACTGTTTGGTTACCAACACGCTTTTTGTGTTCCGCAGAAGAAAGAAAGTCATGGAGGTTTGGAACGACATGAGAGTGAGTAAATGATGACAGAATTTAAAACCCTTTAAAAATGAACTAAGGATAAAACATCCGATTTTGTCAGTGGTTTAATAAGTTTTGCCACCAAACCAAAAGCCTGGCTTTCAGGCCTGAACCATTTCCTTCCATTTACAACCAGTTCTGTCCTCCATGAGCAAAGGATACTGTAAATTATAGAGACGCTGTAGTTGCCAGCAGGCAGGCCTTGAGTGAAAGGCCCTTGAGCACGATTGAGAACCCCATAAAGCTTTTTAAAATTAGGGAAGGCCGCCTCTCTCATCCAAACAATCAGGTCGTCATTTATGAAGCCATTGTTGTTGTGGTCTGTGTCATCCAGCTCATAAACCGGACGCTGCCAGTATAAGGGCCGAATCGTGCCTGAGAACAAACAGAGAGACAACAATGAGAAAAAAAGACACATACTCATAAACGCATGAGGCATATGGTGTGTACCTTCAAAGGCTTGTGAGAGTGTGAATGTGTTGTTGGTCGGAGGGTTACGGAACTTGACGTTTTTGTCCGTGTACCAAGCGATGCCCTTCCTGTAGAGTGGAACTTGCACTTCTGGCCCATTTGTTGGATAATACATCACTGTAAATGAGTCTGAAAGAAAAATAAAATAGCATAAACAACCTCAAACAGACATTAGCATAGCATACTAAAATGTGTCTCACCGTTGAACATGCTGTTGGCCACAGCACCACATGGGGCAATGGGTACTCCGTTTGCATCGTAATCGAACGGAGCGCAGTATGAACTCGGTGCCTACATGAGCAATAACAACATCTTGAATGTGATAACAGCGCTACTAATGTGAAGCATAGTGAGAGATCAAATAAAGACAGACGTTATTTTAATCAGTGAGTGGGAGGGATGAGGAAAGAGCGTGAAAAAGGAGTGCAAACAGAAGGAGAATGAAAGAGACGTCGAGCACCTTCAGGTTGTTCTTCTTCCCCACCATCTGTGTGTCATCGCGGGAGTCCATGTACCTCCGCAGGTTCTGATGAAAGTTTCTCAGACCGTAGTAAAAAAATACATCGCCCTGAGGGAGACAGCGTGCTATCAGACATAGTACTACATCATGTTGAAAGAAAACATGCTTATGATGACAAATTATGAGGTTCACATAATGTCTCGTTTAAATTAGGAATCAGACTTTTGTGAAATTATTTTAATTTTGGATGTCTTCTCTTTAAAAATAATAATAATAATAATAATGGTTTAAATCTTAAGTACAGAAACTTTACTACAGAAAATAATTAGACAATAAAATATGTTATTTGAGTTTATGTAAATCTTTGTTCTAGACAGAAAATTATTTCATTCTTCTGGAATTTACTCTATGTAAACAGTGCATATGAAACCAAGTTAGGTTTGGTGGCTTTAAATAGTCATGGCAGGAGTTGAAAAATTGTACATTCTAAAATTGTATATAACTTAGGGCTGGACAATAATTCAATATCAATATATACCGCTCTTATCATTAAAGTCCCTGTAAAGTCATTTTAAAGTATGTGTTTTGAGCTTTGCACGCCACAGAAAAATGTGTTATTAACCACCCAGCCAAATCTGAATCATTAAAAAAATCTGCAAGTAAATGAAATAAGTTATCAAATCTCGAAAAAATAGGCAGCGCTCTCTGCTCTCAAACGCTGGGGGCGTGTCCGCGGTCGGCGCTGAAACCACACCCACTCGCGAGAGCTGCAGCCTCAACTTCTGCTCAACTTACTTGTCTAATGAGTCAAACATACTGATGCATATAAACAAAAGAATCACGTTAGAGGGTTGCACATTTTAGTAGAGTTACTGTGGACTACCTACTAATTATAATATAAGCACACACGACAACTTACACTCATTGGGCACGTACTGCCGGACTGTTGTCGAGTCGACAAATGACGGCGCCGCGAGACGGGAGGATGAAGGCCGGGACGGGAGAGACTCTGTCCGGCCCCATATATCATCGGTTATGGTCGGGACGGTAAGACGGCCGAGGCGGGAGGGGGGGACGAGGTCTGTTCAGTCACATTCACCAAAAACAGCGGATTATCTGTGAATCCCAGCTGTCTGATGAAAGTTTGTAAAATTATCCGGTGTAGAACGATCACTTTAGAATCCTTCATATCATCGTTTTAGGAAATTTAAATAAGGAGACCGAGCATATTGTATATTTTAACAACCATGTAATATGCATTTGCGTGACGAAGGCATTACTAGCTAAATGTACAAAGGGCTGTATAACTGTAATGACACTCGAGATTGAGCGAGTGAACCGCTGTAGAGTTAGAGGCGGCGCCACGCTCGGTGCGTCATCGACAGTTATATAGTGTTAGGGGAGGGGCTATGCTCGGGGGACGATGTGCGTCATTAGACCCCCGTTTTAGCTCCGCCCAAAAAATCCTGAGCAGAGACTTGGTGAAAAACTGTTTAACGCTCTAACTTCATAATTAAGCATTACTCAATTCACAGACTTTGTAATGTGTTTCAGCAATACATTTGTAACATTTATAAAGTGTTTAGAAAGAATTCTCAGAATTGACTTTACAGGGACTTTAAACTCATCGCGGAGCTCCGCGCTGAAACCGAGTATATGCGCGCTCCGCCTGTATATCATAAAAACAATCGTATTTTTCATGTGTTCGTATTCAAACTGGAAGAAAATTATCGTACCTTTTTAGTATAGGTAAAGAACTAAATTAATAACTAATGATTTTTATAACGGAAAGAATCAATCTGACTTAAGCTGGACAATCACACTATTTTAGCTGCTGTACAACCAAAATGATGTTCCCTTTATCTCTGTAAAGCATCGCGAGCAAAATACAAACAACACACTTGCTGTGCTGAGGTAAACAGCCTATGGCTTGCGTGTTTGAAAGCAGCTAGAGCAGTCAAAATTATCGTACAAATACGATAATTATCGTACGTCTGGCAACACTGAATGAGCCGCACTTTTGTGTTATTTGAATTCTCTGCTGTAATGCGATCTCATGCGAACATATTTTCCATTTGTGCTGGTAGATTACAGCAAAACAATCCACTTCCGAGAGAAGTGATGCTTCCTCGTGCATAATACTGCAATTATAATCTTATGCATACTACAGCGCAGTGATTGGATAATGAAACGGTCTACGTCAGCATTTTCGACCATGCCCATACTTGGGCTGAAAGTACACGATTATGTCAGATTGTGTGTCGTTGCTCCGACTCAGCTTTTTAAACAGGAAGACAGAAATCGCTCTGAAAAATGCAAAAATAACAATTTTTCACTTATGAATAACATTGAGTACCTTTAGTGTTTTCAATGATGTGCAGCCTATACATATGTTTACATCTCAAAAAAAAGTGTTTTGGGGTTTCATGACCCTTTAAGAATAATAAAATCAGCCTACGGTATAGTTTAATGTTAAAGATATTAATATTACTAAAGTGAGTGAGTCTTATGTTTATTTTTATGTTTGTATGAAGGCTAAATACAAATAAAAGCTGAACATAAATTTATTTGTACTGTTTTTATTTCTAAAATATTATATAGTTTTATAGGAAGAGATTTCATAGATTTGACAAATTCATTTTTCAGACGTTTGTAGGTACAGACATCCGTTGTGGCCGTTCTTGCCAGTTTTTCTGAGGCTATTATATAGTTCATATCGATATCGGAATTATATCGTATCGGCCGAAATTAAGAATTAAATCGTGATATAAATTTTGGCCATATCGTCCAGCCCTAATATAACTTTGTGCAGACAAGGCTAGAGAGTGATTTTTTCACACTTTGATCATGTTTACATGTATAAAAAAAAATAATGTATTTGCACACAATTGTCTTTTCAAAAAATCAGTGTTGAAAACAGTTGTGCTTCTTAAAGGGATAGTTGAACCAAAAGTGAAAAAATTGTCATTTACTCACCCACACGTTCCAAACCCATAAGACTTTCGTTTATCTTTGTAACACAAATGAAGATATTTTAATGAAATTAAAGGATTTCTGTCCCTCCATTGACAGTCCACGCAACTACCACTTTAAAGGGTACATAAAGAGATAAACTTAAAACTAATCCATATGAATTGAGCAGTTTAGTCCAAATTTTTTGAAGAGACACAATTGCTTTATATGATGAACAGACTGAATTTAGGTTTTTATTCACATATAAACATAAAATCACACATGCGAATGAACCTCGTTGGTTCTCGCATGTCAAGCAAGCATGCATGAACTTCCGCTTAACACAACTGATGTGCGAGTGGATGAATGTGTGAATATAAGCCTAAATTCAATCTGTTCATCCTATAAAGTGATTTTGTCTCTTCAGAAAATTTGGACTAAACCAATAAATCCTTATGGATTAGTTTTACGATCTCTTTATGAACTTTTTTAAGTGTCAAAGTGGTAGTTGCATGGACTGTCAATGGAGGGACAGAAATCACCCAGATTTCATCAAAAATATCTTAATTTGTGTTCCAAAGGTGAACGAAGGTCTTACAGGTTTGGAACGACATGAGAGTGAGTAATTAATGATGTAATTTTCATTTTTGGGTGAACTAACCCTTTAATATTTTTGTGAAAGCCATATTACTTTTTTTTTTTTTTTCAGATTTGTTTGATGAATAAAAAGTTCAGAATAACAGCATTTACTTGAAATAGATTTTTTTTAACATTATACATTATCTTTACTGTCACTTTTGATCAATTTAATGCATCCTTGCTAAATAAAATGATCAAGCTCCTTTAAAAATCTTAAAAACTTGGTCATATCACTTCTTGATCTGACCCACCGAAAAGGTTTTTGGAACGTAGAAGTTGACTAAGCATGTGCAGGTTGTTCTGGTGTGGATGGCATGCTTCCGCATCTCGAAGCATCGTTCACATGTTCCAGCATTAGTGTAGTCCACCTATGCAGCAGAAAGAACAACATATAACATGACTGTAAAATGTGACTGCGGTTGGAGTTATGGCAGCACATGCTCCAACATGTGATGTGGTGCATGTGTGGGTGTCACAAGTTTGAATCCCATTCACCCATTTTCTTTCCATCATTTATCAATGTGACCATAATGAGCAATTTTCTCTATAGAGGTAGAATAATGTAGAAAACCAGATTTTTATACTTAATAAAAACATCAGAGTGATGTCCATGCAAATGATGCTGTCGTGTTGCTATATGGTTGCTGAGATGTTCTGGGTGGTTGTTTACTGGCCCAGTTTAAAATAGCGCACCCCCAAGGCTATGATATTCTGGTCTGTAGATATGGCTGCCTTAGCAAGCAGTGCTAATAACAAACAAGATCACAATCACAGTCATATGTAGTTAGTTAGCTACTTTAATTGAACAACTAATTTAAATGGTTTAATAAGTGATAATGTAATGACTTTGAATAAAATATCTAACAATTTGGTTTTTGACCACCGACCTTGAGGAAAAGTTTAATGATAGAGAAACCAATATTTTGAATTTATCAAATTACAAATGTTAGGTCTATTACAAGTAAAAATAGCTAAAGAACTTGACTAATATATAATATTGCACTATAAAAACCCACTAAATTCACACTCTGATGGATTTGTAGGTTGCGTTGAGGTTGTTTTCACATCTTCCTGGTCTGTTTCTCCACTTCCTGCTGTTTTGCAAATTGGCACTTGATAAAAAACAAAACAAAAAAACTTCTAACCTTCAGTTCATATGTGTTCTCAACAGTGATGAGGAGCCAGATGCCCAGAAACAAGCACACGAGAGAGAGGATGTAGAAGGTTGGCAGCACGGTCTGTGCCGTGAGAGATGGAGACCAGGCGGGTAACCTCTGCTGTTTAAATGCGGAGTTATCCGGACGCCTCGACAGTGGCCCTGTATCTGCCTGCTTCTTTCCCATCTCAGATTCTCTATAACTTCACAAATATATTAATAACACAAATTTAAATAAGAAAGTGTTTTCTTTAACTGCCACCGAAGGAAGTTTTCCCAGTTCCCAGTGTGACTGAACCTTTGAACCTTAAGTGACTGTTACTTATTAACTACAACCACTCCACCTTATACACACAGAGCAGTTCTCCCTGTCTTTAGCTCGAACTGTAAAACCTCCCCAGCGCTCTACACATTCTTTTCCATCAGAACTGAGTCTCTCCTCATTCCTGGACTCTGCCGTAATGTGTGGGAGCAGCATCTGAGTAAATGTGTGTGCGCTTGGTGCCTGAGCATGTGTTGTAACAGGATATTGCATTAAGCAGAATATTTTGAATAAAGTATAAACAGTCTAAAATGGGAGGGGCTCCTGATGTACAAGACAAAAAAAAAAAAAAGAACAGATCTTTTTGTCCAATCAGAATTTTTTTAATTGTAAAAAAAACATTCACACATTTTTTTCTCTTGCAGCAGACATGTCACAAATACATTACAATAGCTCTACAATAGCAAAGTTAATCATGTAAATAACAGAACAGATGCTCAAAAGAGACCTATTTTAAATGTTCCTTCCCTGCAGCTCTTAATTAGACCATGGTCCATCATTTTCAGTAAGTCTCCTTTCACCTGAAACAAAATAAAAATATTTTCAGCTATTTTACCCCCCAGTTATCAGAATCGAGTTGAAGTTTAAATGGATAGTTCACCCAAAAATGGAAATTCTGTCATCATTTGCTCACCCTCAAGCTGATCCAAACCTGTATACATTTATTTGTTCTGCTGAACACAAAGGAAGATATTTGGAAGAATGTTTGTAACCTAGCAGATCTCTCCCCCCATTGACTACCATGGTATTTTTTTCCCCCTACTATGGCAGTCAATGGAGGGCGAGATCTGTTTGGTTACTGACATTCTTCCAAATATCTTCTTTTGTGATTAGCAGAACAATGAAATGTTCACAGGTAACTATCCCTTTAAAGTCAGTTAAACAAAATTAAATCCAAATGAGCAAAGTTTACTTTATCAGATATGCACATTTAAAATTTTGTCTTTCTCTTCCTGGAAAATGGAACAAAAATTATTGATGTTCTTGTTCACACAACTAACAACAGGAAGTAGCCAAACATATTTTTTAATGGTTGTGATATAAAAGAATGCCTTTTGTCAGTTTAAAAAAAATGTGTTTCCTGTTTTTACAGAAAATATGGTGACACAGGAAATCATCTGTATTAAAGGTGCAATATGTAATATTTTTGCAGTAAAATATCCAAAAACCACTAGGCCAGCGTTATATATTTTGTTCACTTGAGTACTTACAACATCCCAAATGTTTCCAACTATTTGTAAATCGTGAGAAAATTGCAATTTTAACCAAGGCTCCGGGACGTGTGAGGAGTCGCCTGTCAATTGCATCATACCCGCGTTACCCTCGGTTTCTGGTTTTATTTTGTACAAACCATGGAAACACCAAAGACGCTTTCATATATTACACGTTTTAATAGACAAGGAAACAACTGTTTTGATATATTTATAGACAGAAAACGAATTGTTGTTATATACCTCAACACGTTTAGTCTTATTGTTTAAATAAATTCCATGCTTTACCATGCCTCAGAGAAAAAACACTATTTTGTAATCAGATGCAGCTTTATTTTTAGTAACAGTAATATATAATGTTCTCCATCATATAATACGTTTAAAATGAATTGCATGCCATTTATCAACACAAGCCATGCAGCATTTAATATGATATTCTAAAATCGATCTATCTTACTACAGTGTGTCTCAAACAAGTGTCTCATAGCAGCCACCGAGCGAATGCACAGAGTAAAGTTATAACATTTTCAACACACTCAAATGTATCTAATATGATAAACAGAGCTGTGTTACCTCATACTCATGACCGGAAAAGCGGAAGTGGCGCTCGTGAGGCGTGTGTTGCGCAATCGCTCCAGCGGCCTCGTTCAGCTCCCACAACACTCGGTCCTGCTCTGCTTCATACTATAGTAACGTTAGTAATCGCATCCATGAACATGATTTCTTCCCGAGTCCTATCCCTATTCTTTTGCACCGGCCGTTGAGGTGAAGACCACGTCCCAAGATTCCGCGCTCAAACTTGGCGTCATCAAGCTATGCCTTTGTTTTGAATAGGCTTCTAGCGACCTCTAGTGGACAAAATTATTGCATACTGCACCTTTAAGTGTGTATCTTAATTTTGGCTAAATCTACATTAAATATCAACATGTTAGATATTTCATCATTATATCGGCATTACATTTTTTTTTTAAAAGTATCTTTGTAATGTTATAATAAACATGCCTGTCCTATCTGAAAACAGCATATACAGTATGTCAGTGCTACCTCTGGCATATCCACCATTCTCCTGAGCTTCTGGTCTCTGTAGTTCCAGTCCAGTACCAGATACTTCAGTCCTTGCACAGTCAAACCCTCTAGAGCACAAAGATCACAAGTCAAGCAGCAAAAAAAAGACATTTCACAAAACTGAAAACAATGCAAGATGGTTAAAATAACACATTTACAAGAAATGTGCATCAAAACAAACCTTTCTCTAACAAGGCACAAATTCTCCCAGGAGTTCCAACAGCAATATGGGTCACACCTTTACTCAACGACTTGATCTGGTCATCCACTTTGATGTGTTTCGCGAACAGCTTTAGCACTTTAGCTTGACCTTTAAATGCCATCAGCTGCCTTAAATACAAAGAGAGAAAAAATGTCTAACACTTTGGAAGACAAACTCTGTATTATTCAAAACAGAACAACTGAAACTCACTTAATGACATCAATGGCTCTGAGAGCGGATCCGCAAACGATGAGCAACACCACTGACCGGGTCTGGGTGTGCTGCTTCAGGATTTTAGCCCACTTTGGACAAACTGAAATAAAATGTGTTAATATGAAATGTGTTGATAAAAAAATATTTACAATTAATAATTTAGCAATTAACACAATACACACTTTTAAAAAAGCCCCGTGACTCGCCGTTCAAAAATTTGGTGTCAGTAAGAATTTCTTTTGCAAGAAATTAATACTTTTATTCAAGAAGGATGCATTACATTTATTAAATGTGACAATAAACACAATATAATGTTACAAGAGATTTCTATATCAAATAAATTATGTTCTTTTAAACTTTATATAAATCCTGAAAAAAAAAAAAAGATCATGGTTGTCAACATATTGATAATAATAAGAAATGTTTTATGAGCAGCAAATCAGCATATTAATCACAAGAATAAATTACACTTAAAATATATAAAAATTATTATTTTTTCACAGTATTACTGATTTGACTGTATTTTTGATCATATAAATGCACCCTAGGGGAACACAAGAGACTTTTTTTTTTTAAAATCATTAAAAATCATTAAATCACCACTTACCCTCATGTTGTTCTAAACACGTATGAGTTTCTTTCTTCTGTTGAACACAGAATATGATATTTTAAACAATGTTGATAATCAAACAGTTGACGGTAGCCATTGATTTCCATAGTATTTTTTTCCTTACTATGGAAATCAATGGCTGCAGTCAACCAACATTCTTTAAAATATCATCTTTTGTGTTCAGCAGAAGAAAGAAACTCATGAAGAACAACTTGAGGGTGAGTAAATGATGACAAAATTTAAATTTTTGGCTGAACTATCCATTCAAGAAACTGAAAGACTGCATAAAAAGAGAAACAGTGTATATATACAGTGTTTTACCTTCTTTGAGGTAAGAAGACAAGCTATGTGTAAGGTCATTACTGCTGAGGAAACAAGAGTCTGAAACAGAAAAGACAACAAACAAAATCAACCTACTCATCCAATATCCAGATTCAAGCGAAACCACACATAAATGCGCATTAATCGACTCACCCTTCAGCGTCAGCTCCTCCTGCTCAATAACAGAGCGTGTCTGGCTGTAGTGATTCTTCAGAAGGCTCATAAGGTCAGCTGGAGTGCCCGGCACAGGCTCGGAGCTCGTCAGGACATCTGTGATAGTTTTCTTCTTCTAAAGACGAAGGAGAATTATGCAACAATAATATGTTTCAAAGGATTAGTTCACTTTCAAATAAAATTTTCCTGATAATTTACTCACCCCCATGTCATCCAAGATGTTCATGTCTTTCTTTCTTCAGTCGAAAAGAAATTAAGGTTTTTGATGAAAACATTCCAGGATTATTCTCTTTATAGTGGACTTCAATGGCCTCCAGACGGTTGAAGGTCAAAATTACAGTTTCAGTGCAGCTTCAAAGGGCTTTAAACGATACCAGACGAGGAATAAGGGTCTTATCTAGTGAAATGATCTGTCATTTTCTTAAAAAAATACAACTGTATATGCTTTATAAACACAAATGATAGCCTTGCAAGTGCTTTCGCCATTCCACTTTCCGTATTCTTCAAAAAGCTTACGCCGTATGTCCTACACCTTCCCTATTCTACTTACGGAACGAACGCAGTGCCAGTTCCGTTTTTTCTGTAAGTAGAATAGGGAAGGTGTAGGACATACGGCGTAAGCTTTTTTAAGAATACGAAAGTGCAGTTTTGGCGGAACCACTTGGAAGGCGATCATTTGTTTATATAAAGCATATACATTTAAAAAAATTTCGAAAATGACCAATCATTTCGCTAGATAAGACCCTTATTCCTCGTCTGGTATTGTTTAAATCCCTTTGAAGCTGCACTGAAACTGTAATTTTGACCTTCAACCATTTGGAGGCCATTGTAGTCCACTATAAGGAGAAAAATCCTGGAATGTATTCATCAAAAACCTTCATTTCTTTTTGACTGAAGAAAGAAAGACATGAACATCTTGGATTGGGGGTGAGTAAATTATCAGGAAAATTTTATTTGAAAGTGAACTAATTCTTTAAAGCAGTTACATCAGTGGCAGAGACAGTAACAAGAGATGGAATGAATTAATTCAGATAAGCTAAATGTACTAAATGTATACTAAATGTTAATCAAGACCTATGAAAACTGAGAAATGAGCTGTCAAATTCTGTTCAGTAAAATCAAAGCATCTCTGTAGAAAGTTTGCTCTTTTTGTCATGTCTTTTTTTTCTCTTTTCTATCGAGCATGAAGAAAAAAATATTCTGAAGCAGCATATTGAACTGGGCAAAAGAGTTTGACATATACAGTAACATTAACCGACATGTGAATCACAATTCTTACCTTTCTTCTCTTCTTGTTTTTGTTGGACTCCTTATCACCCTTTTCCTCTGATCTCTCCTGTGTGATGAAACATTCTTTCTGCAGGGAAAGACAGTCTTTACTTAAAGATGCCCTGGTTCTGTTTTTGCTCATAAGACCTTTTGTCTTAAAGACATCTCTTTGATGAAAGACTTAAATGCCTGAACCCAGGAAAAAAAATGACTCACAAAGTCGAGGTTTCTACATCTTTTAAAGTGTCCATATTATGCTCATGTACAAGTTCATAATTGTATTTTTGGGGTCTGTTAGAATACATTTACATGATTTAATGTTTTCTCATATTTTAAATTACTGTAACATCTCTTTTCAAACTGAAAAGCTCTGTTTTAGTTCCTTTGTCTTTAAAGTCTGCCTTTCCGAAAAGCCCAATCTGCTCTGATTGGGCAGCTGGTCCAGTCTGTTGTGATTGATCAACTGATTAGAGCATGGGTGGGCAAACTCGGCCCTGGTCCACTGTCCTGCAGAGTTTAGCTCCAACCCTAATCAAACACACCCAAACCAGCTAATCAATTTCTTCAGGATTACTAGAAGGCTACAGACAGGTGGGTTTTATCAGGATTGGAGCTAAACTCTGCAGGACAGTGGCCCTCCAGGACCAAGTTTGCCCATCCCTGGATTAGAGTGTGTGTCGGAACACCCCTTAACATAATCACGTTTAAGCTCCTGTGGTTTCATGAGCAGCTATAAACTATAATATCTAGGATAACTCGGTATTGGAAGCGCATACAATGTTTTTTGCCCTTGCAGCGGAAAAAAAAAAAAGTGTCTCCTTGCAAAATCACTTATCCAACTGAACTGTTCTTTGAGGGTGGGTCAAATCTGCCTGTAGGTGGGCTTTATGTAAATTAAACTCCTTTTGGTGTGGACTCTGAAGATCACTTACATGCACAAACAGCTATATTACACACTGTAGGTAAGGTAAAGTAATAAGAGCCCTTTAAATAGAAGAATTTTTTAACAGGTTTCTAAAGGAACCCCAACACTAAAGCCTCACCACAAACCCACTGCATTGTTTGAGCCACACTTGAGCTTTAACAGAGTGCAACAGCAGCCATACTTTTTTTTTTTTTAAATGTGACAATATAACATATCTTTTCTTTTGAGAGCATAGGGAAATTACATCTTTAGCAGTGCTTCATGGATGTGGGCGGTCGCTGCAGAGCTCTTTTGACATGATTTGCTTCTCTGATTGTAGTTTTCTTTGCAAAATCATGACTAATGTTTTTCACCAGGAATTCTGCTTGAACATGAATATTGAACACAGATATAAAGATATGTTGAAATTATGTTTTCAACAAAAGCATATACCATTGATTAATTACCTTGAAGCTCTCAGTCGATCTGACTTTAGTTATTTTTTAAATGAACTGAAAGGCATTTTTACTTCCAGGACCTGATTGTTACTTGGGTAAAGTTGGTTTTATATTCGCACTTTCGGACATCCGTATTCAATAGCCTTGTTAATCACACTCCATTGGACATTCAGTGGACATTCACAAGTAAATATGCCATTAAAACAATACTTGCCTATTATGATCGACTGTGAAAAATGTTGTAAGTTGACAATCGTTGGTTGTCAATATGTCGCTGCTTAAAATTTGCAAACATTAATTTATTGCACATTTATTGGAAAGTCTGAATTTATCAGAAGTCCGAATGTGTGAATATAAAACAAATAAGACTTTACCCAAGTCTGATTGTTGCACACTATTCGGTCAGATTTTTAATGGCCTCACAATCATCACGTTTGTGTGTGTATTACCTTAACTGTTTTCTTCCTCTTCTTTTTCTTAGTGCTGTCTTGAATCTGTTTTTCACCCTTCCTTTTCTTTGATGTAGATTTATTCGGTTGTTCTTCTGCAATTGGCTGTGTGTCCTCCTCTACCTCTGACACACCTTCATGAGACAAAGTTTGCAAATAAACTTTCCAATAGAAAAACTGATTGAACAAGGCAACAAAAAATGTCATGATGTACATTAATAATCAAATTTAAAAAAGCTAAAAAAAAATATTACTACTACAGTTGTTTACATGGGAGAAAACTACATATCCCAAGATGCTCCGCAGACAGTGCAAACACGTGTTGTGTGTAGTCTGAATCTAGTAAGAAATGTTTAGCAATAGATCCGACAATATGAGGCTAACCAAGTTCCAATTGGTGCTCGTTTATAGACAAGTATTTCATGTAAGTAACAAAGGATTTTTTAACGACCTAACAGAACCTTGTTAGGCAGAAGTTTCTAGAGGACTACATAGTGTGGCATGGCACAGCAGGCTGTTTAAATCCGACACGCACAGAGCATAAATACATGACACAAACATTACAGCACGAAGTATAGTTCAAATAACAAAAAAATATATGTTTGTTACCTGAATTGTCTTCCTGGGTCCACCACTCGTCTCCTAAATCATCAGCCATGTCTCAAACCGCAACCGCATGTCTGGAGTTTGCGCACGGCAGATTCGCATAGTACAAAAACTGCGCGAATCTACCGGTAAGAATAATGTGACGCTATTATTGAAATAATAAACGAACCATCAAATATACTTATTTTAGAATAAGGCTTATATAATTGTAAGCAGAAAAAAAAGCATTCGAGTGTTACTAAAATTTTACGTTATTTTTTTTTTTTTAGTTTTGATTATTGAGGTTTATTTGTAACCTGAAAATAAGTCTAAACCTAACTGAGCTGAGGCACTGTTATATTTCGGGTTTAATGTGGTTTCATTATGCGGTTTTCAGATTAACTAAGTCTGAACCACTAGGAGGCGCTGAGTCCTATAAAATTATAATTATCACTCTGCAGGGTGTTTACCATCTCTGTGTATATGTATGTGTGTGTGAATGTTGGACCGGGATGGAGAATTTGAGATGTGTGTGTGCTCGTTTGTTCCACTTTCCACCACACTTGTTTGACTGGTCATTACTCTATAATTTCTCCTTTCTCCTTCCAAGCCCTCGCGCCCCTACCCCTCCATGCGCGCTCGCATATATACACACACAAGAACGCGCACGCAATTATTTATTCATCACAAACATGAATTAAAAATCTGTTTCCCTTCAGCGTACAGCACTGAAAGCAACTTCACAGGCTGTTCATCTAACACAGAGATCACTTGTGGTTAACCAAAGATGGAAAATATTTTATAGAGAAATTCTCTAAAGCCATATCTAATTATTCAAGAGCAGTTGGCAACTGAGAGAAGGGTGCCTAGTTTGTTTTAATGCTGTTGTCCCAAATACTGGTGAATATTCTCAGAATTTTACAGTCAGCAAGTTCGTCTTATGAACTGTTTTTCAGCCTTTTTTTTTTTTTTTTTTTAAATGTGATTAAAGTAAGATTGCAATTCCAACTTGAAACGAGGGTGAATATTTTAGTCTTACACTTTCAAGCGCAACCTTTAAACACAAATTTACAAGCTCGCGCACACACACACACAAAGGAAGAGAGAAATATACCCTCAACGTTGTAATTTTCCCCTAATTACAACCACTCTGTTTCATTGTCTTTCTTTCTTTCTTTCTTTCTTTCTTTCTTTCTTTCTTTCTTTCTTTCTTTCTTTCTTTCTTTCTTTCTTTCTTTCTTTCTCCCTGAGTGATCCTTAGTAACAAGTAGGTTCTCGTCATGGCAACATGCTCTGAAATAGACTGTGAAGCTGTGTTGGATTCAAGCCGCAGTGGTCAAAAGACTGATGGAGTGTGGAATGTGTTCTCTGCATTATGGGATTCATTGTTTCAGTAGATTTTCTGTGTTATTAAGAGCTATCCTTTGGGTAACAACACTTTAGGCCCACGGGAGTAATGCAGCAATCAAATAAATTCTTAAAACAGAGTGCGGATTGTAGTGTCTGGCATGTTACATTTTGTAATTTAGCTGATGCTTTGATCCAAACTGACTTGCAGTACCTAACCTTATTACAGGGTCAGTCCCTCTGGAGTTACCTGAGGTTGAGTGCTTTGATCAAGAGCACAATGGTTATAGTTCATAAATCACCACACTGTGGATTTTGAAAGTGCATGATTCATTTAAACTCTGTTTTTCAGTACAACACTGCTCTTGCTTGTGTGATATTGCAGTTTTATAACCAACATGTTAATATTGACTAACTGACAATTCAGACATAACATGGTCAGTTATATGTTTTTATTTTTGCTCCGCAAGAGTCTGAAAAGAAGCCAAAGCAAGATCAAGTGTTGGAATACTATGTAGCAGCATTCTATGCAGTGAAACTATTCCAGTGGTGTACAAAATATTAGCCTTTTTGGAATGCTGTTTTTCAGTGTCACATGATCCTTCAGGAATCATTTTAATATTCTGATAGAGTTCAAGAAACATTTCTTATTGTTGAAAACAGTTGAGCTGTTTAATATTGTGTAAACCGTGATACTTTTTTTTCAGAATTCTTTCATAAATAGAAAGCTTAAAAGAACAGCATTTTTTTTTTTAAATGGAAATCTTTTGTAATATCTTTACTGTCACTTTTGATTAATTTAATGCCCCCAATCAATCCATTTTTTGGGCTTCAAAATCTAGGATACCATTCACTCCCATTATAAAGCCTGGAACAGCAAAGATTTCATATTTTTTAATATAATTCCAATTGTGTTTTTCTGAAGGAATTAAAGTAATATACACCTAGGATGGTTTGAGGGTGAGTAAATTATGGGATAATTTTTTCCATAAAGTTTTTATACAGACTTCCTTGATTATAACTTAATACAAAACTTAATATGATAAATTAGTTGGCCTTTATATTGATTGTTGCCTTCATGAAACTAAACCTCGGTTAGCAGTTAAAACAATATTTACATAAATAAACAGTTTTTTTACAGTGTTTGTTTTTTTTCCCAAACAATGAAAGTGAGTCAGTGGGCTCCAAATGTTGTTTGGTTCCAACGTTCCACAGAATATCTTCATTTTTGTGTTCCATAGAAGAAAGAAGGCCAGGTTTGGAATGGAATACAGTAAAGATGAGAAAATGGTTACAGAATTTTTATTTTTGGGTGAACTATCCCTTTAATGGGCTGTTTACACGACACCATTTTCAACTAAAAACGGAAAACCTTTTATGCATTTTGGCCATTAATTTACATGACAACTGTGTTTTGGCGGCCTTCAAAAACAGGTTTCAAAGTGCAAGTTTTTGAAAGCGATAATGTTATTGTCTCAGTGTAAACGTCAAAAACATGAATTTGTGAAAAAAGGTGAGGTCATGCGCATGCATATTATGTGTTCAGTATATAGGTGCGTAGTTTTTCTTTTCAAAGTGACCTCGCCAACTACTGGCCTGGCATGCGTAATACAGCATTTTTAATCATTTTCGCAGATCCGAGTGAACAGGGATCGTCTTGACAACACTGTCCTCTGTACGTGAAAAACGCAAAGGAAAAACTTTCAATTTTTAGTACATCGTTGTCGTGTAAACATACCCCAAGAATGCAATGAATTGGCTGGCTCCATTCTATTATATCATTAATATTGACTATTCTGTGCCCCAAACAGGCCTTTCCCTCAATCAAGGCATATCATTCAGTACACCCCATGGTACTGCACCACTCTGAGTATGGATTAAGTATGCATAACAAACAAGACTCCCAATGTGGATGTGAACTTTACATTGCAGTGGCCTATTTAATATCAGCACGGCATATGATGTATCTCTCATATATGTGCACCATATGTAACGTAACGAGAGACAGGGCTGTTAAGTTGCCTGGAAGTTGCAAGAGGTTGAGAAATAACAGGAATAGGTCATGCCAGAGTATCTAACAGAGCTTTGAGAGCCCCAATTTAAGCAGCACAAAAGAATGCAGTTTATGTTCAGAGCTGAGAGTCCTTACTCAAACGCAGTGCTGACAAATCCAGGTCAGAGCTTCTCACTTGGAAATGATAAGAGTTTATTGTGGCTGGAGATTCGAGTGCTGCAGAAAAGTAGGAAACAACTGCCGCAATTCATTTCAAGAGGTGCAGAATCTTTTGCATTTTTTGAATTGTCATTGTCATCATTTGTCCTCCTCCCTATGATGATGATTTGAAGATTAGAGGGCAATTTGCCAGGTCCCCAACTGAAAGAAGAAAGGTGATTTAACACGGCTTTGAAAGGCAACAATCTAATCTCTCTCTTTCTAATCATTCTCGCTTATTTTGCTCTTCCTTTTTTCAGAGAATTTGACCTCTCTATTGTGTTGAGGCAGTGTGCACTGATACACACACAAACACACACTTAAACACATCTGTAATATAGACTGTGTGGGAGCTCAAATGGTGGCAATTTGTGCGGCTATAAGCGATTGGTTGACACGGAGGTGCTGATTATGGGGTATAAGTGTTAGGTTCCGATGGACCCATCCACACTGATGCCCTGATTATGGATAATTTACCCCTACTGTGGCAGCATGGGACTCTACCCACGCTCCCATTCTCTCTCTCTTTCCTTTGCTTACGTCTCGTCTGATATCAGAGAGAGATGGAAAGAAAGGTTGTCACTGATTCTTTCGATGCCGCTACCATGCCAGTCATTTCTACGGTAATGCAGAAACTCATAAAGTCACTATTGAATTGAATATCTGCAGTCTAATATTCCTTGACAGACCCATGAGGTTTTTCTCTATCCTACCAACCCTGTGACTCAGAATAGCGAATAACCATAAATGACGATAGTCAAATCTCTCTGGTATGCTAGATGGCTTTTTTTCTTTTGCCTTTTCTGCATCTAATATTGCGCCCAAAGTACCGTCTATAAATTACAGTGTGTGTAATATATAATCTAGTGCAAGTGTGTAAGAAACGGCCTGCGGATCAAGCACAGAGTGTAGCGCTCCACATTAAATCATTTATGGATCCTGCATTCAAGCAGGCCGTGTGCATACAACGCATACATCATTTTTAGCGAAGCTTCGCACACATGGCCTTCATATGTGCATTTGAACACATCTTGAACTCAATTCAAATATAACGTATAGTATTTTGCCGGGAAAGGCCAATGAATACGCCCACGTCGTCTTGCTTGTTACTCGCACGGGAACGATCCACCCACAGTGACACATGCTGCCGTAAGTGTGTGGTCGAATTCAAGGACACAGATTTCTGCCATATGGATTGTGAGGCTTGAGTTACAACTGGGTTAAAGATGATTCTTGATGTCCTGGAAGAAATGACTGGCAAAACAATAACATTCGTACGATGAAAAGACCAGCTTAAACCGGAATTAATTCCCAAGGCTGGTTTGGTGCTGGTTTGGCTGGTGGACATCAGCCCAGCAGCATCAAAAATGACAGCAATGCTGGGGTCTTTCTTTTCTCTCCATTCCGCTTCTCCCTTTATCTTTTTATCTCTCCCTCGAGCGCTCCCAGCGTCATTCAATAAAATTTGTCAGTCCTGCATTCTCCCAGATGCAATAAGTCTTTGATACTGCAACCATTCCTTTCCATTAGAGTGAATTCCTCTTTATCAATACTGCATTTAAATGCTGCAATCAATAAACAAATTATTCACTGAGTGTGGCATCTCTTCCCTGCTGTCTCACACCGAGTAGTTCATTAGCCCATGCCAATGCACTCTGTGGTGTGGAAATATTCATACGCGCACATGCATACAAGGTATTGACTAAATATGAGGCCAAAAGTGCACAGCTAGTTTTGACGTTAGTATAATGATTGCACACCTAGTTAAATAGTATTTCATCACTCTAAAATTCAATACTACCAGAGTTTACAAAACAGCATATGGCAGCCATGCAAGAGTGATGGCAGGATCTGTCTTATTTAAATTATAACACTGAATATACCAGCCATGATTGTTTTATTTTTAAATAATCAGTAGGCTATAATATGTATGTGTGTATAATATTATTCCGCTTATACTACAGTTATCAAACTTCAAGGCACTGTTCTGATGTTTCAAGACATTTGTCAGGTTTTTGTCTTTAAAACACTTGTGTGTGGGACTAATTTCTTATGCATCTCATCCCAAGCCTCCATTGCTAACTCTAAAACGTCATTTCAGAACTAATAACGGAGGCTTGAGCCTTGATAGCAGACTAAAGGACCCGTTTACACTAATGCAAGTTTTGCTACAGTTACGCCTGTTGTTTACACTATGCCAGCGTTTTCAAACCTCGAAAATAGAGACTTTCGAAAACACTGCAGACCCCTTTTTAGTTTGAAAATGCGTTTTAGTGTAACGTACCAAAACGGAGACTTTTAAAAACGATGGCGTGGCTGCCCGAGTTCGCTCTGCATATCCTTTACGACCGTGTAATGCCTGTCCACGTTTGCTAAAGTCCCTTTTAAGACAAGTCATTTCACTCGGCGGCCATCTCTGAAACACCTCTCGGGCATGCAAGTGCAGCTCCTATCTCTTTAAATGGGGAAACATCAAATTCCCCAAAGCTGTTTGCCAAGCTTTCGATTAAATTTCATATTTTAAATTTTGTTTCTAAACGCTGGAATCATGACAAAAAAACGGCGTTTTTCCAGGCTGGGTCAAGCTAATGCTAATGCGCATGCGCAGTCCTAAATGTGCGTCTCTTGCGACGTCACTTTCCCGCCGAAAGCGCGCTCCCTCAGCTGGACTGAGTGGCAAAAGAACCTGCTGCGTGACTGGATTTAATAGGGGAAACTGTGAAAACGCGAGTAAAACAAACGATTACACTAAAGGTTGGGCTCGAAAATGTTCCTTATGAGAAACCTAATCCATGATATTGGCATGCAGCCAGGAGTTGTGTTTCCTGACCAGGGGCGCAGGAGACATTTTCAAAGTGAGGGGAGGGGGGGGGGGGGGGATATTGTAATTGTATTATTACAATAATAATAATATGATATTAAAATTAATATGATAGTTTCTTCCTTACATCTGCTATAATACAATATGTCTCGAGAGTATGTATAGTTAATAAATACGTGGATACGCTGTTAAAAATAGATTGTTCTAATGGACTGGAGGTAATATTTTCGATTAGCATGCAAGAGATTCTGGGTTCGAATCCAATTATGTATTTTTTTTTTCTCATTAAACCAAAGATGTTCGTCAGTGATTGTATATCAAGAGCAGGGACACGTTTATTTGTGTTTTGTTTTGTGATTCAATGTAACGAATAGAGAGTCTCTGCAACAGAACAAAATCAAAACAGTCCATAAACTATAAATCCTCACGAAAACTTCAGTCAAGCCAAGCTCGCGCGTCAACCTGAGAGATCAGCCTCCTTACCTTAAAGTTTCAAATTCTCGGTTTCTGAATGGAATGGACGGTTTGGCTTGATTGACAGACGCTAACGTTCGGGCATGATTTATATACCATCGACCTGTCCTAAAACGTTAGCATGCTTTGATCGATGGTTTGGAGATCGCGTGTTTCTCCGTTCGAGAGCCTTTCCTGTTCACATCCGCGACAAAACAGCTGATTATTTACCAACGGATCGCTTACAGAAACGTGAAAATGGTCTCATTTGAAAGAAAATATCATAAGCTAAAAGATGATATAGTGTGACTAATTGAAGCAGCCCTTATCAAAAGTGCGGGGGTCGACTTCTATCTTTTCAAAACTGCGGGGGTCCTGACCCCCCTGTCCCCCGTGCCAACGGCGCCCCTGTTCCTGACATTTATATGTGCCTGATTTCGACGCCGGGGAAACACAAAGCAAGCCTGTGAATATTTTATATAACTACAATATAGGCAGGTTAAATCCGAGTAATCACTTATATCAATGTTATATATATCGTCATATTGTCCAGCCCTAAAACTTGTATAGTTTTTGTCAGTGTTAAAGGTCCCGTTCTTCGTGATCCCATGTTTCAAACTTTAGTTAGTGTGTAATGTTGTTGTTAGAGTATAAATAAAATCTGTAAAATTTTAAAGCTCAAAGTTCAATGCCAAGCGAGATATTTTATTTAACAGAAGTCGCCTACATCGAACGGCCAGTTTGGACTACATCCCTCTACTTCCTTCTTTAATGACGTCACTAAAACAGTTTTTTGACTAACCTCCACCCACAGGAATACACAAAAAGGGGGCGTGGTCTTGTTGCGCTCCCACGGAGAAGAGCAAGAGTTGCGTTTGTAGAGTGTGTTTGTCGCCATGTCGTCGAAACGCTGTTATTTTCATCCCGCAGTCCAATCACCTTTGTTTGGCCTTCCCAGGGACGCTGTACTTAGAGATCAATGGTTACAATTTATGTTTAACTCGGTTCCCGAAAATTATAATCCACATGTAAAACTATGTGCAGCACACGTTATGGTAAGAGGCGTGACCTTAAGGTGCGCTCAGAGCCATCTCTATGGCTCTGGGTGCGCTAAGCTGCTGTCGAATCACAACACAGGAACCGCTGGCACAATCAGAACTCGTTACGTATTTCTGAAGGAGGGACTTCATAGAACAAGGAAGTCATCAGCCAGTTTTTATGACAGTGGAAACAGTGGTATACAGATAAGTAAATTATGTGAAAAATACTGTGTTTTTTTACACGCGAAACATGAACACATGTTATATTGCACACTATAAACACAATCAAAGCTTCAAAAAAACACGAAAAATGGGACCTTTAATTTAAAAACACCCAGTTATGCAGAGTATAAGATGAAAAATATTTAATTGATGAGTTATCAACACAATACATAACGATACAATATATATAGGGTATGATTTTACCCCAAAATCCAACTTTTTGACACAAAATGATAACTGCAAAATATGTTTCTCTGACTGGAGTCAAAGACTATAGAATAGCACAAGACATGTCACTCGTATTGTTTTGAATGGGAGAAAGTGTAACGCGCAATATGGCGGAATAAGTCCCGCCTTCAAAATAAGAGCCAATCACCGACTGGGTAAAGTCATCGCGTCACTGCAGCGGCCATTAGAAGCACTGACACGCGCCTCCGAAATGAGGCACAAGAGACGCACATTTAGGTCTGCGCATGCGCATTAGCTTGATCCAGCCTAAAAAATACAGTTTTTTGTCATGATTCGAGCGTTTAGAAAAAAAATTATGAGACAGTTGTTGTCAGATTTCATTGGTGATTTCAAATATGAAATTTAATCGAAAGCTTGGCAAACAGCTTTAGAGAATTTGATGTTTCCCCATTCAAAGAGATAGGAGCTGCATGGATGCCCAGGATGCCCGAGAGGCGTTTCAAAGATGGCCGCCGAGTGAAATGACTTGTCTTAAAGGGACTTTGCTGGAGTCCAGCAAATGAATTACAATAACATGGAGACTGACCTTCAGTCTTTGCTGGCTTTGTTGTCATTTTTAACAGGCATTCTGCAGTGAAACTCTGCATTTTTTTAATACTGCAGCTGCCTACATGCGCAAGAGGCAACTGTTTGTACGCACATGAACAGTCACGTGACATGCGTTTTTGGCCCTGTAGTGTAGGAGATAATTTCTAAAAATGCTGTGGAATCGCTTGTGTAGACGAGGATCATTTTCATTTTAAACAACGTTTTAAAACGAAAACGCACTAGTGTAAACGGGGCCTAATACAGTTGATACAGTTATTAACGCAGAGAAAGAGAATAAGCAGCACATGTGAATTAGCCTACCTGAGTCTGTGCGTCGATCACAGCAGCAATGTCTCTACTAATAGCGATACTATAAGTTTATCTACCTGAAGAACTGCACAGTTATTACCTCGCACGTTTCTATGTGAGTATGTGTCCGTACGCTACAAGTGTACGTTAAAAGAGAGAGCGCGAGAGAGTATGCGCTTTCAGGACACAATAAAACGTATTTTGTGGCAAAAACCATGACAATAATTTGTCGTTAATTTGTCTATTGTTTGCTATATTTATTTGCTTGGTCGTTGTCGCTGTGGGTTTTGGTTCTTTTGCAGTTGTAGGCTGCAAGGACCTATTGAAATAACTGAAAACATTTGGCGAAGTGATATGGAACTGCAATGCGGTCAAGACCTGCTGGAACTGCTTTAGCTGTGCGTTTACCTGAAAATAATTGCACACTTTAGAACGTTGGTCAACCAATCAGATTCAAGCATTCAACAGCCCCGTAGTGTATATAATATAATATGTTAAAATACATTTTATAGGTCAGATAATTCTCTTTCATTAGTTAATAGCGAACTTGGTAATAAAAAAGTAAATCTTCATTTAAAAAAAGGCACAGTTGGCATGGTTATTGTTTAATGTGGATCTTACAGCTCAGTTAATTTGATCTTGGACATGTCTGATGAGAAATATTTGAGTTAATATTAAAATATCTGACTTTTGATTGCAGACTTTGATATCCTGGTACATCTGAGTACAGTTTGAGATGTCATTGAGATCTCTAGTGACATTACCCAGGTCTTTTTACTCAACAGAAGAATCTGAGAAGCAGAAGACCTCTCAAAATCTCAATATGCTCTCCATTTAATCTCACAGCTGTTTAAACAAATGAGAAGTTAAATTAAATAGATCCCATTTGTGATATTTCTTTTCTTACGGTAAGCTTCTTCTTCACATACTGTAGGTAGTTTTGGTTTGGATACAGAACAGTGATTATATGAAATGGAAACTATATCCATATCCTGTACAAAATGTCCTCAATATGCTAAATGGCTGAAATGCTCACCATGCTGTAAAATAGAGTGACAGTATGGTACAGTTATGTATTCCCAGGTGATGCTGCTCACTTGCCTGCACAGATTTTACATACCCAACAGCTCAGCAGAACCCGGGAAGAGCATGACTCAGAGAAGCGCTCATACTGCCAAATGAGGATGAAAGAGACACTGGTTTAATCCACCCAGTAGATATAAGGAGGGGCTGAGAAAGAGAGAGAGAGGTAAGTCCTCACAAACTGTGTCCTATTCTCCCTTGAAAAGCTGCAGGGTAATTCACTCTTCTGAATAGTGAACTGTCCACTCAAATAACTCAAGACTCATAGTGATGTACCAAGATCCTCTCTCTGGAGGATTAGGGGCAATATGATGTGCATTTTTATGTGAAGGTGGATTTGTCCGTGTGTGCGTGTGTGTAGGTGCGTTGTGCTGTGTTTAAACGTGTGTGCATAGCAGATCTGGTCTTAGTCTTGAGGCGAGCCGAGTGTGACCCACTTTCCCTCTGAGCTTCTCTGCTAGAGATGCACTCAGGCAGGCAGGCAGGCAGGCAGGCAAGCACACACACACACACACACACACACACACACACACACACACATACGCTAAACGCCAACATCAGAAGACCGAGAGGAGGGGAGATAGAGAGAGGGAAGGAGCAGGGAGATGATGATACATAGCCGCTGCTGCACTCTTCAATTCAAAAATCAATCCCTGTTCCAAACCCGCCCCTCCAGCACTTTGTCATGTGCAAAAACACAGCGCCCATTTTGCTGGGGGATTTTCATCCAACAAGTAAGCACAGCTGCACCCCTGTGTGTGTGTACTTGTGTGTGGGCGTGCATACATTGCATATGCATGCGGAGAGAGTCATCAACCTCGGCTACGTGCCAGCGTGCGAGTCCTCTATATAAAACGGCCTATACGTTAATAGTTCATTTAATATTAATGAGTCCCAAGTGTAATTGTATCACTGGGAAGACCTGCATGGAGATTACCTATCAAACCCTAACCGCAGAGCACTGCAGGCCGCTAATGTGTATTTATTATCAGGTCAGTGCTCGTAATGTTACACACTAATAATGTTTTTTTCACTAATGCTGTCACAGCAGCACTGTTAAAATGATGGTTTACATGAAACGTAACATTTCATCAAATTTAAAGTCACCATGAAATCTAAATTGACAATTCTTATTTTTTTATGGAATATTGCGGTGTTATTTATCCATGCACATCATTTTTGTTATTCCTTGACCCTCGTAATCTTAAAAAAAAAAAAAAAAAAATGAATGGTAACACTTTACAATAAGTTAGTTAAAGTCCCCCTGTAGTCAATAATTTTATCCCTTAAAACTAATCTTTGATCACTAAAATGACATATTTCTTGTGAAAAAAAAATTTCTTCATGCCTTAAAATAACTTGAATGTAACTCTATACCCTTGCTTCATTTCGTATATGCGGATCTATGAATATGCTAATGAGCCCCGCCTCCACTCACTCGTACAAGCTCAAAGATCCACTCGGTCAACTTACTGAGGTAAACACTGCACAATGTTATTGCTTTTTACAACGTCAGACACATAACGGTAATTAATGATTAGCCATTTGCTTGACTACATTATCAAACAGCTAATAATCTGTTGCTAATGTTACACAACACCCTTGCTTCAGAGTGGTCATAGTTAATGATATGCTAAAGCCCACCAGCACATTGACATGATTGGATACAGGGTAGTTTGTGATGTCAGAAACACCAGCCATTTCAAACTGCTGGTTTGAGACTGTCTTTAGATAACTTCAGTTTAAAAGACAAAATACTCAGCAATGTTGTTGACTTATGAATTTGCACATGGTTTGTCATAAGGCATATTAAAAACATCACATAGACATATAAACAACATTAAAAACTGGATTTTCACCACAGGGGGACTTTAACATAACCTAAGAATAAGCAATATAATTTTACAGCATATATTAAACTTTGTTCATGTTAGTTAATAAAAATAAATGTTTTCATTGTTCATATCAGTTCACAGTCAGTTCAGTTCACAGCATTAACATACATCCTTTGATTAGAAGTTCTTAACTAATTAACTACTAATGTTAACAAATGAAACCATATTGTAAAGTGTTATAACATCAACTTCTGTCATCCACTTTCTTTCATATGTGAAACTGAGAAGGAGATTTTTTTTTGGAGAATGTGCAGGCTATCAATAAAGCAAAAGCAGTCACCAGGTCCTGTCAACCTCCAAAATGAAACACACGAAAAAGAAAAAAAAAAAACACATAAAATGTATTACCTATGACTCCTGCACTATATTTCAAGTCTTCCGAAACCACTAGCAATTTTTGAGGAATTGAAATTTAAGTAATTATTCACTGAAAATCTCTCTTATTTCATTTAGACTTCTGCATATTGAAAAGAGCAGCATTAACATTCAGCCTTATAATCTTTCGTGTTCCTACAGGTAAATGATGACAGAATTTTCATTTTTGGGTGGACTGTCGCTTTAATCTATGTCAACTATTGTCTCATTTGAATTCATTTTAGTGATTTCTAATCGTTTTTAGGACAAATATCTGAGATAAATTGGATATTTAACAGTCTGAGATGTAGATGAGATATGTAGAATCAATATACATATAGAAGTTTTAAATCTCCTGAGTTATGAAAGAGCAACTGCTAGATGTTCCGCTAGGCCTTTACAAGAGACACTTCTTTAAAATATCTTCTATTGTGCTCCACAAAAGAGTCCTACAGTTTTGGAACTACACAAGTTATAATGACAGAATTTTCATTTGTTCATTTTTTCATTTAAGTTAATTTATTGAGCAGTTATCATGTAATATTTTTTAGTGTTATGTTGCAGATGTTGTCAAATGTTTAATGTTATGTCAGAATGGCACTGTCAGTGGCTCAATATTGCGTGTCTGCAGGATTTCTAATTATGACAGTGTTGGGGATAAACAGTTTTAGGACCCTTGACCAGATATGTCGAATGAAAGACCAGGAGTCAGAGATGCAATCAATTGAAGAAATTTTACTGAAGAATAGTTTGCAGTTTCATCAGCAAAAGCCAGCTTCAGGTCTCACAAGGAGTTCGTAGGCTGCTCTGCGTACATTCACATTTCCACAACAATTATACTCTAACAGAGTCTACTAACTACGTCATTACTTCAGGTTGAATGATTCTGATTGGCTAAGAAAAATAGACAAATTTGGTAATCTTCCACATGGACAGATAGTCAGAAGCATATCTCCCTTCGTCACGGTGCTGACGAGGGTACTCTGGATTTAGGTACTGGATGTCCTATTGGGGTCATGACATGGCATCTGCTGGTCTCAAGCAGAGAGCCAGTTGTCCACCAGTACAAAGGACCTGCACAGAACACTTAGCGCACATACACAGATACACACGTTTCACAGCTTCTTCAAGGCTGAAGTTGATCTGAGCTCTGCTCTGAGCAGGAAACTTTCCCAAAACATACCGATAACATGTTCTTATCTCTCTGTGAGAGGTACAGACAATATTAAAACTTATTTTCTAGTGTTTGAAAAGGAAAATAAATGCTTTACCATACGTTGAAGAAGTCATTCAAATAATTTAACACAAAATAAATATATTGATTAATAACTTTAAAAGATATATATTGAAGCGGCAGTGGATTCCAGAATCCATCCCTTCAACAGTTTAGAACTACAGTCGCAGTTCAGAAGAGACTTTCAGGATTTTCAAAGACTTTAAACCAGTGATTTTTTTGACTTAATGTAATCCCAGTGAAAGTCTAAAAATGTGTTTTTTGCCACCATGCTATAGAGTAGATGATTATACATTATTTGAAATTACTACTTGTAAATATGGGTTGGGTAAAAAAGAACCATGTGAAACCTATCATTTAAGTGGCATAGGTTGGTGTTATCAGTTTTTCGTGTGAATGTATTTTAGAGTTGAAAATGCATTTTGGTTTGCATATGAAAAGCTGTTCCTGACATTATGAGTATAGCCTCAACAGCATCATAATTTTTCATAAATTATTTGGACACCGAAGCCACGCTTAAAAATGTATGAATGTCATTGCATTTGGTGAAATATTAAACCAAGTGACATTTATTTAAAAGAATGATAGCAGAGGCACACTTTTCAAGCTATACATTTCACAAAATGAAATTTTAAATTCATATTTATGTTTTAAGATTCCACTAGGTTTGATATGTTGCTATCTAAAGCAAACGGCATCCGTATTTTTTTAAGTGTGGCTTAAGTGTCAAAATACTTTTTGGGGCCATTACTTTCTTTACTCCTCAAGAAACACTAGGAAGTCAAAATCTCATTGAAGAAAATAATTAGCCTGGCGTGATCAGCTCCTTTTTATGTACTCCTCTTGTGATTAGTTTTCTGATGCAGGTCTTTGTGAGTGCCACCTTAACGTAAACACAGCTAATTAGCGGAAAAGCAGATGTGAGCTTGTGAAGAAAAAAAATCAGAAATGAGCAACTCATCGTGCGGCGTCAACTCATGTCAGCGAGTAAAGAGAGGGAGCACAGGAAGCAGTCTCTAAGCTCTTTTTGGAGCGCATTAGCAGTACTTGATGAGTGGTAAAATGCTGCATTTGTCATTGTGACACACTCCTGGCCCCCACAGAGACAGACTGCAGTTAAAACTCAGCCCTGATAGATTACAAAAATGACTACATTCATAACCCAGCTGTATACCTCCACGTGGAGACGTCGCATACGTACGTCCCGCCTGCAGATGTTCAGGTGTTTATTGATGGATGCTTTCGGATCTGCATGGAAATGGCCTGCTATAGCTTTGTTTGTTTATTTATTGTGTCTGTCTTTTTGACAGCAATCCATCTTGGTCTCACACCAGGGTCATTGTGTGTGTATGTGTGGCAAGGGAGGAGAAAGAGAAATCGTGTGTCTTTCAAAGTGTAGTTCATCTTGTCACCAAGGAACAGATTTATCATAATGATGTGTCACTGTACACAAAGCATCATAACAAAAGCATAATGTCTGCAATGCAGGTCAAACTAAACAAAAGACTGTGCGTACACACGCAAACATGGCCTTTAATGCATTCGGCTAAGCAAAGACCATCAATAACAGTGATCTGAGCTTCTATTGCAGTCATAAACAAGCTTTTTATTCCTTTCTCTTTCTCTCTCTCTCAGTAGTATATCAATATGCCTAATGAAGAAGATTACAGGACATGCATACTTGATGTCCCAAATGATCTACTGAAATTTCCATTTCCATAAGAAACCCCAAAGCGGTGAAAAATACTCAATGCCGACATGAGCAAATCTCGTTTACCAGGGCCTTTATTGTGAAGCCTGTATTGTGATTCTGTGAATAGCAAGACATGCAGTATCTTTTAAAGAGCACTTTATATTGCACATTGTTCTGTTCTGATTATCAAGTCACTGCTCTTCAGTAATATGGTAACATATATTCATGTTCTGTGCATTTAATATGCATTTAATAAAAAAAATGTCTACCCGACTATTCAGAGGTATTTTGTGCTAAAATGTTGCTCTTTCATATCTCAGGGTATTAAATGGAGTTATGTTTTATTTAAGCATCAATTCTGTCTCAAAACGTTTTTCATTTCATTTTCTCTAAAAATGGAGACAAAAGATACTGTTGTTGACAAGAATATAGAGCTATACATTCCTATAATATGACAATTAATTAAAAATGCCATAAAAAAATTATAAATACTTTTATATAATTTTAAATTTAAAGGATTAGTTCACTTTCAAATGAAAATTACCCCAAGCTTTACTCACCCTCAAGCCATCCTAGTTGTATATGACTTTCTTCTTTCTGATGAACACAATCAGAGATATATTAATAAATATCCTGACGCGTCCGAGCTTTATAACGGCAGTGAACAGGGGTCACGAGTATGAGCTGAAGAAAGTGCCTCCATCCACATCCATCCATCATAAACGTACTCCACACGGCTTCGGGGGGGTTAATAAAGGCCTTCTGAAGCGAAGCGATGCGTTTGTGTAAAAAAAAAATAAAATAAAATCCATATAGCCTACCGCCTTCCGTATTCAAGTTACGAAGAAAGTGTGAAGTGGCATTGCGTCACTTATACACTTTTTCCGTAAGTTGAATAAGGAAGGTGTAGGATGTAGCGTAAGCGTTTTGAACTGCGAGAGTTTTACACTTTCTTCGTAACTGGAATACGGAAGGCGGTCTGGAGGAAGCTAGATGTTTTACTTCATAACTTAAATATGGATATTTTTTACACAAACGCATCGTTTCGCTTCAGAAGGCCTTTATTAAGCCCCCGGAGCCGTGTGGAGTATGTTTAAGATGGATGGATGTGGATAGAAACACTTTCTTCAGCTCATACTCGTGACTCCTGTTCACTGCCATTATAAAGCTCGGATGTGTCAGGATATTTATTAAAAACCATATACATCTAGGATGGCTTGAGAATGAGTAAAGCATGGGCTAATTTTCATTTGAAAGTGAACTAATCCTTTAATTATTATTTATTAATAATTATTTTTAAAATATTATTCGGTCTTGGGAGATTAAAAAATGAAAAGCTAAATGCAAATAATGTGATGCAACCAACCATTTAATCATGCATAGTAAGGATAGCAAAATATACTGGTTTATCGACTTTTAAAATGAGGAGAAAACACTTATTTTTGTTGTTGATGTCAAAGGTTGTGTGTCTAATAATCTGTCTCTTGATAGAACCGAAATAAATTAAACAGATGCCAGCCTGAACAGGTTGCTTGACATCCACTCATCCTTGAAAACCATGAACAAAACTACACAATGTAAAAAATTTTTTTAAAAATCGGTCAATTTATACAGCTTCACTTGCAGCACAGATAAATGAGGTTTTTGCCGACCACAATTTGTTTTGTACTGTAATTTATTGGCTGCCAAAAGCATGAAAACAATAAAATTCAAGAGAAATATATAGAAACCAAAACTGACATTTTTCCTGTTTGATGTCTTGCTAGCAATTTTGCATTTTGGGCCTATGTTCATGGTAATATTAATACTATTATTAATAATGTTTCTTGTGTGTTGATGTCCAATGTAAAATCTGGGTCCTGACGCAAAACCATTTGAGAACCTGGAGTCTTTATCTCAGGGGAAAAGTCTGAGAAGCAAGAGACTTAAGCAAGCGTCTCCATTCGCTCTCCCATTAATATCATTGCTGTCTAGCAGAAACGCCTGCCATGTTAAAGAGATCTCATTTGTGACTCTCTTTCCTATGGGATCTAACTTCTGCATGAGGGGATTTTTTCCTTAAGTGCTGTGCTGAATCTGTCCCGTGGAACGAGATGAGGTTTGCCTGCAAACATCTTGAGATGTCAGCGCCGATCCGGACTGAGTACTTCTTGAGGTCATAAAACGTTGACGTTGAATGTGTATTTTCGTCCGTTGCCATCATCCCATTTTTAGAACAAAAGCCATGATTTCATATCCCAAAATAACAGCGACTGTACACAGGAGGAAACTGTCTTCTGCACACACATCACAAAGCTGCTCAACTGAGGAAATGCAGGTTACAACAAACTGCTTCATCATTATCTCTCTCTCTCTTTTTTTGCTTTCTTCTTGTCTTGAACTCCTTTTTCTCCTCTTCATCTTTCAGTTTCGCTTTCTTTCTGTCTCCTCACTCTCTTAATCCGTCCCTCCCTCTTTCTCTGTCAAGGAGTGGGCTTTGATTAAAATATATCTCTTTTTGTCCCTGAAACCTGACTCGGTGTGCTTGCACTGTACCAGCTCACATCATTATGCGATGAGCACCAAACAAAATCTGTTCCTCTTTGTCTTATTCTCGTCTGTGACTCATTCATTACCATGTGAAAGATCAAACTCGAGCACTATAGCTCTCACAAAGGAGAAGCACGATAAAGCGAGTTTTCCTAGCCATATTTAAACAAACAAACAAACAAGCAAGCGAACGAGCAAACAAACCACCCTATGCTGCAACGCATCACCTCCTCGTTTAACTCTATGGTGTCTTTGATTTGCGCTGCAGGCTGCTCGCAAGTTGCCTTATGAAACGAATAGCTTATCTAGAGCATCTTGAGAAAAAGCTGGAGGAAATATTGTTATTATTTCATTTATTTTTTTAAAAAATGAGTGGAGCCAATGTACCCAGGCAGGCCTTGTCCTCTCCAGATGGATTCTAGGCAGCCTCATCTTCTTCATCCATTATTGATGAGTGGGGCAAAGAGAAATAGGTCAGAAGAGAATGAACTACATTCTCTTTGTTCACTCGGATGTTACATAAATGATTGAGATTTATTGCTTCCACTGTCATACTTAGTCACTGGCCTCTGATCCCCTTACAAGACTGCCCTCAGATGATTGTTTGCAATATTAATATATACACTTCTCTGCTTAGTCTTGTTCCCAGGTGTAAATAAGTCATTCTTTTCATGTAAGTGATAGGCAGAAGTGGAAGAAGATATAGATGCTGAGTTGTGAACTCAATACCGATTGCCCTCTGGTTGATGGCAAAGATGGATGGATTATGCCCCGTGCCAATAGGGCCAGTGTCTTGGGACCTCTGAGGGCCAGAGTGCTCCTACACCTGGGAATAAGGTATTCTGAATGTAAAATTGATATAGACAGATGAAAAGCACTTGAATATGCACCGATGAACAAATGGGTTTATTGTGGTTTTTAAAAATGTATAGCACCCAACATTAGTGTCACTGCAGAAGTTATATTACGTGAATGAGGGTTACAACTGTAATTGCACCTTAATTTCTCAGAATTGATACTTGGAATACTTGATCTTGTTGCTTGGACGATGCATCTCCCAGGTTCGATATTCATTATTTTTTTATTTTACTGCAGGCTAAATAATGCTGTTTTTAAACTTAGGAACTAGCAATGGATATAAAAATATCAACAAATTATCATAAATCAGACTATAAATACAGTATGTGTTCTCCACGGACAACAAAAGTATGACTGTGCTAGGGTTGTGCAAATCTATCTATCTATCTATCTATCTATCTATCTATCTATCTATCTATCTATCTATCTATCTGTCTGTCTGTCTGTCTGTCTGTCTGTCTGTCACATATTCCCTGGCTTTGTGTTTCGTTTGTATTTTTAGTTTGCGATTTACCCTGTTTCTGTTCCTGTGTGTGCCATTTTGTGGTCCTTTTGTAGTTGATTAGTTCTGTGATTTATTCCCAGGTGTGTCTTGTTTGCCTATTACCATTTGTGTATTTAAACCCCAGTGTTTCTTGTGTTCTTTGTCAAGTCTTGTCCTACATGGATGTTATGTTTGGTGCACTCATTCTGTTCCCTGGTTCTCTGTTCTCCGTGTCGGATTTGTTATTACATTTATTCTGTTAATAAACTCACTGCATTTGGATTCAGCTCTCCTTTGTTTTTGAGTTCACCCTACGTAACACTATCTATCTATCTATCTATCTATCTATCTATCTATCTATCTATCTATCTATCTATCTATCTATCTATCGTTCTATCGCTCTATCTCTCATTTTTCTCACTTTCAGTCTTGGATTCAATTTGTGTTCATGGACTCTTAGTTTGTATTTCCTTTTTTTCCTGTCTTTCCTTCCTGTTTCCTGTGTTCTATGGGCCATTCATTCACACAACAATGCATTTTGTGGTCCTGAAAACACAAAGCTTCGAAAAGTGTTTCAAAGTGCAAGTTTTTGAAAATGATACCATTATTGTCTCTGTGTAAACTACAAAAACTTGAATTTATGAAAACAGTGACGTCATGCGTATTATGTGTTCAGTCTATAGGCGCATAGTTTTTCTTTACAAAGTGACATAGCCAACTACTGGCCTGGCATGCATTTTGTTGTTCACCTGTGTTTTGCTGAGTTCATGTTATCCAGTGTATAAATGCCCTCGGGTGTATTCCAGAAAGCAGGGTTAACTTACTATCACATATACCCTGAACTCTCGGTTGATTAACCCAAACCTTGCTTACTCGAGGTATGCTGGTTCCAAAAATGTGTCCGGGAGTAAGTTCAGCCAACCCAGAGTATGTTCCCGGTTAACCGACAAGACATTCTCAACAGATCGACGAATCGATGATTCACCATGGAAACAGACGCTAAGAAAAAGCGCGCCATTCTACTTCATTCTTCTTCTTTTGTTTAATGGTGATTTACATAACCTACTTGGTGCACATCACCACCTATTGGGTGGTTATGCAATCATTTTTTTAATCTTAATATTGTTTGTTTGATGCTAATTATTTAATAAGATATCACATATGTGATATGTATTTTATTATAGAAATTATAGCATAGAAAATGTCCTGTTATAAAGGATAAAAAGCAGATCCATGTGTGAGATGACAATAAAATAAATTCATATATTAGAATTGAATAAACATTTATATATTGTATAATATAACATTGTGTATATAACTGTAACTATATAACAAATTTAGATACATTAATATAACCATATTGATAATATAATATGCATCTGAATTCCTCTTAAGCTAACTAACCCTTGAACATAACCTGCTCCGGAGCAGGTTATGTTCAGAGAGCAAGTTGCTATGGCTACTTACATACCCTAAAAGTTACCTCCGTTTTTGGAACCGAAAGTTGAGGTTATCCGCTTACTTACTCTTAAACATACCCAGTTATGTCACATAACCTGCTTTCTGGAATACCCCCCTCAGTTTCCTCAGTTCAGTGTTCGTATTGTCTTTGCATGTTGTGTGTGAAGCTGTTGCATTTGTTACTCTCCCTTTTTTGATGACCTCCTTTGTTTTATTTTGTTAATAAAGTTAAAGCTGCATGCATCAGGTCCACATCTCCTCTTCCCGGCCTTCATCATCCTCTTCTGTAACAGTTCTATCATTTTGGCCTACAAACCTTCAAACTTCAAGTTTTTTTTTTCTTTTAAAAAAGATTTTGTCAACACAACAAAGTTTGTATTGACAAATTGTTCATTTCTAGTTAAAATTACTGTAATATAAATTTCAATTAATTTTATTTCTACTTCCTTACTTTCAAATTTGAATTGCAATTCTGCATTCTGTTTGTTAATTCACTTCAAATTCATGAATGGTATCTGTCAGACCTACCAGTAATCCAGTTCACCAACCATCTAAACCAGCTTTGTCTATTTAATGGGCTGCTTCAACCAGATAAACCTCAGAATCTGGTTTTATCTGGATTTTTCAGCATGGCACAGACATAATGTAAGGGCTAGACTGTGCTATCAGGGACCATAGAAAGGTATACCTCTTCAACACCGGTCAACAAGACAGCGCACTACAGGTCAACAAAGAGTGTCAGTGTGTGTAATTGTTTGGAGAGCTTCTACATGACTGTGTGTATGAACGTCTATGCCCTGAACCTTTTGGATATCACGCCAATTTTAGTATGTTATTGTCAGTTTGAGAAATGGGTTATTGTTCTGTATTCTGGAACAAAGTGCAATAATTCATTACAGTGCTAATTCTGCTGATGACCTTTCTGCTGCTACGCTCGCCCGTTTACACACGAACACACACGCATTAATCTTCCTCCCTAAATTAACCTTTATTAGAACAGTGTTGGTGTTCAGAGGGCTAAGACATCGATAAATTAATTAGAATAAATGTAATTAGAAGTTGGTGATTATGATTAAAGGTTTGTTAGAAAAGTCTGTCAGAGTGTTTGGTTTTGCGCATTGTGTCGTGAAGCGTGCCTAGAGAATGCTCGCAGCTAGAGAGAAACTAAATGATGACTTGATTTCCTAGAAAACCACTATCACAATGCCATCTCAACCCTAGGCATTTGCTCTTAGGCTAAAAACAAAACTTGTCAAACTAAATTTGAAAAACTGCTGCCGAGTCATTGTTTATAGGCACCTGATCCACACTGCGACAGCAACACTGAATATAGTGTTATAACTCCATTGAAAGAGCATGAGCATTGACTCAGAGGTTAAGCTGCATGCTATAGAGAAAAAACTATAGAAAAACTATTAATATAACAACTGTTATGATTAATTATGATTACTAAAAATAATCATATGGATCTGAGAATAGTTTATTTTTTTAGGATTAATACAACTATTTTTGTAACCAGTGGTAAGTGCAAAGGTTTGAGTTATTCTGCAGTATTAGAATTAAATGTGTATGTTTCTGGCAGAAATGTTATTGTGATAAATGACTGCAAAGTTGTGGCAAGTCCCTGTAGCAAATTCCTCTAATTTTTGGAACCTGTTATCTTTAATATCTTATATATTTTATGCGGTGACAGTACAGAGCTGAATAATCCAACATGAAAACCCACCAATTATTTAAAAATTATTTAAAAAAGCACTACTTTTGCATTTGATATTGATTTGATTTTATAATTATCTTTGACATACATGGACAGCATGCAATGTTTCTATATAGTTAGAAAAAAATTCCAAGAAGCAAATATTTGCCCATCAATAGTTAATTTGCCACTTTGACACGTGTTTTATCACTCCACTCTACATACATTAACCTGAATCTGTTCAGCCCTGATGCACCTGAGCAGCTTTAATCAGGGCAAAGTTCAAAACATATGGTCAGGGTCAAATTCAGGATCGCTGATGTCATGAGTGTTAACCCGTGAGGTTTATTCTGACAGGCATTCTCCTGCTATTTCTGCCCCAGTGATTCATGGGCCATTTAATGCAATCTGTCACACTCCAGCATCGTCCTGAACTCTACACTAGCTGACACTTTAGAGACAGCACTGATAAATGGGGCTGTAGTCTCCTAGGAGGCCGTTTTCAGAGTCATGGCTAATCTTAAAGCAAGCATTGCAATAATTATGTCTAAATGATCCTTGTTTAGTTTAGCCATGAATTATTTGTTTTATCAAAAGACCTTTGATCTTTGAAATCTTATCAAATAAAGTTAAAGGGTTAGTTCACCAAAAAATTAAATTTCTTTCATTAATTTATCACCCTCATGTCGTTCCACACCCGTAAGGTTCATCTTCGGAACACAAATTAAGATATTTTTGATGAAATCCAAAGTTTTATTTATCTCCCATAGAAAGCAACATAATTACTGTCATCAACTGCATACGAGTCTGACAGGGTAGAGAAGAAATTGTTGAATAAAGTCGTTATTTTTGTTTTGTTTTTGTGCACAAAAAGTATTCTCGTTGCTTCATAACATTCATAACATTAAGGTTGAACCACTGTTGTCACGTTGACTATTTTAACAAAGTTTTTAGTACTTTTCTGGACCTTGAATGACTTAATTGCTTTGCTTTCTATTAGGGATAAAAAAAAAAAAACTCTTGGATTTCATCAAAAATATCTTAATTTGTGTTCTGAAGATGAACAAAGGTCTTACGGGTTTGGAACGATACAAAGGGTGAGTGCTTAATGACAGAAATTTCATTTTTGGGTGAACTAACCTTTAAGGGTTTGGTTTTTACCCAATAAACATAAGGAAAGAAAAACCCTGTAATTATTTAATACTTTCACATATCACAAGTGTAAAAAAGGTAGATCAGTGTAAATAGTGATTGATACAGTTTGCGCCAAGCATATATAACAACAAATAGCATCTTGTTTACACGATGGTGAATGGAGTTAGTGAAAATAGCCTTTGTCAACAAGCTTGGTCTTTTCCACTCAGTGTAAAATAGAAACTGTGGTTCCTGAATGATTCTTTATAGAACCTTTCAGCAAAACACCCTCTTGAGTTGTCTGCATAGTCCATGATCCCTTGTGTGCTTTTCTGCAGAGCAATGCACGTGTTTCATATTTTTTTTTATTAAAGTTTTATAATCAAAATGATAATCATCATCATTTTATAATATTTGATTAGTTGGTTGGGGCATCTGGTAGGAGATTTGGGATTTGAATTACTGCTGCTTAAAAGCGAACAGAGCTGATTGTTATTGTATAAACAGAGAGTGAATGAAAACAATTATAGTAATAAAAATAATTGACTCGTGAGTAAATAAAAAAGCAGCAAATAACCATCTGATCATTTGCTTAACACACGCTATGAGTTTGTTGAGATCCGCTCTGTTCTTGTGCGTGACATTTTAATCCTCTTTAAGCTTAAGAGAGCTGTACTCATGCAACTAATGTCTGCTGGATCACACTTTTGGGTTTCAAATACTTAGCAAAGAGAGGGGACTACATTCATGATATGTATATCCCAGAAGGCTTTGCTTTAATGAGGTCTCCGCCCCTTTTTCAGGGTCACAGCCTATGTACTTCAAATTTGTGTTGATATTCATTTTAGCATAGGCTTATATAGGATGTTCTCAGGGATTTAAATGACTGTTTCTGGAGTTAATGTATATGCAAGTGAGCAGCACTGTTCCAGCCCTGCAGTGATGAGGGGAGAGAGAGGTGAGAAGACAGGCACATATTCTGGGATGTAGCAGGGATGTGTTCAGACTCACCGGGGCTTTGGTGCATTATATGAAAGCCAGAGTTAATTTAATTTCTATATTAATCTCAGTGAAAGAAAGTCACCTGCTCTCATATCACCTGTATAAAGATGTTCAAAGGCAAGGGGTCCAGGAGGACACCCACTCATTTCTACAAGAAAAAGGAAGAGCGTGCCCTTCAGCTGAGTTATTTTAGAGTCGTCCACCTGGACTTTCTTTGAGGAACAGGAGAGGACAGATGAGAGAGGGATCAGGCCTCCCAGCGCTGTTTCTGGGACAGTTCCCCTGACCGCAGACGACGGAGAAAAGAATGACATGCGTGATGGAAAAATGAAGGTAGAGGTAAAGGAAAAGCAGCAGGATGGAAGAGCAGTCAACTGTGATGTCTCATGGGGCTGAATCTTTTGCAGGGGATTTGCAAGTGTGGTTTTTGTAAGGACAGAGATTATTGAGATGAAGTTAGATGCCCTTTTCAACATGTCACCCACTGTAATCCTGCGCTGTGCAGCGATAGCACAGTCGCTGCAGACTTTTTTTAAGGACGCTGTGACACTATCAGAATTCTGCAGACACAATGCATCGCTACCCTTTCGCAGGCTGTGTGACATCATAAATCCCTCCCAGCCATGATGTCATCACACACCCTCCACTGACACAGTTACACCACAAGGTTGGTAGTGTGATCAAAATCTATATATGGGAGTATGAGTAATATCACGGTGTAGTAATTTTTGCAGGAAATTCAACATTTGTGTTTAATATAATGTGATAATGCCTTGGAAAATACAGTGAATTAAATATAACAGATCGCCAAACCTATTTAATCTCATTTCAATATTTTTTCTTTTCATTTGGAACATTGGATGGGTCACTAAAGCCGTTGTAAAAATAGCTTTTAATAACCTTATGCTCCAATTTTGTGTGTGAACTTATTAATATTATTAATATTAGCAACTTTTACTTTCTACTTGACTGCATTTTTGAATATGCACTCTTTACTCCAATACATTTGTGAAGAGTAATGCAATTACACATTACCGGTGCATTCCAAACAGGATATATCGCCCCTACGAAGGGCACTTCGGAGTGAAAACAATCATGGCTGCCATACTGAAGGGTCGTTCCAAACCAAAGTGCTCAAAACTGGCCACTTCAAAGGGCCCTTCGGAATGAAGGATTTCGAAGGGCACAACTGATGGACACTTCGGGCCCCCATTATCCTTTGCACAGGGAAGTTGTTTGACGTCACAGAATGGGTACAAGAGGCTTGGAGTTCGATTTTACCTATAAATGTATATATAGTATATATATATATATATATATATATATATATATATATATATATATATATATATATATATATATATATATATATATATATATATATATATATATATTATATGAATTTCTATGTGTATATTTATACGAATTAGATTTGGTACATTATTATGGTCAAAATGACATTGTACTTCAAAAAAAATACTTTACAGCTACTTTTATCAGTCCATTTAAATGTTTCAAATACATAGACACAATAAACATTATATTTAATGTAAAAGACCAGCAATAGCTTATAATGTTACTACAGTAAATTAATGTATATTAATACAAAGAGTACACCAGGGGAAAAAAGACGAAGGCACCTCCTTGATTGTCACGTTAAGATGACGCAGAAGTGCATTAAAAAAATTTTTTTTGACCACAACACCCTTCATCCCTGGGAAACTCTCACTCCGGAGGGTAAACCTTTTGAAGGGATTAGGGCATAGGGATGATCCCTTCCGAATGCAGGGTACATTTTGCATGGCACCTAACTTTTTTTGCAGCAGTTTATTTCTGTTACAAAAAAAGCAATATCACCATCTATAGGGCATTAAAGGTACTATATCTTGTGCGTTTTGCCCATGGTTTTGCCGTTAATTACCCAAACTTGTCAACAAGGCTAAGAATTTTGCAGTAAAATATCCAAAAAATTCACTTGAGTACTCACAACATCCCAAATGTTTTTAACTATTTGTAAATCTTGAGAAAATTGCAATTTTAACCAAGGCTCCGGGACATGTGAGGAGTCGCCTGTCAATTGCGTCATACCCGTGTTACCCTCGGTTTCTGGTTTTATTTTGTAGAAACCATGGAAACACCAAAGACGCTTTAATATTTACATGTTTTAAAGGGTTAGTTCACCCAAAAATGAAAATTATGTCATTAATGACTCACCCTCATGTCGTTCCAAACCTGTAAGACCTCCGTTCATCTTCGGAACACAGTTTAAGATATTTTAGATTTAGTCGGAGAGCTTTCTGTCCCTCCATTGAAAGTGTATGTACGGTAGACTGTCCATGTCCAGAAAGGTAATAAAAACATCATCAAAGTAGTCCATGTGACATCAGTGAGTTAGTTAGAATTTGTTGAAGCATCGAAAATACATTTTGGTCCAAAAATAACAAAAACTACGACTTTATTCAGCATCGTCTTCTCTTCCGGGTCTGTTGTCAATCCGCGTTCACGACTCCGCAGTGGAAACAATGGTTTTGATATATTTATAGACAGAAAACTAATTATTGTTATATAGCTCAACACGTTTAGTCTTATTGTTTAAATCTAATTTTCTTGATTTTTTGCTAGTACCATGCTTTACCATGCCTCAGAGAAAAACACTATTTTGTTAAGTAGCTAACATAGCATAATCAGATGCAGCTTTATTTTTAGTAACAGTAATACAGAATTTTCTCCATCATACAATACGTTTTAAAATTAATTGCATGCCATTTATCAACACAAGCCATGCAGCATTTAATATGATATTCTTAAATCGATCTGTCTTACTGCAGTGTGCAACAAGTGTGTCACAGCAGCCGCCGAGCAAACACACAGAGTAAAGTCATAACATTTTCAACACACTCAAATGTATCTAATATGATAAACAGAGCTGCGTTACCTCATACTCATGACCGGAAAAGCGGAAGCGGCGACTGTGGCATAATAAAAGTTCCACTGCGTGCGGCGCGTGTTGCGCAATCGCTCCAGCGGCCTCGTTCAGCTCCCACAACACTCGGTCCTGCTCTGCTTCATACTATAGTAACGTTAATAATCGCATCCATGAACATGATTTCTTCCCGAGTCCTATCCCAATTCTTTTCCACCAGCCGTTGAGGTGAAGACCACATGTCCCAAGATTCCGCGCTCAAACTTGGCGTCATCAAGCTACGCCTTTGTTTTGAATAGGCCTCTAGCGACCTCTAGCGGACAGAAAATATTACATATTGCACCTCAAACATGAATGTAAGTAAGTGCATTAGCAGATAGTTGCTAATTTTTTTTTCCTATTTTTGAGATGAGGACATGGCTGCAGCCGATGATAAAGCTTTCAGTCCAGTGCAAGTAGGCTTTGACTTTTTTAGACTTTAATTATAGATAGCATTATTTTATTATCCATTATATTGGAGACCTTGGCTTATGTTCTTTTAGAGCACTTGAGCTTAACTGAGACTTGAATGTCTGTAGGCCTAGATGTTTAAGAGGCTGTTGTGTCGATTTATTGATGTGTTCAGTTTTATTCTTGCTCTTCACATAAATCGGCTGTTTCTTGTTTTTCACTGGCATGTCTGTTAATGACTAGGCTAGTGCATCTTTGAGCCTACATTGAGAAAAAATACTTAAGTATTGTTAAAATCAGATAGTCTAAGACTTTTACTTAAGTGGTATTAAAATTTGTGACTTGCAACTTGTAGGCCTAATGGAGTAGTTTTCTCTGTGAGAAATCAATACTTTTACTTAAGTATGGTATCTTTACACCTCTGCCAAAACGGCACATTCTATAGCTAACACTTAAGGTGGCTGAATACAAAGACAGATATATTAAAAGATCAAATTCAGTATAGGCCTACACCTTATAGGCTACTACAAGCATATGAGAGAATATGAACGATTGCACCTTAATAGTTTTATTTATAACAAAAGTTTATTTTTTAATAGTTAAGTGTTCTTTTATAATGGTTTTCTAAATGAAAATGTTTAACGCCAAACGCGTTGCGTTTATATTTTGGGCTCATGTGCTGCTAAGTAATTTCAAATTTCCATTTGACGATTGACGCATTCATACCACCCGCCAGGTGTGTCGCTATTCGTGCTCGGACTGTAGCCTCGAAGCTTTTCTAGACATCACTATTTAGAGGCACAGCACAGCACAAGGGTAAATGAAATTAATACATTTTCACTGTAATAATTATAGGGCATTAATAAAGAAGTCACAGTTCAAAAGCATGTAATATTTAAAATATTTGGAAATAAGCGGCACTGAAGTTCGGCGTCGGCGTCGGCGTCCTCGACACACTTGACTCATCGGCGGCAGATTCACGCCCACACCTCTCAATGGAAATAAACTACGGGTGAGTCTTTTCGACTTTACCATTATCTTTAACCCCTGCTATCTGTTTGTCTGCTCATGAAAACAGTCTGTTCATCTGCGAGAAGCCAGAAATGTTAAAGAAATAAAATATTATTTTAGCGTCGTGTTTTTAGAGTCACAGGCTAACAGAGCGCCCAGCTTTTTATTTATTTTCTGTTCCATATGCTTTCAATACATTTTTTTATCAATAGTTTTTAATTTGACTATCTATTTTATTGTAAAATTTATATTTTATTTATTTAAAGTTATCACAAAAATAATAACTTTATTTAGAGTATTGCTTTAGGTAGCGTTGTGTTACAACCAGTAGCCTACTTTAGATAGTTTTTTGTCAGATGAGTTCGAAAATCAACATTGTTACATATGATTGCAGTCCCTGTGTAAATATAATAATAGCCTAACGTTACCCACACACTTTTTGGGCTATTCCAACAAATTGGTGCCATTTTCTTGTTGTAACTCTTCAAAATTAAACCTCATTTATAAAGTCTTTTTTTCAGCACAGAATATAATAACATTAACTATTTAAAAATGTGTATTGGTCAGTCTTAGGTAACTTTATTTCATTTTTACAAGGTTTCTAAGCAGAAGATGGATGCATTTTTCTCATTCCTGTTAACCAAACTCATGAACCTTTAAAAAAAAAAAAAAAACTCAAGTTTATATATATATATATATATATATATATATATATATATATACACACACACACACCGATCAGACATAATATTATGACCACCTTCCTAATATTGTGTTGGTCCCCCTTTTGCTGGCAAAACAGCCCTGACCTGTTGATGCATGGACTCCATTAGACCCCTGAAGGTGTGCTGTGGTATCCAGCACCAAGATGTTAGCAGCAGATCTTTTAAGTCCTGTAAGTTGTGAGGTGGGGGCTCCATGAATCGGACTTGTTTGTTCAGCACATCCCACAGATACTCGACTGAATTAAAATCTGGGGAATTTGAAGGCCAAGTCAACACCTCAAACTCATTGTTGTGCTCCTCAAACCATTCCTGAACCATTTTTTTGCTTTGTGGCAGGGTGCATTATCCTGCTGAAAGAGGCCACGGCCACCTGGGAATACCATTTCCATGAAAGGGTGTACATGGTCTGCAATAATGCTGGTGGTACGTGTCAAAGTAACATCCACATGGATGGCAGGACCCAAGGTTTCCCAGCAGAACTTTGCCCAAAGCATCACACTGCCTCCGCCGGCTTGCCTTCTTCCCATAGTGCATCCTGGTGCCATGTATTTCCCATGTAAGCGACGCACACGCACCCGGCCATCCACGTGATGTAAAAGAAGACATGATTCACATTCTTCCATTGCTCCGTGTTCCAGTTCTGATGCTCATGTTCCAGTTCTGATGCTCTGATGCGCTTTCGGCGGTGGACAGGGGTCCGCATGGGGTCACCATCACTCTGCGGCTATGCAGCTCCATTCGCAACAAACTGCGATGCGCTGTGTATTCTGACACCTTTCTATCAGAAACAGCATTAACTTCTTGAGCAATTTGAGCTACAGTAGCTCATCTGTTGGATCGGACCACACGGGCCAGCCTTCGCTCCCCACGTGAATCAATGAGCCTTGGCCTCCTATGACCCTGTCGCCGGTTCACCACTGTTCCTTCCTAGGACCACTTTTGATAGATACTGACCACTGCAGACTGGGAACACCCCACAAGAGCCGCAGTTTTGGAGATGCTCTGACCCAGTCGTCTAGCCATCACAATTTGGCCTTTGTCAGACTTGCTCAAATTCTTACGCTTGCCCAGTTTTCCTGCTTCTAACACATCAACTTTGAGGACAAAATGTTCACTTGCTGCCTAATATATCCCACCCACTAACAAGTGCCGTGATGAAGAGATAATCAGTGTTATTCACTTCACCTGTCAGTGGTCATAATGTTACGCCTGATCGGTGTATATACAATGTAATCTATTAAACATTTGGATAAATGATGGACCAAAAAAAAAAGTGGTTTAACTTTATTTTTTAAGTGTGTCTTGCTCCTTCCCCTGCAGCAAGCCATGGGTGGGTGTTTCTGGCTCCTGCATAGTATGGGTTCGCTCCATCTTCTACAAAAGGTAAGAAAGACAAAAAGTTTAACAAAAAGTTTGGTGGATTGGCTGCCTGTAATTATGGTATTCACGTTGTAAAACTGATCCTAAATGTGTATAACTTCAGTAATTTCAACTGTAAAACTTAAAAAAAAAAAATCAGGTGAATAGTATTAGGCCTATATATCAACTAATTCTCACACTATTAAATAAATGCAAGTATGGACACTACTCACTCCTGTTACTAATACTCAGTCCTGTTATTTTTTATATGAGTGCAGGGCCGAAAGTAACACGACTGAGTTTTAAGCACAGAATTTGCAAATACATGACATACTGCTATATGGTATACATGCTAATATCATGAGGACACTGAGCAAATTTTAATGACTTACCAAATATTGAATGTCATCAATTCAGTGGAATGGCTCTTTTAATGTTAAAGTAATGCAACAGTATCTAATGACTAATGAGCTTCTTTTTTATAAAAAGTAACGATGTAACAACTTAATTACTTTTTATAAGGATTAACACGCTAATGCAATCCATTGCTTTTTAAAGTATTGCTCCACAACAATGGCCTCCATTGATAAAACTCTCTCAGATGCTGTGACATCTCAGGGTTTCCATGGTTACGCTGTCACAGCCACATCATTAACTGCCCACTTTCACAACGACAGTAATAACCCTCTGTTATGACCTCAATATAGCTGAACAGGCACAAAATCAGCATCTTTTGATGGTTGGATAACCAAAACACCATCATAATATCATCACCCATCGGACAGGATGACATGGTGTCTTTTTTTATCCCTTAAATAAGCAAGCGACTTCAAACGCATGAAGTGTTGTGCATTTCAAATGGAATATGCTATCATGAACTTACATCAGTGAAGTACATCATCTCTCATCTTGGATGCTGCAGTATGATGTAGATCTTTATGGATAAAGTGTATATATGAGCAAATCTTGATGTATGCGCATTCTTTCTAGTACTTCTTCCTTATTAAGATAGCGTATATGTTTGTGAACTGCATATTGCAGTAAAGAATCTGTCATTTTAACTCCTCACATAATCACATATGTGTAACAATCTAGTACTCACACTCTGAAATAGAAACTGAACCCATTCCATCACTGTGAATCTGACAGCTGTTATTGAGCTGACAGACCGCACTTGTAACTGGGTTATTCACTGGACTTCACAGATGTGATAAATGCATTTTGATCTATTATTTAGTTTGCTGTAACTAGCATTATTTGAATGTTAAATGGGCACTAGCGCACTCTTTGATTGGAGCTATCAAAGCTTCTGGAACAATCTGTGGAAATGAGTTTGAGAGCAACAGCTGATTTGTCACGCCTCTTCTCATGTCCCCCCTCAGTAAATCACGCCAATTAAACCCTCATGTGTCAATTATTGTGTTTAGCTGAAGTTGGTTACTGATGAATTATAGGTATAATTGTGTGGAAGTAACTTCAACTGTTACCTCATTGGCAGAGAAACAACAACAACAACAAAAAAATGCACTTCTGCATAAAAATTCTACATTCTCTCCAATACATTGTTAATGGTTTTATCTGAATATTCCCTTTCTATCCATAATGATCTCATTGCAATATGAAGAAAAAAAATGTATGCAGTTTGAATGTTGCAGTAAACTGGTCTAGCAGTCAGTGAGTGCCTTCATACTTCATGTGGTCTGAAGAAAAAATAAATGTAGAAATTTGGATTTTCTGAGCAAGTTAATTGAAGTTATGTTGAAATATTTTGTATGTAGGCCTGTAACTTTTTAAACTCTGTAGAATCAAAATGGAGAAGTAGCTCCTCTAGCTAAACAGATGCTGGATTGTTAATATTCATACAATGGAAAGATTAACTGTTCTGCACTTTGTAGTAGTACAAGCTATGTTTAAAAATTTATCAAATATTCAAAATGCAGGAAGAGCTTTTTTTTAAGCCTCACTGTTTCGTGCTTACAATGAGCACTATTTTTTTCTCTCAGTACTTTTTTTTTTTTTTAAATGGCACTCTGACAGAATGTTCCAACTAACCAGTTTTATTTATTTATTTTTTTAAAATATTTTCCCATCATGAATGTAAATGTCACGTTAAAGTAAATTCGGCTAGTCATATAACAGCATGCCTCTCATTAAGCTGACCTTTGTCATCAGGTTCTGTATTAAACTCAGTTTGATTCTCTACAGATTCGGCCATTCTAGCAGAAAATTAAATTAACATAAAATCAATTAATACATTAATTAGTCTGGTTTAATCACATCATTCCGAGTCTACTTTGGAGACTAATTATTTATTTCATAATTAATGGAGGGTGATTAATTGTGAGGTTTAGAATGAGTACATGCCTTATGCCGGTCCATTGCAAAAGGTTTATGTAAATATAGGCCAGGTGCTACTGTTTTCCATTTTATTATCATGCTTTCACTTTCAGATCTACGTTAGTGTAGTATGGATAGAGAGTAGTCTATAAATGCCACGTGACCAGGATGTGTGGAACTTGTTAAGTCACTTAATGAGCACTGCTACACAGTTGATGGCTTTTTTACAGGACACTATTACTGGGACAGTCCCTCTAGAGTAACCTGAGAATCTTTAATAAGGACACAATGGTGGATGTTCATAGGAAAGAAGTATTTCTTTAATTTATTTGACATCTCGTTTTCCCTGCATGACAATAAGATTAAATGGAGATCAAATGGATTGTTCAGATTTTTATCCTAAAAAAAAATCTCACATGAGGTCAAATAATGCCTCAGTTTCTACTCCGTTTTGCCAAGACATCAAAATCTGTGATCAAAAGTCAGAGATTTTGATGTGAGTGCAAATATTTCTCATTAAATTCTTCCAAGACCTAGTATCTGGGCTATGATGTAAAAATGAAAATATACTTGAGGCACCATTTTGGGGTTCCTCGGATCACGCTTTTATATTCACAATGAAAGTACCCTTACATTTCCATTTATTCATTGAGCAGAGGCTTTTATTCAAAGCGACTTATATGTGAGGAATACAACATAAGTGAGGCAGAAGTGCTGCGATATTCCGTAACTGTTCAGAGAAGTAGAGCAGAGATGACAGTGAGAAAAGTATATGTTTAAGAGATTTTTTTAAAGTAAGCGCATTAACAGGATTTCAGTCAAGTGCTCACTGAACAGATGTGTCTCTTCTGGAGGTTCCTCAGATGTTCTATAATGTACTCAAGAAAATTCAATATATTGTCTCAGAGCAAATCCGTTATGATGGGGTACTGCCATTTGCAGTCTTTAGGGTTTAGAGTTTTTGGAAGAGGTTATGGATTCTGTTTTGTTTGTAATGGTGCAATCCTTCATTTTTTACAGTATTGCTATTCTTGTTTTTTTTTTTTTATAGCTGTGTGCTCTTACTTTGTCAACATGTTTCATTTTGTGTCTTTATTTCTCCAAAGGACCTGAAGAGACATCTCAGACAAAGTTGATTGTTTTTTTTAGATTTATTATTGGCATTTTTGCCTTTATTATGATAGGACAGTGATTAGACAGGAAGCAAAGTGGGAGAGAGAGAGAGAGGGGGACGAGATCGGAAAAGGACCACGAGCCGGGACTCGAACTCAAACAAAGCGCATTGGCGCTACATGTCGGCGTGCTGCCCATGAGGCCATTGGCGCCGGCAAAGTTGATTGTTAAAGTTGTGATGAAATGGAAATAGTGCCAGACATTTTCTTCCAAATTGTGAAACGGAATATCAAAAAAGAATAAAAAAAATGTAAAAAGGACTCCCTACATCAGTTGTCGATTGGAAGGAGGTCAGAATTCAGGTCTGAATGTGAGCTTGCAGAAAATAGTAAGAAATGGGCAGGGTTTAATCAGATTAAAAGATTTGAGAAGTCATTTCATCAGAAGGTTAATTGAAGGTTGATTAAAAATTGTGTTATCAAAAAAGTGAAAAATATGCACTGATGAACTGTTCACGATAAGTTCAATAACATGCATTTAGAAAATATAATTTTCATTTTAATTCTGACTTTAAATGATACAAACATAAGTCTCACGAGCTGAGGATTGTCAAACGGCAAAGAGCACAATGTATTTTTTATCCGCGTCCAAGTTCATTTAAGTTAAGTAAATGTAATGTGTTTAATGAAGTGATTTTTGAAATTTGGTATAAATACTACTGTATTTTTTTATTCATCTACTTGAAAACCAAGAGATTATTATATATATTTTTTATCTAATTACAGGTCCTAGTTTATGTTAAATATGTGCTAACAGTCTCATACACAGTGTTATATAATTTGCCATGAAATACTGTGGGCAAATGTCCTGTTCTCTGGGCTCAATTCGCTTCTACATCTTAACGAGACTCCCATCAGATGGCTTCTAGCAGTCAGACACCTGCTCTCTGAGTGTGTGTGTGTGTGTGTGTGTGTTAAGGGTGAACTTCTTCCTAATTAGCTGTCATTTGCTCTGTGCCCATATCAGGGGGTCATGTTATCATTGGAGCTGATGTATTCTCTGTAAAACCACACCACTCCTCCAAAGGGTACGTTTGAGGGGGTGGAGGGAGGCGACGTGAACTTGGAGAGTTAATGAGGAATCAGACATAATTTAAATGCAGATGCGTGTCATTAATCTCGGTGTCCTCCCTCACTCTTACGGTGTTTTATTCACTCACACTTTGAGTGTTCTGGAGCTAGCCTGATGTAATTTGGGGATAAAAGAGTATTGCACAATACATGATGCGTTTACGTTGCCTTTCTGACCACCAGGGATCTCTGCTGAAACGCAGTGCATGTAACATTACCACTACTTCCTGTTTAGCTCCTGTGCAAACTTTCTGTCGGTTCTGTTTCTCGTCCAAGCTTGCGAACTTCTCTGTGCCCACCTACACAAGCCTGTATGGCTCACAGATGAGAGTCGAGATAAATGTGCAGTCAGCTGGGCTCACATCCCAGAATAGACCGGTAACTACGGCGACTGTACGTTGGAGCGAGTGTACAGGAGTTAATGTAACCACCCCTCCTGTGCTTCGCTCTCTCTTTGACGCTCTCTCAGAGTAATTGCACGTAATTGGCGGTCCACTGAGAAGGCCCTTCCACTGTGTGTCCGTCCCTTGTCTTTCTTTGATTGTGAAGTGGATTGCTCGGGTTGTGTCACTGATAAGGCATGTGTTTAATCGATGTTGAGAGGTAGCCGTGGTGATGACATGACCCTCTCGACGGCGTACCATAATTATGCCCACCCCCGGCATGCAGCGCTTGATCGCAAACAATGTTTGATTTTTTTTTCCCCCCACCTCTTAATTATTTTTTAATTAGCAGCCTCTACACAAGAGAGAGTTGGAAACGCTAAGCACCAGAGATCATTTCGTAGTTAATTACCACACACACACATACCTACACCCACATAATATAGATTTTCTGCATATTGTGTTAAATATCAATATGATATGCATTACTTTGCATATGTCATCTTGTTTGTCGGTTGCAATAACACAAGCATTCCTTTATTGGAGTGAATCGACGCACATATTTTCAGTCTATAATCAGGCATTTTAAAGTCAGAGTGCAAGAAATGAAAGGGCTTGTCTGCCGAAGACTGTATCTTATGATTCTGAATCTCCACAATCACACTCTTTATGAGGCTCTGGTTGGGTGATAGTTTCTGTCCTTCTGTAGGTGTTTGTGTGGTGATTAAGATCACCATGACAACAACGAGCAGCTGGGCCAGTGCTTAGAGCCTGCTACGTATTACCTGTTTCATATTGAAACTTATTTCGATAAAAATAGATTATTATTATTCAATCCGTCTGAGATATCTAATAGCAAATGTTAGGCATATATCATGTCTGATGTGATGGCAAACATCAGAATATATCACAAATGTATATCAAACCTGCCTGTAATTTGTAGCACAGTATTCTCTCTCTCATTGTTTTTTTTTTTCCAAACCTGGCTCATTGGAAAAACGTGCTTGTGGCATAATTTCTGCAAAATTATATTACGTTGCTTCTTTTGAAGTGAAATGACCACTAAAAGTGTGTTCAGTTTTATGTAAAACAGATGAATATGGCAATATTTTATGTTTTTTGTATATATTGTGGCAGTCCAGGAATTAAATTTCCCGTGAGTGGCACTAAAACGTAATGCTCGATCGTGTTTGAATATAACATACCACCTACACCAAACCCTTCCCTAAATCTAACCTATATTGTTAATGAAAGGAAATGTGAAATAAAAACACATTTGCTGAAGCAACCATGCCATTTTAGCTTGCTTCTACAAGTCGTTTGTCACATGTAGATCAAACACACACAATATAATGAGAAATTCATGCACTATGGTAAAACAGTTTTGTGGTGATGACAAACTATTGTTCAAGGAAGGAACCACACAAAAATAAGTCTTTATTAATCAATCCCTGTAATCCAAATTTTTGTGAACAGGAATAGAAGTTGTTGATGTTGTATGTATGTATGTATATATACTGCACACTATGCAAATTTCTGCATGTAATACTCGGATGCCAAAATGCTGTACAGCACATTGCAGTGTTCGCGACCTTCCTTCTCCATTGTGACAAATCAACCCTGATTTTTTTGACACTTTCCATTCCAAACAGAATAAGTGGGAGTAGAAAAATAAAAAATAAAATATCTAAACAAGCAATGAATTCCGGAGCAATAAAACAAACCGAGATGAACTGCAGCTCTCAGAGCGAGGAAAAAGGCTGACCAGCGCAGAGCAGTAACAATGCTTAATTTTGATTTGATTGAATTAAAGTTAATTTTAAAGTTTTTCTTTTTACAGTATAATGTAAAAAAACAACAACAACTTTTTTAGGTATATATATATTTTTTTTTTGGTGAATTGTACAGTAACAACATGACAACAATATAGAATATCATATAATTTCATAATGCATATTGATGCATTTTTTTAAATAGCATGTAGTAGCCTATACAGTAAATAATGTGCAGCATGTATTAACAAGTATGCTAGTATTTCATTTTGAACATAGACTTTTTTAGATTTAAGTCTGCGATATTTGGTACTTGTGCGGTTGTCTTCCTGTTGTTTTCCTCTTCAGGATCTGTTTTTCTTTGGAGCAGCTGTTGATTTCATTGTTTTAGCATTCACATATTCGAGTACATGAGCCAGGCCATATGGTGGCAAATCACTGAGCCAGGACTAGAGAGATAGATAAAGATAGAGAAAACCACACAAAAAAAAAATCCTTTGCTTGCCCTCTCGCTTTCTTTTTCTTTTATCATTAGCACTGTTATTAGTCATGCTGTTGTTATGGATGTTTAAGGTGAAGGCTGATTGCTTTCGGAGTGTATTTATGCTCCGCAATGCCGAGGGTGTAGGCAGGATTGAGTGTGTGTGGACAGGCACATTTTTCACCTGTTCACCTCCTCTTATCCGGGCTGCCGTTCAAGGTCTTGGGTCCTTACAAAGGCTCAGACACAAATGCAGCCACCCAAAGAGTGAACTGACACAGGCAATTTCAACATCCATCTCACTGCATATATTGACTATATACGAGAGAAGTGCTCCCGGTAGAAAGCTATTTGTACGCTTTGAAATCCAGAAAGGCTAACAATGGCCATATTTGTACTGCAAAAAGTCTGTTTGAGGAATGATATAGGCAGCTGTGAACCTTGAGCTCTGTTAAAAAAATAAAGATAGGCTGCAACCATATATCAATAGGTATGTGTTAATCTGTTTACATGTATTTGTGTGTCTATAGTGATTAATTGCTCTTAAATGACAATACACTTGCATCTTTGATAGAAGGAAGAGTGGCAAACTTTGACAGACTAACTATAGCAACCTTACTTGCTTCATTGATAGAGTGATGGTTTTAATGTTTCTGAATGAAATGTGGCCAATGAACTTTTGTGAACAAGTCTGGATGCGAGTTATGAGCCAAATCTGGGCTTGAGGAAGGAGCCGGAACCAAGGGCATGGATCAAAGGGGGTCATCTATCTCCGGGGCGGACAAGCTCTTGCCTCCAGTGTGTTTATTATAACCTGTATATTATCAGACGCTGTGGATTATACTGGTTGTCCATGAAAAGCTTTGAGTTCCCTTTATGGAGTACATGAAGAAATTCATGAGACTCCATTGTCTAAACCTCAAACTCATAGCCAAATAAAAAGAAAAATAGAATAAATCTAGCAGTGTTTGATATCTAACAGCAATAATATTCTGTAAAACACTAAAATAACCTAAGAATGTAGTAACAATAAATAGGGATGGTAGGGATACCAAGCTCATGTACTTGTACTCGTACTTGTAAAAATACCCCTGATACCAAAGACCGATACCTCACGTGACGTAACTGAAGGAATTTCCTGTGCACAGAGACACCAACGGCAGCAGCAGAAACAATGTCAGCCTCAGAGGTGTGGAAATACTTCATATTAATGATGACAACACACACATTGCAAACTGCATACTTTCAATCACAATTCGTTATCGATTAGTGAAGGCGGGATAGGCGGAATTGCGCTGAATGACATAGACCAGAAGCGCTCTCTCGCACGCGTTTATTTAATTTGTATCTCTATAGTATTTGTTGTATTGTTTGTAATTTGTTTGTAAATGTCTTTTTATATAACAATAATTATATATGTATTGGTAATTATGCCCTTTGAAGGTTATTGGACACTGTGAAATGAGTATTACTTTTTCATTAGAGTAATAATAAAAAAGCTGTCCTACATTCATTAGTCTCACTGTGTTGTGCTTGGAAAACTGCAACATCGCCAAAAAGAGAGAGAGAGAGAGAGAGGGAGAGAGGGAGAGAGAGAGAGAGAGAGAGAGGGAGAGAGGGAGAGAGGGAGGGAGGGAGGGAGGGAGGGAGGGAGGGAGGGAGGGAGGGAGGGAGGGAGGGAGGGGGGGGAGAGAGAGAGAGAAATTAATAAATGTATAGGTATCGGCATCGGCGAGTACTAGAAAAAAAGTATCGGTACTCGTACTCTGTCCTTAAAAAAATGGTATCGGTGCATCCCTAACAATAAATACGTTTTATTCAATGTCACATCTGTAGTTGCCAAACGCACAAAGATGTAGATGAACAGGGCATTCCAAAATATAGGCTATTGTCTTAATTTACAAAATCAACTCTCAGGAGAAACACAATCCACACATTGAGAACCCACAAAGAGTAACTGAAACATGGTCAGTGTGGAGTATATATACCAGATACAAACAAAGGAGATTAGATGAGGAACAGGTTAACATAATCAAATAATAACTGAGTAGATCAAACTAGCAACAGAAACCAAGGGAACTAAACACAGGAAGGAAACATGGGAACTAAAGGAATCACAAACATAACACAACTGTTACAAAGACAAAATTATTAATTAATATGATTAAATCAACTCATTTATTTATTCACTTTTATCTAAATGATTTGTTTATTTTAAATTATTATTATTATTTTTAATTGTTAACTTATTTAAAGGTGCCCTAGATTCAAAATTTGAATTTACCTCGGCATAGTTGAATAACAAGAGTTCAGTACATGGAAAAGACATACATTGAGTTTCAAACTCCATTGCTTTCTCTTTCTTATGTAAATCTCATTTGTTTAAAAGACTTCCAGAAAACACGCGGATCTCAACATAACACCGACTGTTACGTAACAGTCGGGGTGTATGCCCCAATATTTGCATATGCCAGCCCATGTTCCCAACATTATAAAAAGGCATTAGACAAGGGCAGCCAGTAACGTCTGGATCTGCACAGGTGAATCAACAGACTAGGTAAGCAAGCAAGAACAACAGCAAAAATGGCAGATGGAGCAATAATAACTGACATGATCCATGATAGCATGATATTTTTAGTGATATTTGTAAATTGTCTATCTAAATGTTTCGTTAGCATGTTGCTAATGTACTGTTAAATGAGGTTAAAGTTACCATCGTTTCTTACTGAATTCACGGAGACAAGAGCCATCGCTATTTTCATTTTTAAACACTTGCAGTCTGTATAATTCATAAACACAACTTCATTCTTTATAAATCTCTCCAACAGTGTAGCATTAGCCGTTAGCCACGCAGCATAGCCTCAAACTCATAGAGAATCAAATATAAACATCAAAATAAATACTTTACTCACATAATTCGAAGCATACATACAGTATGCATGACGAACATCTTGTAAAGATCCATTTGAGGGTTATATTAGCTGTGTGAACTTTGTAAATGTGCTGTAATATAATCGAGAGCTCGTGTGGCAGGGAGCACGTGAATTAAAGGGGCGGCGCTCTGAAAAAATCAGTGCATAGTTAATGATGCCCCAAAATAGGCAGTTAAAATAATTAATTTAAAAAAATCTATGGGGTATTTTGAGCTGAAACTTCACAGACACATTCAGAGGACACCTTAGACTTATATTACATCTTGTGAAAAAGCATTCTTGGGCACCTTTAAAATATATTTGTATGGGATCAGTACAAAAATATTATTAGCTAAAACAGAAAGATTATAAAACATTATAATCTTATAATCATTATAATCTTATAAGAAACATTATAAAATTTTTATTATAAAATTATAGCACATGCTCATTTGCTTTTAAGGTCCCTAGAAAGTCTTTTTTGTGGAAAGGAATAAAATGCAAAAGGAAATTACCACTTTTTACCGTGGGGGTTAATTTATGAAAGTTACCACATCATAATGCTTGAGGAGCATATTTGCAATATTCTGACTATATTTTGGCTGTTTAATACAAAAAGCTCTACAGGAAGAGGTCCGTTCAGCCATAAGTCTGTGAGAGTTATATAGTTTTGGACTGTATGAGAATAAAAAAAAAAAGAATGATAAAATCTAATCTGCTTAATTTTATTTAGTGTTAAAAAGCAGAAGTCTCTATTATTTGTCTCAACCCTCCCTCCCTTCTCTCTTTCTGTGTAAAGTGCTTGCTGTAAATGTTCCATATGTTCTACATTAGAGCTAGGCTCAAGTGTAGATAAATGCTAATATAATCAGCTAGCCCCACTTACAAATACACTCCCTAAGGTCTACCCCCCACCCCCCTCTCCATTGTTTATATTATCTCCTGCATAGTCATTAATCAGATATTCTACAAACTGATTTAGTAGGTTTAAAAAGCACTTTGCAGCCAGTGTTTAGATAGTATTGCATCTGGGTTCCAATTTATTAAAAGTCGTAGATCGCCTTTTTGAGTCATTATGAAAAATAGCTTGTTACTTTATTTTATTTTATGTATAATTTTGTTTAATAACTTCCAAATAATTAACAAAATGTTCCCTTTTTTTTCTCTTTTTTTTTTAAAGTCCCACATCACACATTTGGGTTGTTACCACAGGTGAAAAAAAAGTACAGTAAAATACACTTTATTTTAGTACACTTAGTACACTTCAATAATGTGCTTAAAGTGCTCAATTTTTGTGAACTTTTTTTGTACTTAATGTACTAAAAGCTGTAATTTAGTACTTCTTCATATAATCTTAAGAACATCTAAGTGTACTTAACTGTGCTATTTTGACCCTAGTGAAAAAAAAGTATACTAAGTATACTTGCAGCAAGACTAATTATTATTATATTTCAAGTGTGTTAATGATTAGTTCATTTAAAGTGTGCTATTTTGAAACAACTAATTTTGTACTAAGTATATTTAAGTTGAAATTAAGTAGTATTAAAATACAACTTTAAGTATATTTAGTATACTTATGTGTACTAAATTGGAACAACTTCAAGTATACTTAGTACACTTTAAGTATATGTCTGTGTAGGGACTAATTACATGCTTGATTAGTGATATTAAAGTGTACTTAATTTGTGTTATAAGTATACTTTATTTGTGTTAAAAGTATAATTTTTTGTTATAATATACATTGTATTATAAGTATACTTTATTTCTGTTATAAGTATACTTTTATTTGTGTTATAAGTATACTTTATTTCTGTTATGAGTACACTTTGTGTTATAAGTACACTTTATTTGTGATTTAAGTACATTACAAAATAATTACGAGTGTCTTCAGAAAACACAAGCAATATACAATGAATATATTATTTTACAGGTAATAGTACTGTATGCTCAGTACTTTTGGCTTATTCCAAATATTAAACATTACACACTTTGTAGTCAATAACAATACACTTTGTTATTACTTATACTTTGTATAATATAGTCAACATTTGAAGCGGATCAAAACCATTAATCAAAGTTGTCCTAACTTTTTTGATCCACTTCAAATGTTGATTACTGTACTTTGAATTACATAATCTCACACAATACAGTTGTGCTACTATTTAAATACAGTTTAACACATTTTCCCAAAGTTGAATGAATTTGTTGTCAAGGCCATTAAAACAAATAAAATGTAACAACATCACTAATGAAGAGACATATTTCATTGACAAATCCAATAGTTTTTATTTAAACTTAGATTCAGCAAAACTTACCATGTTTTTCATTAAAGAACCCTAACCCTCTATACACAAATACAAATTACACATTATATTCCATTTTCTGATGAGCTTCTCATTGTGTCTGATGGCACAATGATGACCGCAGAGACTCGTGAAGAACAGCATCTGTTGACAGAATATACCAAAGATATAAGACCTGTTCAACTCTTTATTCACGTTTACAATAGTCTGTCTAAATCCTACATTGAACCAATACTATTTTTGAACAGTAAATGAGGATTAGCAGCAGGGAACTGTATCAGAATGGCATGTCGATGTTGTTTTCGGTACATAGTCAAGCATAAAACACTTTATGAATTAATATCGTACAGAATACGGGCCGATATGACCAATCATATGAATGTTTTGGTGCTGCATACAAACGTGCCATAAACCACCACACAAAAACTCAAAAAGGAGATATCAAGCCGAAATATCGCTCTCCGTTTGTTAACGAAAATAAAATAAAGTTTGTTAACTGGTAACGTTAGACTACAACTCACCTCCCAATAGCAGCACTTTTCTCCGGTTCTTTCAGGATCGCGTAGGCCATTAAATTCCCGGTTGTCGTCGCCATCACGGTCAGGCTGCGATGTCACTTGATTGAACTGGTCAGAATCCCCAAGATTGAGCGATGTATTGCGCTTTCAGTGTTTTATTAAATAAATTACACATTGCGACATTATACTTCACCTGACTGACTGAGCGAGGAGATTCAGACGACGACCGTGACGTCAGCAGCTCTGATTGGCTGAAGGCAGTGAGCAACAAAATCTGATTGGTCACAGACCAAGTTGAAGAGACATTTGAATTCCGATAAGTTTAACCACTCGACATATTTTTTTCGCATTACTTGTGCTGCTGGTGTGTTGTTTAATATAGATTTGTGTGTACGATTGTAAAATGATTCTGCCAGTGTAAACTTAATAAACATTTACACATATTTGGAAATTGTATAGGCTACACTGCATATACTAAATGGGCAATGCATCAAATTGTAATGCATTCATACTGAAATAAATAGCACAAGTAATATAATGAATTCCAAGGATGAAGAAGTAAACTTAAAAAATATACTCAAATTTAACATTAGATACACTACAACTTCAGGATATTAAATAATGTATTTTTTAAATATACTTTCAGTGCATTGTTACAATGATCATTTCCAGCACACTGTTAAAATATACCTCAAATATATTTTTATAAAGTGCAAATAAATACACTTTTAAAAAATAAACTGAACTTACACTTCAAGTATATTTTTCTAAAATATATTTTTTAGAAAATATACTAAAGTACAATTATTTTAAAGTGTGTTAAAAGTTGCATTGTGAAAATATGATACTAATATACTTTTTATATATTTAATGATAGTACATTTTTTGTTAGTATATTTGCAGTGTACTATAGAAAAAGGGAATATATTTAAAATACAATAAAGTATACTTTTTTTTCACTAGGGGAGACACCATGAATTTGAACTAAAATGTGCTTTTAACACACTATCTCTGTATTAAAAAAATGTATTTAGTAACCTCTTGTAGTACACTTGAACCCATCTTTCATACACTTTTAAATGTACTCATCAGACATAGGAAATACACTTACAAGAATTATTTAAAATATAAGAATAATATATACAAAATGTATTCATATTGTTGTATACATACATTATAAATGCATTTTGTATATATTCATTATATATTAATCTTATATTTGAAATGCATCATAAGTCTATTTTCTATGTCTGTTAAGTCTATTTAAAAGTGTATGATAGATGGGTTCAAGTATACAACAAGTGGTAACTAAATACTTTTTTTTAATACAGAGATAGTATATTAAAAGCACATTTTTGTTTAAATTCATGCTGTCTCAAAATAGCACAGTTGAGTACACTTAGATGTTCTTAAGATTATCTTGAGTACTAAAGAAGAGCTTTTAGTGTATTAAGTAGTAAATAAGTGCATGAAAATAGAGCACTTTAAGTACATTATGGAAGTGTACTAAAAAGTGTATTTTACTGCACTAAATATATTTAAATTGTGCTTTGTGGACACACTTAATATATTAAAATTATACTATACTAAGTGCATATTAAATATTATTTTGAAACAACTTGAAGTATAATAAGCATATTTCAAGATGTACTTAAGTGCATGTTTTAAGCTATTTGCAATATATTAAATTAAAATGGACCCATTTAAGTACATTTAGTGCAATTTAAGTATTTCTTTAAATACATTTAAAATGTTCTTTTAATACTTCTGCTATTACAGTTAGAGTATATTTGAAGTGTTGTTTTAATGTGCTTTATGTACATTTCCAATACAATTTCAGGTCATTACAAATGCATTAGCATAACACTACTTGGTTTATTATAAAGCTGTTTTTATCTGTACACACACACACACACACACACACACACACACACACACACACACACACACACACACACACACACACACACACACACACACACACTTTGAAATCTAAAAACTTTAATGCACTACATATTGTGTACACCATTACAACTATTCTTACAATAGTGAAGTGCATTTTTTTTTTTTTTTTTTTACAAATGTAAGAATGCAAATGCCTGAACCAAACAAAGAAACAAAAGAGTTTAAATGTCACATCTTCATCTTCAAGTGGAGGGTCACTTCTTTGAGCACAACTTGCATTTTCCACAAAAACTGTTATTCAGTTGTTAATTTTATACAAATTCTTTTTTCCCTTCCACAGATCCTGTGATAAAGCAGCCTTCAAATAGTACAGTGTCTGAATTACAAGCCCGGAAATATGTTATTGCAATACTGTATGTAACACAAATGCAATAGCATATCATAAATGCAAGATGACAACATAAGTTATAACCGTAATTAAACTAAACTATACATGTTCTATCTTCATGCAGCATATATTCTCTGGCTCTGTAGGATCTTACAACAGTTCCCAATCGAGCGATTTATAGAGTATCATATAGAATATGCTAATTAATGACTTTAAGATAGTTAACTCCACATCAGCTACATAAATTAAGCAACTAACCATTCAGAAATATCCGGTTGCATTCTATATGTTGTCACTTCTTCCTGCATCTCTCCATCATTGTCTGACTCTGGTTTGAACATAAAAGGCTGAACAGTTTCTGACATTTTCAGTGAGTCTGCGTGAGGTAATCGGTGCTGCTAACACGAGCTCTTGAAATTTTGAAACTCCCTATTCTTAGGAGCAGCAGCTCATTTACATTTAAAGGGACACACACAAAAACAGAGTGTTTTTGCTCACCCTCAAAAAGTGACAAATTTAACATGCTATAAAAATGATCTGTGGGGTATTTTGAGCTAAAACTTCACATACACACTCAGGGGACATCAGAGACTTATTTTACATATTGTAAAAGTGGCATTATATGACCTCTTTAAACTTCTTTATGTCTTCTTGTAATCACATCCAAGGGGTTATTTACAAAATGCCTTCTGCCAATTTTCAGATGTCATTGTATGTCAAAGCATTTGTCCTCAGTGGCATGGCTCAACCTGTTAATTAGCAGGTAGTGTCAACATTCATTTGGCCAATTGTGTCTGAATTCTCTCTGTATATTTCCTGTCACCAGTATGTACTTGTGTCTGGGTTTAAATGCCGTGTGTCATCGGGGCAGGTAGTATTATGGATTGTTGAGTGATTGATTCCCCTCTTTTCCTGAGAGATTGCTTGTAATGCAGATTTTAAAATAGCTCACCTTTTCTTATTGGCTTTTTTATGCCAATTCTGAGTATGCAACAGTCGAGTGTTACACTTATCTTCCCCCGACTGAAATGCATAATGTATTGTTTTTATGGATTGCTATGACAGCGCTCGTAAGAGAGCAACGACAGAGTCGGCATTCATTAGTACCTTGAGGATGTGACAATCGAAATTAGATCCCTGTGATGTACCGGTCCATATTTCATCTCAAACCTGGAGGCCTTTCGCTGCTTACATACCGCGTTAGGCAACCCATGCTTCATGCAAAATGCCACTGTCACAGAGTGTTCTAACATGGATTAATGTGATATTCTGCACATTCGATTTGCGCTTCTGCTGTTTTCTTGGCTTTATCCCAGGTTTTTACCTTCCCCTGTCCCTGCTCTCCGTTCTGGGTCAACGAGTATGTGTTGGTGTGAAAGCAGGGCTTGTTCATTTGGTGTCACCCTGCTGTTAACCAGATTCAGTTACTGAGGTTAAACCTTGTCATCTACCACTGCCATGATCTAACAGAGCCAAGCCTGTGGTTTGTGCACAGGAGTGCTGTTAAACTAAAGGACATGCCAAATCCGGCACACACATGCGCACACACTGGGCATCAATGGTAAAGACTCATCTGGAAGAAAAACAGACTGTGAGTGTAGCCAAGCGAGTCTGCACCAGCTGATCAGTGTGTGTGTGTGTGTGTGTGTGTGTGTTTACTTGGGGGGAAAAAGGAAAGAAACAGTCAATTTACTCATCACACCAAAATGTCGAAACTTTGAATCCTTTGTCCACTAATGTGACTCGAATCAATAAACTACGTGTGATGTCGATAGAACGAGTGCCTTTCTGAAACTCATGTCACAGCTTGCGGCTTCATTTCTAAATGCACAGCTTTAACTGGCCAATATTAAGACACTCGGCTTGCATTTTTCTGCACAGTAGTAGTTATACATGCATACGGCTGTCTAAACACCATCTGCGATGTTCAGAGAAGTCAAAACTGCTGCAGAAATGCAGAAATAACCCAGAACAAATTTATAGATGCCATAGATTTCATTTTTCTTGCATTAATTCACTATCAAAATACAGGCAGGCAGTGTTTAAACATTTAGAAATTTATTTCCAAACTGATGAATTTTGAATTTGAGAACTTGCAAGTGCAAGCATAAAAATCTATGATGAATGCATATTTGTGTTATTAGAAAAGTCATCACTTTTGTCTGTAATGTTTCTTTTAAAGACTTTTAAATAAGTTGTTAGTTAAAAAAATGTCAGAAATATGGTTGGGTTGCTGCAAGGATATTTAGATGCAGGATCTAGTTGCAGCAGTGATATTTATTTCAAAAGAACCAAAATGCATGTAAGAAAAACAGGAAAACAACAAGGATAAAGCAAACCACTGTGATATACAACAAGAACAGACAAAGAACTACTAAAACTGAGGGCTACATATACACAGGTTATCTAGCACAGTGGTTCTCAAACCTGTCCTGGGGACCCCTCACCACTGCACATTTTGCATGTTTCCCTCATGTAACACACCTGATTCAACTCATCAACTAATTAGTAGAAATTGACGTCTTTGGTTGTTGTTGCATCTCGCTGGTTTTCGGCATCTCATGCCACGTTTTTAAGATGCAGTGCCAAGAAATCGGTTACAGTGTATTTTACTGATTACATTCTTCATTAACAATTATTCAGTTATTTGTAACAATGTCATTGTAAAAAATAAAGTAGTTTCAATGTAGCTAGCTACTTTTTGATAGCAACTTGTAGTCTAGCTAACTACTATTTCAGAAGGGGAGCTTGAATGTAACTTAACTACTTTAACTTACGAGTAGCTTGGGAAATGGAAATGTCCTGAAGAAAATCGGTAAAGCGCCAATAATTTTGCGCCAGACTGCTTCGCAAACAAGGGTCTTTTCAGCGACTCCGGTTCGAACATATAGGCTTGCAATATGTTCTGGCAATCTGTCTTACACTGGTATCCTGGAGCATAGGCTCTTGAAGCTCCGCCCTCTTCTTGAAAGGGGACTGGGAGCACCAGCTCATTTGCATTTAAAGGGACACATAAACACAGCATGGTTTTGCTCACCCTCCCCCCCAAAAAGTGGCAATTTTAACATGCTATAAAAAATGATCAATGGAGTATTTTGAGCTAAAACTTCACATACACACTCTGGGGACATCAGAGACTTATTTTACAACCTGTAAAAAGGGGCATAATAGGTCTCCTCTTTTTTTGTGATTGTTTTATGATATTTTGTTGTTTAATGTTTTTATACTTAATGAATAATTTTGTATATTTTACATTTATTTTATAATTAATCATAATAAATTAACATGTTAAATTGGCAGCCCTGCAGCCCAATTTAATTAATTGTTTATATGCATTAAGATTTCTTTGTAATTAATTGTTAAATGCACTATTTTAAACATGTTTTAACATGTTTTAATAATTAGTGATTGTTCTTTTTTTTTTTTTTAAATGTTGATGACTAACTTAGTATGGTTAATTATTTTTATATATATATATATATATATATATATATATATATATATATATATATATATATATATATATAAAATAAAATGAATTGTTCAAATTTATTATGTTAAATTGACAGCCCTAAAAAAACAAAAATAGCAATAGCTTGGTGAGAAAATGAATGTTTCAGTCATGATTCACTGAAAAATTGTCCCCTCTGCAGTATATCTGTAATGTGATTCTTGTGTGTGATTCACACATAAACCAGTTATGTTGACAAAATTATATATTCTCCAAAACATCTTTTTGTGCTCCATGGGGGAAAAAAATAAAAATAAAATTAATTTGAAATTACTTGGCATATTTTGTGAACTGTTCCTTTAAAAGGCTCCTCTTTGACACACATAATTACATTAACGCAGTTCTATCCCTGGCACACAGAAAGTTCTGGAATCTGTCGGACACTCAACTCAAGTTTGGCAAAAGCTGAGGGGTTTTATATAGACTCGCATTAATCTTGTGGCCTTCAGGAAAAAAAAGCCTTATTAACCCACATAACCAGAATAAGATAATTACCTTTGTTACTCTTCTTCTGTGTTTAATTCTCGGCGGGTGTTGAGATGTGTGTGTGTGCGCGCACATGCGTATAGGATGGATACTATAATCTATGAATTATTAATACATTATTACCTCTTAATTAAGACTTATCATTTTTCAGACATTTTAATATCGCAGATGCCAAAGAACTGTTGTTTCTTTTTCTTTTTTAAGCTTGAAGGGTGTCAAGTCAGCAAAAACATAATATGGTCTAAGAAACAGTTCATCTGCAAGCTGCACATGAGGAATTCACAGATATATTGGGATTTCCTTTTACACATATCCATGAACTCTGTGTATTAAGCTTGGAGTTCAACACAGGGAATGGTCTCCTTTACTACAAATGAAGGAATTGCTAAGTGGGAAGCACTTAGATTCAGCCAATCAATGCAGATTACAGCAGTGAAGGGATGGACTAAAATGATGACACGTATTCCACTTTGGGAACCCACGTGCTAACACGTAACACACATCAAAGTGGCTTTGATCACTGCAAACACAAACACGCTGTTGCAGGTAAACAGGGCAGAGAAAGAGAATAGCTCTTCAGAATGGATTACTAACATAGGCTGCTGCTTACTGCATACTGTGCAGTATATAATGTGAACTGCCTACAAATTTTAAAAATAATTATATGAAACGGTATGCAATATGCAATGATAAACGTTTCAAATGGCAGTAAGCAGCTCACTACATTGCATGCAAAATTTTCTAAAAAGATAAAGTATAGACTCATACAAAAATAATCCCTATTTATAATCCATTAGAATTATTTGGTGGTGTTTGTGTCTACAAGGACACTGCCCTGTGCCTGTAATTTCTTGCTTTCTTCTTGAATTGCTGTGCTCAGGACGTTCCTGGGCTGCAACTTTCGGCCAATGAGTGAGTCATTCATTCCAGCCAATAACTACGGGTGGTGCATGTAAAGGCGGGACTTTAAAGTCTGTAATGTTTTAAAGTTTTGTCTCGACACAATTTACTTATGTTATTGCTTTATTGACTGATATCTGTAATTCGACAGATTACTAGACAGTTATATTCCATTTTAATGATGACACATAGTTATTGTTTATTAGGGTGCACTTGTGGCAGTGTACCACCCACGAGAAGGGGCCAAATTTGAATGTTGTGTTTACAAACAGTAACTGAACATTTTATGCGTTGCGTGCCTTTATTTCAGTATGGTGCCATCTAGTTATCTCAGAAATAAATGTGGTTATTTTGCACTTTTAATACAGGTTTGGATAAATATGTCATGTATTGTAGCAGCTCAAAATATGTAGGAACTGAGTGCCCAGGAGCAAAGATGGCAGGTTGCAGGTTGTGTACTTCAGGGGCTGAATACACCAGCTGAGCATCTGCTATTGAGATGAATGGAAATGCTAACGCTCTCTCCAGGTATTCAGACCTCCTTGGGTGTAACTTATGCGTTGAGCATCAGGGATGAGATCACATTTAAACGTCAAATCGCATTATTGTGTTCACTGTATCTTATCCTCACGGACAAACATGAGCACAATTACATTAAAATGATTGACACCAGTCAAACATTATCATATCAGAACATGTCCACTTCAGTGTTGAGAACACATTATGTTTTCAGATATAAGTATAGCATTTGAAAAATTTTAATACATAAGAATTAGTACAGTTCTTCATGTGTCGTGAGGTTTAGCAAAGTCATTTTAACTAAGCTGGTATTTTTCTCATACTTTTGCCATATTGTGCTATTGTAGCACATTATATGTGAGGTAATGTTCTTAGTTATTCAGATTTAAGCAGTCATAAAATCAGTATGTTGCCCTTTATGCAGATTCAGGATTTACTTATAGTTGGAGTGTAATTATATTTTAATTTAAAATGTTTTATTTCAATTGTATTTTTATGTTAAAATATCTTGTGACTCTCTTTTCCCAGCTTAATATGCAGAAACAAAAATAAGGAAGCAATTCCTATGTTGATTTCCCTGAATGGCACTAGTTTGGGGGTGGGACTGTCTGTTTGAGGACCAGTGGTAGATAAGGGGGACTGCTTGAAGAAACCTGTTTGAAAACAGTCATTAATTTGTCCATTCCATTCGGTGGTGCAAATGTCAAACTTCAGTTTTTTGTCTTGTATTTATTTATTTTTTTCCTGTCTTTCTTGCTCCACTACAAAATATTGAGGATGTTACAGACATTCTCATTTATGCTGTTTGAACTCTTAAAGGGGTGGTTGATTATGATTTCACTTTTTTAACTTTAGTTAGTGTGTAATGTTGCTGTTAGAGTACCAACAACATCTGCAAAGTTAGGACGCTCAAAGTTCAAAGCAAAGGGAGATGTTTTCTTTTAAAGAATTCTGTTTAAGAACTACAACAAACAGCTGGTAGGGACTACAATGAGCTTCTTCCTGAGTCGGTGACATCACTAACCCTAAAATTTACATAAACCCTGACCCAGAGAACACGTAACAAAGGGGTGGGGCCATGTTATTACAATACAGTATATAACAAAAATGCAATAGCATGTCATAAATGCAAGATGACAACATAAGTTATAACCGTAATTAAACTAAACTATACATGTTCTATCTTCATGCAGCATATATTCTCTGGCTCTGTAGGATCTTACAACAGTTCCCAATTGAGCGATTTATAGAGTATCATATAGAATATGCTAATTAATGACTTTAAGATAGTTAACTCCACATCAGCTACATAAATTAAGCAACTAACCATTCAGAAATATCCTGTTGCATTCTATATGTTGTCACTTCTTCCTGCATCTCTCCATCATTGTCTGACTCTGGTTTGAACATAAAAGGCTGAACAGTTTCTGACATTTTCAGTGAGTCTTCATGAGGTAATCGGCGCTGCTAACACTATGTGCTAACACAAGATCTTGAAACCCCGCCCTCTGCTTAGGAGCAGCAGCTCATTTGCATTTAAAGGGACACACAAAAATGTTTTTGCTCACCCTCAGAAAGTGACAAATTTAACATGCTATAAAAAATTATCTGTGGGGTATTTTGAGCTTAAACTTAAAGGTGCCCTAGAATTAAAAATTGAATTTATCTTGGCATAGTTAAATAACAAGAGTTCAGTACATGGAAATGACATACAGTGAGTCTCAAACATCATTGTTTCCTCCTTCTTATATAAATCTCATTTGTTTAAAAGACCTCCGATGAACAGGCGAATCTCAACATAACACCGACTGTTATGTAACAGTCGGGATCATTAATATGTATGACCCCAATATTTGCATATGTCAGCTCATGTTCAAGGCATTAGACAAGGGCAGCCGGTATTAACGTCTGGATCTGTGCACAGCTGAATCATCAGACTAGGTAAGTAAGCAAGAACAATAGCGAAAAATGGCAGATGAGGCAATAATAACTGACATGATCCATGATTACATGATATTTTTAGTGATATTTGTAAATTGCCTTTCTAAATGTTTCGTTAGCATGTTGCTAATGTACTGTTAAATGTGGTTAAAGTTACCATCGTTTATTACTGTATTCACAGAGACAAGACTGTCGTTATTTTCATTTTTTAAACACTTGCAGTCTGTATAATTCATAAACACAGCTTCATTCTTTATAAATCTCTCCAACAGTGTGTAATGTTAGCTTTAGCCACGGAGCACCATCAAACTCATCAAATGTAAACATCCAAATAAACACTGTACTTACGCGATTAGACATGCTCCATGACGAACACTTGGTAAAGATCCATTTTGAGGGTTATATTAGCTGTGTGAACTTTGTTTATGCTGGTTAAGGCAAGCGCAAGCTCGGGGGCGGGGAGCACGAGATTTAAAGGGGCCGCGCAAGAAATCGGTGCATATATAATTATGGCTCAAAATAGGCAGTTAAAAAAATTAATTTAAAAAAATCTATGGGGTATTTTGAGCTGAAACTTCACAGACACATTCAGGAGACACCTTAGACTTATATTACATCTTTTAAAAAGACGTTCTACGGCACCTTTAACATACACACTCTGGGGACATCAGAGACTTATTTTACATCTTGTAAAAATGGCATTATATCACCCCTTTAAAAATAAAGTTTCCAAAAAGTGTTTATACAGAAGAACCATTTTAGGTTTCTCGAAGAATCTTTAAATGAACAGTTCTTAAAAGAACCATTTTTTTCTTAGTTTGAAGAACATTTTAATAATCTTATGAGCGTTTTTCCAATTTAAAGAACCTTTAGTGCAAAAGAAAGTTACATAGATGTCAAAGGTTGTTCATTGAACTATAGATGCCATTAAGGAACTTTATTGTGTGTGTAGTGTATTAGGTATTGCATCTTTTCTCACTTCCTCACACCCTAACAACTGCATGTATTCAACCTAATGAAATGACAAAAGACCTTTAGAAGCCCCTGAAAAAAAATCACCAACTGTATGAAAAATGAATTCTGTCTTTTTGGGGAAAGGCTTAAAATAGCTGATAAAACCTCTTGTGTCATTCTCCTTTCCCTTCTAATTTCCGTTAAAATTATATTAGACCCAGCCACTATGACAGACAGATAGGAACACAGAGAGACAGACCATTGTATACTGTATACTACAGTATATGATTTGAACATCATTCAGAGAGACATTTAACCACAGGGATGTTCTTCATCCACTAAAATTAGCTTGAGACCAGCTGGTTAAATGTAACTTCAGACAAATTCTGAGAAAATATCTAGCATCATCTGTTTGCAGATTAAAATACTATTTTAAAACACAGTAACAGTAACAACAAATCTACATCCAGTAACTGAGTAAAAAGAGTATCCAGGACATTATGTTTATATTTTATCTATTTTTATTTTATTTCACAGAAGAATTGAAGTCAGGTTTGGAGCAATATGAAGGTAAGTAAATATTCTTTTTCATTTTTAGGTAAACTATTCCTTTAAACTTATGTATGTGTGTATGTATGTGTGTGCATTTATACATGTGTTCTGAAAAGAGACAGCCTTGAGACCCAGGTGTGTGCATTGGTGTGTATGTGTGTGAGTGAGTGTGTGTGTGAGGGAGAGAGAGAGAGAGTCTTTTCCAAAACACTTTGCTGTCCTGTCCAGGGTGAGTCTCTCGCTCTGTGAGTTGCATAACAATGAGGAGGTTCACAGCAGAAGAAAAGCCCACTCAGAACACAAACACACACAAACACACACTCTTTCTCTGGTTTCGCTTGTTTCTTTACCTCTCTCTCTTCTCTCATCCATAAAACCACACACATTTCTCTCTGTATATTCCTCCTGCCCAAGGGAGAGAGTTCTCTCCTGCATACTGTCCACGTGTTTTTATAACTTCCAGTATCTGCTGCCCACTCCGCTGATGTCATACAGCTCAATCTCTTGTAAGGCCGATTCTGAACTGTACATCTACAGTAATCTCTTTCCACACACTGCACTATAAAACCTGGTTCCAAAGACTGGACGCTTACACCATTTCACCGTGAGGCTGGTCAAACGGCAAAAGCAAATGCAACAGTTTAAATAAATTCCAAAAAATTACATATATATACACTACCGCTCAAAAGTTTGGGATCGGTAAGATCAAAGAGTTTTGTCTGCTCACCAAGGGTGCATTTACTAAATTAAAAATACAGTAAAAACAGTAATATTTTGAAATATTATTATTAAAATGACTGTTTTCTATTTGAAAATATTTGAAAATGTAATTTGTTCTTGTGTTGGCAAAGCTGAATTTTCAGCATCGTTAATCCAGTCTTCAGTGTCACATGATCCTTCAGAAATCATTCTAATATGTCAATTTGCTGCTCAAGAAACATTTATTGTTTACAATTGTAAAAAATATTTGTGTATATTATGTTTTTTTCAGGATTCTTTGATGAATAGAAAGTTCAAAAGAACTGTGTTTATTTGAAATCTAATCTTTTGTAACATTATAAATGTCTCTACTGTCACTTTTGATTGATTTAATGCATCCTTGCTGAATAAAAGTATTCATTTCTTTAATTTCTTTTCAAAAAAATAAAAATAAAAATTCTTACTGACCCCAAACTTTTGAACGGTAGTGTAAAATGTTACAAAAGTTTTGTATTTTAGATAAATGCTGTTCTTTTGAACTTTCTATTCATCAAGGAATCCTGAAAAAAAAAGTACACAACTGTTTTAAACATTGATAATAATAACAAATATTTCTTGAGGAACTAATCATCATATTAGAATGATTTCTAAAGGATCATGTGACACTGAAGACTGGAGTAATGATGCTGAAAATTCAGCTTTGCCAACACGAGAATAAATTACTTTGTAAAATATATTCAAATAGAAAACAGTTATTTTAAATTGTAATAATTTTTCACAATATTACTGTTTTTACTGTATTTTTAATTAAATAAATTAAGCCTTTGTGAGCAGACAAAACTTCTTTCAAAAACATTAAAAATCTTACCGATCCCAAACTTTTGAGCGGTAGTGTGTGTGTGTGTATATATATATATATATATATATATATATATATATATATATATATATATATATATATATATATATATATATATATATATATATATATATATATATATATATATATATATATATATATATATATAATAATTAAAAAAAATATTTTTCTGCTCCTATACAGAGCAGACTCCTGCACTTTTCTAAAAAGGCACCATAAAAGAACTGTACGTGTAGTAGATATGACTTCTGGCTATATTAAGTTTTCTGAAGTCATGCAATAACTTTGTGTGAGGAACAGACTGAAATTGAATTTGTTATTCACCGAGCAGCTTTCCTTCTGCAGTAGCTGTCAAATCTCATTTGCATTCATGTGCATTCAGATATGACCAGTGGCTGTGTTTACATGCACACCAATGGTCTGATTATTGCCAATAATCAAAGAAAAGAATAAGCAGATTAAGATTTTATATTACATTTTCAATGTTGTTTACTTGCTTCTTGCATTACTTTGATTATTTGCTAAAAAATGTGGTCGGTTTACTGCTATTTTGTTGCTATTCACCAAAACACAAAATGTTACATTCAAAAGGAGTAGGTCTGTTTGTTGCTATGGTTTTTATTTACCTGCTTCAAAGTTTTTTTTTTTTATAACATAACCATAATCTCTTACTTTTGGTGCTTCCAGCCATCAGTAAAACACATCACATAAAGCTCTAAGAATAAACTTTTTCCTAAAAGAGCAGCATTTCAGGGCCATCACTAAACTTTCCTGCATGGGACAACATTTTTATTTGTAGGCTGACATTTTATTTGTTGCTGAAGGCCAAGTGGCTTCTTCTGTTATTGTATGTTTTCTGACCTGTCAACACTAGTGCATGCACACTTTGGTCAGAGCAGAATAAATGCAATAAACATGCCTGTGTACTACACATTTTACTGTGAGTATTATTACCCTATAACCACGTTTACATAATTACAGTATTCTCTTACATGAGCTCCAGCTTAAACACATATTGCTTTGATGACATTAGTTGTAAGGTGCTTTAAAAGGGAGAGGGTAATATTTTCAGTGAATAACGGCTTAAATCTCTTTTGCACAAAACTGTAATATGACTTAAGAAGACTTATAATGCACGACTCATATGGACTTTTTTTTGTGGAACTTAAGGTGCTTTTTGACAGTTTTGCAACTTGAAATCCACTGGTCGAATATAGCGACAGGCTTTCTTTGTGCCAGAAGAAAGCAAAAATAAATCTGCCTTTTGTTTTCCGCAGAAGAAAGTAAGTCATGAAGTTCTGGAGCGACATGAGGGTAAGTAAATGATGACAGAATGTTTATTTTTAGGGGGTGAGCTATTCCTTTAACTGAAGATGTTCATAAATACATGCAGCCCACCACAGTCGTTGCGCACGCAGGCTTAGTTTTGGGGCGGACTTTAGGACCATGGAGAAATCTCCCACAGCAGCGAGCGCACACAGCGCGTCTTGAAGAGGAAACCCCCACAGGAGCTCTCGCTGCCGGATACCTGAGACATCTCAAATCATCCCTCTGACCGACGAGCGCACGGCGCGCCACGGAATGCGCAGGAGCGACCGACTGTCCGCTGGATGAGGGCGCGCGGTCATGGGTCCCTCTTCAGCACCTTTGAGTTCTTAATGCATTATGAAGTCATAGAAACCCCTGGAAATCCTTTAAATTCTCCTTAAGGCAGCGTCTGTATTGGAATAAACTATCAGCTGGTGAATTTCTCTGTTCGGATGGATGATTTGGTCAGATTCCTCATTCATCGTGATGCGCGTTCATTCCGTTTTCAAGTGTCTTACTGACTGACCGCGGATCAATTTTTGGACGTTGGCTGACGGTAAGCTCGCGCTCTGTTTTAGTTACCCATGCGAAGTTTGAAGTGGAGAGGTTTCATGGTGATGCGGGGGTGGCTAGTTGATTTGCTCCGGCTCGTGAAGATGCTATGTACTATAACCGTTAGAAAATATCGAAATCATGTAAATGTGGAGTTTGACGCCTAAATAATGACAACTCCTTTTCATCAAGGTTGAATTGTAGAATGAAACCTGTCAACAACATGTCCGGATCATATTTCACCTAAATTAAAAAATAAATAAATAAATGGGAAATAATGTTTTGTGAAAGACAGTAAGCCGTATTTGGCATCATTAGAATTTGATTGTGACGGTATTTCACGACTATTCAGCATTCAATCGATCGACCCCCCCCCCCCCCCCCTTAATATTAGTATTAATGTGAAAACGTAAACGTATATAGCTGTAATTATATAAAAGTAGTTTTTGCTGTCCTGCCTTTAATTTATACATATTTTTCAAAATCAATGTGTCAAGACTGGACGTTTCTTATTAGGCTACTGTATTACAGTAGCCTAATGCGACTATTAAGAATCCTCATTGAGATTAATGAGAATTATAAACAAACTCAAGACATCCAAAATGAGGGCAGAAATATGCTTCACTGACATGAAAATAATGGCACAATTTAGAAACATTTTAATTGTTCTACAAGTTCTACAGTTTTTTAGGGGAAAATGTAAACTGAACATTTGTTCTTCGCATTTACCCATAGCCTACCTAAGGCAGAATTTCAGGTGGGAACCAGTGAAAATCTCAATGTGATCAGCGGACTTTTCATACGCGCAAAAAAGACGAGGTTTTAATCGGGGTAATTTCATTAGCTACTGACTAAACTAAGGTTTAACATTTTATTCCAGCTGTGCGGTGTGTGACAAACCACAGTTACATTACAAGCATATACATAATCTCGTTGTAGTTTGGAATGACTCTAAATAAATGTAAAAAACGCAACGTGATGTGCGGCAGCGTTTGAGATGGCTTGTTTAAAGGCGGTGTTTGCGGGAGTATTGCACCCTCCTGCGATGGTACGGACAGAACACACACACGCACGCACACACACTCACTCTTTCTCACACACACTGCAGTGGCGTCTGATCACAGTCTGCAAGAGAGTGAGCGAAAGAGAGCGTGCGCATGAGTATCTGTGCCGACACCGGCTGGTTAGACCTCTCGTGGGCTTTTCACATTTGAAATTATAAACCCAGGGTCATTTTTATTCCGGGGTTAACTTAATCCCTGCTGGGTTACCTTGTTTACTGTTTCCCACTGCTCAATCACTGCCCAATCACTGCCCTTGGTTAGTATTTAACTCTGGGTAGTCAGGTGATTTCGCACTTCACATTTGTGAACCGCGGGTTATCGTTCTTATTTGCATATTAATGATGTCAGTAACATCGATTGGACAAATATTGCACGCGACCTGTCGTGTATGAACTTTTCGGACCAATTTTGAAAAAACATTAGTCTCTTCCTCACTCTGGTTAACGCGTTAGAGTCACTGTTCCACCTTTTAAACATTTTCAACAACTCCCTTGAAACAATGCAGAGAGTCAGTTTATGTGGCATTAATATTTAATGAGGCAAACAATTGTTTAGCTTATGATTGTTTGACTTCTGCTAAATAACTCACTGTATCGTTCTAATACCGCATTATTGAGCTTTCCATGCTTGAAATTGTTAACCTAGGTTAAATCTTAACATTGGCTAACGTAATCCTGGGTTATTTCTCACTGCACATTTGTAAACGACGAGTCAATGTACATAGATTGGACAAATACAGCACACACCCTGTATTAATAACTACTTGTTCATCTATGTAACAGTCGCCACATAGATCCGCTCTGGTTGTCTTAAACCTTATAAAACACAACAAAAATGATACTTTAATACATTCCTATCATCCCTTGTTAACGCATTTTGTCACTGTTCTACATTAGTCTCTCTGAGGGGAAAAACATAACGTGAAAGTTTGTGTACCACAAAGCTCATGAATACTTAATGAGGTAAGCTCTGTTCGTTTATAATTAGTTCAATGTTGCTAAACAACTCACTGTAATATTTCTGCATCATTTCTCACTGTATACCAGTTTATAAGGTGTTAGCACTGCAGAAGCCTAAAGCAGGGCTTCATAACCCAGGGTTAAAAGCCTTGCTAACCCTCTTTCAAAATAAGTGTGAAAGTTGCTTAACCCAGGGTTAACAGTGGCCTTAACCCAGTTAAGCGTAGCATGAAAACCCTTTTGGCTGGCCTAGTGTTGCTGTTACAATCCAAGAGTCATGTGAGAACACACCCAAGGCGTGTGGATTACGCTCGTCATGGATGCAGATTCAAAAGCTCACATTGCCCTCTTTTACCTCGTGCACCCGCAAAAATTCTCAATCAAACATGTAGACTTCCTCCATTTGATGCATTATTAGTATAAACAAGCCAATCTCCTAATGCTAATGATTACTTTAGGTTATTTCCGCAAACGTGTGCCTAGAATACACTGATGAAATGCTAGCGAAAATTGTCTTTGACAGCGCCATTGACTCCTCTTAAAGGAACTGTCACTCAGGTTTGAATGTGGCATGGGGCACAGCCCGGGTTTATTGTGTCAGTATGTGCGGTTATAAAGAATGCATCTAGTCCCATGGTGGGGCTCTTATTGCCTAGGGTGAGTTTGAAGATGGACCCACACACAGTTCCCTACTTAAGTTTCCAAAGAGATCTGGCGATAGAGCATGCCATCACCAGCGGCGTTTGGATGGCCTATTAATAAACAAGGCATGTTCTGTCATGGGCTTATACTGAATGGCCAGGGGCATTAGTTAGCCACTTGTCGATAAAATCTGTGAAGAAGAATCTGCACGAGAACCAATATGTTAAAATGCACTTTGATGTGATGTGGCCATTTGACTGTGAGTGGTGCTGAAAGAACAGCTCCCTCTTTCATTGAACTACAACACATCTGTCAGAACCTTCTCTGTCTTGATACATCAGCAGGTCAACTCACGTATGACTAAAATGAAAAAACACTATAACTGATGCCCCTGATCTGTGGGAATGTGTGATAAAAGCATGCGTCACAGAACGCACTCAAATTGAACTCTGTATTGTAGTTGAGTTCTGATACTGTTGCGCTTTTGAATTTCAGTAGGATTGGAGCATGTTTGCAGAGCCAATCGTTGCCATTAAATGGCTAAAAATCTTGGATGGGGTTAACTTTGGAAGTTTATAGGTTTCCTGAGTGCGTGTGAGTGTTTACATGTATGAAGTATAGTTGTATTGTTTTCCTGGCTAATAAAACACACTCTTGAGACCCCCCTACCAGTTTCTTAGGGACCACTTTACTGGGCACAATATCAATAAGAAGCCTCTATCTGTGTGTATATGTGTGTTTGTGTGCATAATGAGGAGAGTATGCTGTGGGAAAGCCCTCATTATAAAACAGTTTGAGCTCTCAGGCCATTAAAGTCAAGTACAGCAAGTGAGGAAGCAAGTAGAGGATACTCAGGTGGATTGCTAGATGATTGAAACAATAAGCTCATTCTCTGTTGTCTTCTCGTTAATGGCTTCTATTGGAATCCTTTGGGTTGAGGGCTCTTGTCAGCTCTCGTCCTGGTGATGTTTATGACCTGTGGTCCATGCTGATTGATTGGGTCTCAAAAGAATTGCGATCAGTTAGTAATACGAGAAGAGAATGCATTGATTTGAGTTGATGAGAAGTTGTTGGGTTTTTGGGAAAGTCCATCGTGGTTTCCTGACCTTGATGGTGTGCTTTACATTTGGAGTGCACCTGTGGAGGTGATGCATCACGCATCAGAGCTTTCGCATCCCATATTTTCATAACTCATGTAGGGAATTTCAATTTGAAGGACGTACAAACGACACGTGCACACAAATAAATAAGAACAATGAGTTCATTTATTTGTATATTTGTATGCGCAGAATATGCAAGTCGACTCGCATTGACACATGCATACAAACTCATTTACTGCTGGTTTTCCTGTTGCTGATGAAGTCTGACATGTAATCTTTCCTTGTTTTTTTTTTTTCTCTAGCTCTCTCCCTCTCTATTACTGTCACTTTCTCTCTCCCTTAAGACTGTCAAACTGTCAGAATCCTCACTGATTCCCACCGAATAGTACTGAAACCTGCAGTGTGTGAATCCGTTTGAGTGTGTGTTTGTGTAGACCCAATTTAGTCTCATATTATATGTTGGTAACAGTGTGTTTGCAGTACAACGAGAGTATTCAGCTTTTACAACTTCCTACACTGATTTTACTCATAAAATATCTCTGAATGTTCATTTATTCATTATTGATTTCAGACAGACAGTAGAATTCAACACCTGATGTTTATGTCTTCAAAGTTTCTCGATTTTATTCATATGACTTGGTGGTGGCCGCAATTTGAGAGGAGCCTCATTTTTGCTTCTCTCTCCCGCCATTTAACCTTGAAGTATAAGCTCATGACAAATGCAAGGGATTCTAGGGCTGACAACCTTTGATGGAATTGAGAATCTGCCTCAATTTTCAGTCCTCTCCTTGTAAATGAGATGGTGCAATCATTTACATTGGCGAAACTGAGTCAGGAACCTAGTCACGAGTTAGAAAAGTAGTCCCATAATGACAATCACAGTAATTCTGAAAGCATTGGTCAGGATGTAGATTTGGAATGAGCTAGAATACTAATTTCCCCAGAGAAAAACAGAGAAAAAGACACATTTAAACACTGTACAGTGGGGTTCTGAAGTCTTAGACCAGTAGTGAGAGTTCAATGCAAAACTTTTCACTTCAAATTAGATTAGAATAGCATTTTGATGGGAAATTTTAATTGAAAAATTAATGACATGCATAATGTCTTAGTATTTAGTTTGTCCTCCTTTTGCTTTAATGACAGCAGCACTTGAGCTGGCGTGAACTCCACAAGATTGTGTAAAAACTGATGATCATGTTCTCCAGCATGATTTGAGAATGATCCAAAGAACGTCTTGTGCTTAAATGAAAGAACATTTTACCTTTTGTACAAAATAATTCACATCAATTTGACAAATTTGCTCATTAGCAACTTAGAAATAGTGCAGAATCTTAAATTTTTTACTCATGCTTTTAAACATCCCAGATTTCCAATGTGGTCTCAGACCCCACAGTATATTTTAATAATAATAAAAAAAAGTAAATCACTTACAGTCTTTAATAATAGGCTGTTGCAGTAACTTTTGAACTGTTAATTGTAGGATGTTGCATATGACCCCATTAAACTCAACCACAGTGTTTATTAAACTTAACTACAGTGTATTTTGAATAGGTCACATCTTTTATCTACTGAGATTCAAATATGTACTTCTGAAATCATTCCAGTATGTTGTATACATAATTCAGAACACGGGAGTAGGGTATGATTTGGAGTTGCATTATCATGCTACGATTTGATTGTAGGTTGGAATGTTAAAAATTCAACATTCTGTTATTGGTCTTTTTGGAATGGAATTGGTTTGGGCACTGGAGTATCATTTGGTGACTGATGACACTGACAGTTCTCTGTACATTATAGTATCATTTTTAAAAGTGTTCTGCTCAACATTATTGGATTTTCCTCCTTTGTGAGGCTTCTTCTTGAGGCCTCTTAATGATACCCTAAATGTTTTCAGAAGTTATTGTGTCTCCTTTTTCCAATTTAATTGTATTCACATGAGGTAAATTCAAATAGGCTTTATGAGCATCACTATATTATAACATTTATCTGCTCAGAAGCTGTTTTTTTTTTTTTTTTTTAGAACTCTGGAAACTTAATGGAGTTTTCCGTTATTTTTCATTCAATCTAAGACTTAATCTCGGATGAAAGAAAATAAAAACCAGACAAATGAGACAATTGTTAACATACAGTAATAGTACAGAGACTTAGTATTAAAATGAATGACATAGCTCAGATAATTTGTTCAGAATTTGATGAGAAAGTTTGAGTTCATATTGAAATCTCTGATGTTTCATTCCAATACCTCAGCAGATCGGAGCGCTGTTTGAGATGCTGTTGAGTGCCTCTTCTGAAACTCAAGAGGCAATACTTGTGAGATTACTAGGGTCTTTTTCAGCAGACAAGTCTGAGAAGCAGGAGACTGAAACGGTTCAGCCAACAACAGTATTCTCAATTGTATATTAACACAAACAGTAAACCAGAATGTATTGACTGAAGCTGATAATTAACATACAAATTGCTATGGCCCCATGACTCACTTCTAAAGGAGTTGTGCTTGAAAGAATATTTGAATTACAGAAACTCATAGTTTTTGTGACACATCTTGTCTCAGTTCATTTTTTGTGTATGTGCACCAGTGATTAGAAGCATTCCAATGAATTAAAATTCAAACAAATATGCTATATCTATGAAACATCAGTCATACTTTTTTTCTTTTCAAATTTGTAAAAAGTAGGCCTACATAATTAAATACACAAATAAAATGTTTAGGTCACAGCATCTGTTTTTAAATAAATTCAGCAGTTATTTATTTGGTATCATTTTTATTTAACATTGAAGCTTATATCACAGCCTGAATGATAACATTCTTTTATTCCATTGTTTTATATGATTCTATCCATTTAGCACTCAGAAATAAAGCAGTGGATTGCCGGATTGCCCTGAAATAAAAAACATTGTTTCTAATCTCTGACTTGTACATGTTGTATATATATTATTTTCTAGTATCATGCATGTTGTGAACTAATATATATTCATGCACATGTGTATATAGTTTTTCATGCATTGGAAGATAGTTTGGTCCTTGCATAAATAGCTAATTTGACTAATTTATCCATTCATGGTGTGCCAGTGGCAGGTTTCCCGGTCATGGAAAAGCAGAGAATTGGAAATTGGTGATTTCCATGCCTGGAAAAATCATGCAAGTCATTTAAATCTCAAAAGTCATAGAAAGTTCTATAGTGAGTATTTTATAAATATCATTATATTCTCGTGTAGCCAATGTGAGAGTCAATCTCAAAATGCTTTTACACGTATAAGTCGAAGCAGCAATGTTTTTCAAGCATCAAAAACAACTAGAATAGTCAGTAGAAGTGGGAGCCCCGCAGACACCTAAACCTTTCATCATGTAAAGTCATGTCAGACATAATTTAAATTGAAAACCTCAAGTTTCCTGCACATGGCTCTTTTCTTCTCTCCTATTGCTATCCATTATCTTTGCTAGCCCTTTGACCACCTATTATCTTGTCTTTTTTTTTTTTTGACTCCTGACTGAGAATGAGTGTGTCTGGTGAGGGGATTAGTGGTGCTGTGTCTGGAGGTGGTGTAGGAGAGCAGTAATACTCAATAATTAATCACCATCAGCAGCGCAGAGCATGGAAGAGTACTCAGGGGTCCCTTGTTAGCCGGGTCCGATCAGTGAAGTGTGAACAGTCTGCAAGCTGCTTTAACCACATACACACACAAACACACACACCTGATCAATATTCTGAATTTCATTTCATGTTAAGGGAACAGAAAGACTGTTACGTTTGTGTTCTCTGACTTTTTCATGATTGTGATGTATGGTCAGAGTAAAGTCTCTGAAGTCAAGGTTGCATGTGCATATCATAAAAAATATTTCAGGAGTCTATATTTGAGTCTGTATTTATTATTTCTCATTTCCTGCTTTTGCACTCTCTCTCTCTCTCTCTTTCTCTCTCACATACACACGCACACTTGATGCCCTCGAGCATGTTCGACTTCTACTCTGATATTTGGCTGGCATGAGAAAGCTGGAACTGCCACAATAAATAATGGAGTCCACAAAGACCGATGTGGACTTTGTCCTTTCCCACCCCCCTCATTCTTTTACAAACTCAAACCCACACCTAAAGTAACGCAAATACATATATGCATACATGTCCATTTGGCTCTCTTGTGAACTGTCATATATGTAATGTCTGAATATAGATGTGGCTCAGGTTGTCCTTGAATCATTCGTTCCGCTGTCTCGTAAGTGTGTGTGTGTGTGTGTGTGTGTGTGTGTGTGTGTGTGTGTGTGTGTGTGTGTGGTGTGTGTGTGTGTGTGGAGGGGGGGGGGGTTAACAGTGTGTATATCTGTTCATAACGCAGCACTCTTCCTCCAGGGGCACTGTTATATTTACCGCATGGTAAATGTGTTGACTGTCAGGCCTGGAGATGTGGAGAGTTTAAATTGGATTAAATCATAAAATCACCACATCAATCATTTACAGCTGGGCCCGCCGCCACACGCCTGTGCATGTGTGTGAGCGACCGTACATGTGTATGTGGATATTAGCTCCAATGAGAAATGAGGAAGACCTTCTGGGTTGCCTCTAACTGGACGGTGATTGAATTGCCAATTGCCAATTGAGACTGAAAAAAAACATTGCTTATACGGACTTATTTGATCTTAAAAGTGTTCAGTCTAGAAGATGATTAGGTGGCTGTGATTAACAGGTGACTGTATGATTGCAGGTGATTAGTGATATTTTCTAAGTTAAAAAGGTAAAAAGCCTTAACTCTAAGGCTTAAAATATGACACACAAGTCATTCCACACTGTTTGTTTGTACTTCATATTATATGACAGAGAGGCATGCTGTTATTTTCTAAGCAACTGAACTTGAGGATATAGGCAAAATAGCAAATGACATAAATTATATATTTTATGCAATACATCATAAATATAATTCATTTATAATTTGCTTATTTTTTCTTATTTGCTTATTTCTTTTTTGTGTTAAAATGGGTGCAGAAATCTTGCTGAATCTATATACTTAGTGGGGTATAACTTACCACATACCAATGCATGCCCGTAGGCAAGGGGGGGTTCGGGTGGTTCGTACCCCCTCACACTGCCAAAGGTCAAGATTTAAGTCGTTTTTTGTTTTGTTTTTTTTTTTGTTTTTTTGTCATCATATTTTATATATATTTTCTTTTTTTATATATATATTTATTTATATTTATATATATATATATATATATATATATATATATATATATATATATATATATATATATATATATATATATATATATATAAAAATTATTATTATTTTTTTTAATTAAAAGGATTTCTATATTTTATCCACTCATTAGTCTACAATATAATAGCCATATAAACGTAGCGTAATTATAATAATAAAATATAGTGGGATATTCAGTGACATTGGCTGTGCAATATCGACTTTAGTGATTGGCCAATACCGGCAGACTGGAGCCAATGTAAAGGCAAAGAGGCATTGACAGAGTCAAGAAATGATGATGAGAAGAATTATTATTTCAGTAAAGTTCATTAAATCTATTCTGTTGTTACTGTGGTCTTTAAACTTATGAACTGTGTATGGACTGACAAAGGTGGTACATGAGGAAGCAATTTGACAACAATGCAGTAAATATATTTTAGGTGCATCAAAAAGCGTGCTCGTTAAGATACCAGCAGACAAGCTAATCCAACACAAATTAGTGCATAAAAGGTCACCAAAATGAAGTATTTGAACCTCGTAATTAAATACAAAAGGAGGAGAAAAACTGCAAAAAGAACCCCCCCTTTCAATAGGCTGGCTACGGACCTGCAATGTGTCACATAACAGCTTAGCAACCACATAGTAATGCCCTGGCAACCACCCACAAGAACCTAGCATCATTGCAGCAAGTTTTGCATTGGAAAGCACTATACTTGCATTTTCTTCAGAAAATGATGTTTAACTCTGTCATAATCAACACAATCTAATGGCTATTCGTAACTTTTTAATGTTATAGCAAATTGGTGGCTAATTCATATGAATCGGCTGATTCATAAGATCAGGGTTTTTTTTTAGATGATCTTATGTTCAGGAGTTGGGTGAGGGGTGGACCTTTATGCTTATTTTTTTTTTTCTAAAAATCACACATTTTCATACAATTCACATACAAAATCGACACGTAAAATATTTACATTTTGCAACGAGTTTGGGTTTGTCATATTTGTTTTTATGTCATTTAAAGGAATAGTCATTTACTCAGTTGTATGACTTTCTTTCTTGTACTGGTCACTCCTTTCCATGAAATTATAATATTTCTATGAAATTTTACTGGAACTCATAAGTTTTAAAATTGGTGATAAAGCGCCATAAAAAAATGAGCCCATATGTACTCTGTTCAAAATCATACAATAACTTTGTGAAAAGAAACTCATGGAAATTTAAGTCATAGTTCACTGATCATTTTCTCCTCTATGTGAGCTATTAACTGCTGTGATTGATTCATTGAACCAGTGAGTTGAACTGAACAACCATGTCAGTCAAATTTGTGAACGAATCATTCAGATTGTGTGTGTGTGTTTTTTTTTTTTACTGGATTAACCAATTTATAGAAAAGAACGATTCATTCATGATTTAGACATTGATACTTCATCAGCCAAAGGTGGATGTCAGTGAATAATTGCCTAAATAGGTCTGTTCCAGAATAGTCCTATAAAATGTACCCTTTATGTTTCACAGAGGAAATAACGTAATTTGGGGTTGGAACGGAATAAGGGTGAGTAAATGACAGAATTTTTAATTTTTGGGTGAACTATCTCTTTAATTAAAGCAGTAATAGGTGTTCTCATACACATTAACTGGCTGCTGTGAAAATGTGAAATCTTTATATTCTACCTTTTCTCATTTTTTTTTCTCCCTCTCTCTCTCCTCTTTCAAAACCCTGAGATTATGTGTGGGAGAGGGATGATAAGCCCTTTAAAGAGATCACAAGAGCACTCTCTCTCTGTCGCCCCTTTGCCTTTTTAACACAGACACACACACGGACACACAAACACTCCCACACACACACAAAATAAAGTCTATTAACCTCTCAAATGCTACTGTTCCTGATGGGATTTAGGCCTTCCAGTGTCTGAATTTGGCAAGCAATTCATCATCAGTAGAATGTTATTGTAAGATAATTACAGATGAAGAGGAAGGGTTTGCACACACTTATTAAGTTTACATTAATTATTTGAAAAAAAAAAAAAAAATAGATGAGAAGCAGAAAATATAGGTGTTATTTGATTAGATATAACAAGCCTTAGAGGGAACTCCAAGAATACCATATAGATGCAGGGAGTAATTTAGAGGTCTGCGTTAAAGTGACAGGAGCAGTGCATTATGGGGGAGTCATGTGACAGGGTTGTGAAATAAATTCCGAACCTGAATTGATGTTAAGGTGCTTTATCAGTGGGAGACCTCAAATAAAACTTTAAGCAGAGGCGATTATGGGTGGCTGACATATACATGTAGTACTTGTGCTTTGAAAAATGTATCTGTCAAACTATAGGGCTATTTATATTAATTGCAAAAAGCTAAACGGTTGTTTAAAATAGTGAAAAACAGTTACAGCAATTAAAATATACTCTTTCCCTTATGCTTTGATATATAATTTACAGAAAATCTCGATGTTGGAAAAAATGTTCATGTTCCTATCCAATATATTTGCCTTAGAATCCAGGCACCAAACTCTGTGCCTCTTTATTAATGAATATTTCAGCCAAATTTGGGTTCAATAGACTTAAGAAGCTCGCACATAGTGTTCAGATTTCGTGTTGGCCTCTCTGATCGCTCACATCATTTGTTCTTGCACTTTAAAGAGAGATTAATACATTAAATCATTACTGCTCTTTTTTTATTTCTGACCTCTTTGTTAACACGTTTAATTAATTCTCATAAAATATTGTACACCCAGAGTTCTTTTTAATAATCATGCATGTCCTACATTGCTCAAACATTTAAGTTTTAGAAATACTCATGAAGAGAGAGAAGACAGAAATAAGTGTACTTAATCTATTGGAAATGGTTCAGGTTCCCCCTGAAAACAGTCTTCTATAACCTCTCAGATGGGGGAATTGTGTGGACGTTGTGCACAGACAGCAAACAGAGATTAAAATAGATTTCAGATATGAACACAGAACTCAGGTGATTGAGTGGCTTTGTGGGAAGGCACAGAAATCAGATAAAATAAGAAAAAGTCATACTTTAATATGATTTGACCATGAAAGAAATGCTTAAAGATTGTATCTCTCTTAGCTTTGTCTCACACATATACATATATATGGAGAAAATAAAAAGCAAAACGGTCTGAATTCCAGAGAAATTAAATTTTGCAGACTGTACAATTTTTTGCTGGAACTTTGCAAATAGAGGGAGCATTGTACAAAGAGAGCAGAAAGTCATTGTAAATACAAGGAAGCATATGGAAGACATTTGCCATGTTCATTATAAATGTTCAGAAATTCTGATATTTAATTTTTCTTAAATTATTCATATATATTCATGAAATATTCATTTTTAATTTTATTTTACAGTGCAGGGGTATTACAATAGTAATGCATTTATGTCTTATAAATAATAAAGAGATTATTATTATATATTATACAAATAATATTTATTAATTTTATTATTATTATGTAATCCCCTCAGAGCTATCAGGGCTGAGAAATTTCAGGCAAGTGAAGTGAGTTTGAGTTGATAAAAATACGTTGATTGTTATAGAAAGTAAGTTAACTTGAATACTGTTCAAATTCAATGCCCTTAATGTTGTGGCAATTATCCCTGTGGTATCGAAAATTGTGCTGTAACAAAGTTAGAAATTCCAGAATTGTGACAACGCTAGTCAGTATGAACAACTAGATTGTATACTTCTGGCTCTTGGAGGTACGTGCTACCCCTATACTGAAGATCTGACAAAATTGTTAGTTTTCACAAGTTTCAAAACTAGACAAAATAGTAAATAATTAGTAGTGTCATCAGTCAGTATAAACATTTGTACATTTACTGAGTACAATATGGGTGTGGGACAGTTGTTAAGGTGTTCTGAGTGTGTTGAAATCAGTCATATTATTAAAGGTTGCTATGTTACTGAGGTATTCAGAGTGATGCTATGTGGTCATTATGAACCATTTTTGATTTAAAACATTTTTGAATAAAATGGGTTGTGGGTGGTTACAATTCTGAGTGACTTTTTGATATGTTGCTATGTGGTTGTTAAGGTATTCTGAGTGTTGCTTTAAAGCAATAAGCCCCAAGAATTTTGTTTGGTTTGCAGTGCTTTTAGAACAGTAGTTCTCAAACTTTTTCAGCACGAGGCCCCCTTTTGAGTAGGGTGTATCCCTTTGGGGCCCCCCAAAGATAATTCATGACCCAAAACGGTCTCAAACTTACAATTTTAATTAAAGCAAAAGCATATTAAATTATACAATGCTGGAACATCAATTCTGTTGGCTAGTTCTATATCTTATACAATGGAACAAATTGTCATGAAACTGTTTTGTTAGAAATGTATTGTGTTGAAACTGATACTTTCAGAAATTTTTGTTTGGGAAAAATGCAACAAAACGGGCTGTGATGGTGGAATTTTTTATTTATTTATTTATTTATTTACCACTGCAGTTGTAAAGGGCCAAAGTTTTGCAGATTAATGCAGAAATTATGCTTTTAATTTAAAAGTGTATTAAAAAAAAAAACAAAGTCCTTGAACTAAATCAACAGCCTAGAAATTACACGAAATTTTGGAAGTATTTGGAAGTATTAGAATTTAATTATATTTCCTCATAAAGATAAATGGTTTCACATATATTCCGCTCTGTGCTTATTGGGGACTGTCAGTGTTCTTTGTTTTCTTTTCTCCCGATGTTCCAAAGCAATTGACATTGATTGTAAAAGGTCAGAAGTGCATATTTTATCTTCTGCATGAGAAAAATATGTACTACTACAACTGAATATTTTGGCGTTTATTATGTCTCGCACACAAAAAGTAGACACGTGCACAGGATACGAGGGCGCAGAACAGTATCCGGGAGCAGAATACCACTCTCGCACAGGAGCATTTCTGCTCCGCGAGCGTTCAGAACAGTATCCGTGCACGGAATGTCTTTACCGGCGTGTGCGAAATGCGCAATACAAATAAACTTGACGTGCATTACCTTGTCTAACATGCACAAACTGTGAAACCAGTAATACAGTATTTTTCTCCTTTACCATAATAAAAGATGTGAAAGTGAATGAAAGGAAGAAAGGTTTATAATCCACTGTGAATGGAGGTGTGAGTAATGATTTGGGGAAAGAAACGAGATTTCATGTCCAGAGGAGTAGGCTAATTCATATAATGTACCTCTCTCATTCGGCATGAATCCAAATGTTTCCATTGTCGCTACGTAACATTTGGTTGCTAACTTATCTTTTCTTTTGTGTCCTGATATCCACATTAAACAGCATTCACGTGTGCAAAAAATGTGCTTTTCCGCACCACTGCCGGTGGTACTCGGCCACTGCGGTGGGCAGGTTGCCATGCTGACCGGCACAGCCTTTAACAAATTAATTAATATTGAACATTAATTTAATATTCACATAGTAGATGAAAACTGAACTTTTAATTTACATATATTTAATACAAAAATTTTGTTTTAAATTATAATTGTTAAAGGGATAGTTCACCCAAAAATGAAAATTTGATGTTTATCTGCTTACCCCCAGTGCATCCAAGATGTAGGTGACATTTTTTCTTCAGTCGATCACAAATTATGATTTTTAACTGCAACCGCTGCCGTCTGTCATTCAAATAATGGCGGTTGATGGGAACTTCATCTATAAGAGTGAATAAACCTTGCTTAGACAAATCCAAATGAAACCTTGCGGCTCGTGACGACACATTAATGTCCTAAGACATGAAACGATCGGTTTGTGTGAGAAACCGAACAGTATTTATATCATTTTTTACCTCTAATACACCACTATGTCCAACTCCGTTCAGGACTCCTTTAGTGATGTCTGATCGCGCTCTGACAACGGCAGTGATGTCTCGCGCATATACTTCAATGAGTGTCAGACATCACTGCCGTTGTCAGAGCGCGATCAGACCTCACTAAACGAGTGCTGAACGCAGTTGGACATAGTGGTGTTTTAGAGGTAAAAAATGATATAAATACTGTTCGGTTTCTCACACAAACCGATCGTTTCATGTCTTAGGACATTAATGTGTCGTCACGAGCCGCAAGGTTTCATTTGGATTTGTCTAAGCAAGGTTTATTCACTCTTATAGATGAAGTTCCCATCAACCGCCATTATTTGAATGACAGACGGCAGCGGTTGCAGTTAAAAATCATAATTTGTGATCGACTGAAGAAAAAATGTCACCTACATCTTGGATGCACTGGGGGTAAGCAGATAAACATCAAATTTTCATTTTTGGGTGAACTATCCCTTTAAAGTTCTAGGACTTTTGTGAGGCCACCCTGGCGCCATCTGGCGGCCCCCAGTTTGAGAACCACTGTTTTAGAATAGAGACATTGTTGTGCACAATGCGGCGCATAAACTGTTATACCTGGCAAGGTTTCATACAATAAACACACAGCAAGCAACAAAAATGTAATAATTTATTGATAAATAATAATAATTCTGTAGTTCTTTAGCAATGTTCAACAAAATGGTTGACAATCAACACACATACGCAGTGGCGCAGTAATACTGATGTGATGAGATCACAGATGTGTGTTTATAGAGTATTTTACAATGCTCAGCCAATCATAATCAAGGACCGAAACTATCCATTTGATAAAGTATGTTAAAAATCATTAGCATATTAAATATTGTTAATCACTTGCTAAAGATTTCCCAAATGCATGTTAAACTTGGCACATGCAGAGATGGAGTTCACTGCATTGATTCACTGTGAACCGAGACACTGAGCTGATCACGTCTTTTGCAATTTGATAAGGACACAAAGCCTTATCGTGCTTTCGATTTTAGTTTGTTTGACAGCAATGGTGCAAAAAATGACATTAAAGACCTTTTTTTATGAGAAGTTTAAATGTATTTTTGGGCTGCCACAGTCTAGTTAATAAATGGGAAGCACTGAAATCTATTTGTGGCAGTCAGTGTTGATACTGTGGCAGGCCGCCACAAATAAATCAATGTATGGGAAACGCTGGTATTGTTTAATATAAGTCTATATTTTTTTCACCCAAAAAATTTCCAGTCATTTAAAAATTCTCAAACACGCCCTCTATACTTCCAAAAGAGTAGTCCTGCCCCAAATTCACACTGTTGTTTGAGTCAGAAGTTGAAATGTCATGCTGCTCAAACAAAAAGAGAAATGTTTGACAGCGTCACCGTGTTTACCCTCTTCAGGAAGTCAGCCTACTGGATTTTAACATTGACAAAATTACATACTTCACCTTTAAATCGTGTGCTTGGCAGAAAAGCAATTGCAGGACTGTGCATGGGTAGCTGGTGGTTGTATGTTGCCTGTATGACATGTGAGGTTTCTCTCTGTGTCTCCGTCAGGCTGGAGAGGAAGATGACAGCTCTCAACCCAGTGCTGTTCCTTCTCTGCGGTGTCTCTGTGTCTCTGACTCTGAAGGTGGTGTCAAAGAGAGGCTCAGGTATGTCCAATTTCTGTCGCGCTCTCTCTCTCATTACTTACACAGGGCTTGCTCTTCACATTAAAGTGTAACATCAAATATTATTTCACAGCATAATGAAAGCTGCTATGCTAAACCGCTCTCACGGGCCATGTGACTGTACATATTAAAGCATAATTTAATGCAGCATTGATGATGAAGGTCATTCTTGTGTGCTGAGACAGTGAGTGTGTGTTTGCTTTCCTCTACGCACAAGTAGGCATGTACATAATCACCAAACTGCGCACACACACACACACACAAATGGGAACACGTGTAAACACACACACATACAATTTGCAACAGAGAACAGGTTGGGAAGAGAGCAGTGCCAGCCCATCTGTCAGAGGTGATACTCTAATGTGTGTGAGGGAGGGTGTGTATGTGTGTGGGTGTGGGTGTTTAAGGGAGCGAGAAAATGTGTGTGCGTGTGTATGACTGACTGGGAAAAAGAGCACAAAATGTGAGCCAAGACCACCATGTTCTCCAGATAATTAGGTGCAGGGAGGTGTTATGAGTTCAGCTGCAGTTTGATGTTCCCCAGGACTAAAATTTGTATATTCTGATACCTCATTTTTCTCCTGTAGCATAATGACAACACAAAAAAGAGTTACTCAATTACTGAAACTCAATGCGTTCACTGAAAATAATCTAAAAATATGAACCCTATTTCGGCGTTGGCTGAAGGAACAGTTATTATATACAGTCTGATGGAAACTGGCGGGAGTCTTTTGAGGACAACTTCAGTACCTTGGCTTAAAGTCACCATGAAATGGCATTCGCAACCCATTATGCTTCTGTAAGTATGCGTATTTCAGATTGAAACAGGATATTCAAGTGGAAAAAAATGTAGAACGGGAGTTGATTTTATTTGTGAGGACTTTATTTGTTTGGATTTTGAAAAGTGGATGTTACATATCAGAATAGAGCCAGATCTGAATGCTTGTTTGCTAAAACAGTATCTAAATAGCTATTTGGTTATCGGTTGGGTTATCCAATTCAATCCAACATTAAACAAAAGCCTGCACAGCCTAAGTGAAAGGTGAGAGGTGAAAGAATGAGAATTGGAATGTGTACTTAAAGTCGGCATGAAATCGAAATTCCTATGACACCCTATAATTCCTAAATGCATGTTAATGATATTATTATGAACAAATCATCCATTCTTTTTTCTCTCTCTCTTTTTTTTCTTTTTTTTTTTTGACCTCGTAATGTTTAATCATAATGTCATAACTCAATCTTCTTCTCTGGTGACATATGCTGGGACCTCTATAAATATTTAGTCGGTTTAATTATAAACGTCAATCCTTTCTTTCCAAGCTTGCATTAAGACCTGCGTTGTCCATCCATTCAACAACTATTGAATCAAGTCCTCGCTCTACTTTTTTTTTTTTTCTTCTTCAGTAATCCATTTCACTCTGATAGAAGTCACAATATAGAATAAATTTTCTGTCGCTACTTCCGTCAAGATTTTCACGATTTTTTTTTTTTTATGTTGCAGTGGACATGGTTGTCTTGGCCTTAAATTGCCATATCACTGTACCTTAATTGAAGTTTCAGTTAATGATTCCATTGTAAAAATGTGTTATTCGCAGTCAGCCCTGATTTATTTGTTCCATGAAGGATATCTAATAATAAAAGGGTTACCAAGATAATGAGCAGTATTTGGCCACCATATGTAGAATAAAACTGTTTTAGTTAGGCTAATGACAACTCATGTAAGTGTACAATTTAGACATGTTTCACAAGTACTATTCATTTCTGCACGGGTAAAACTTTTTTTTTAATGAGCACAATATTACTGAGTGCAACTTTAAGAAAGTAAATAGTCTATTTTGATTTCATGGTGAATTTTCAGAACACAGTCATCTTATGAGAATGCACTTCAATGCAGCCTTGAAAAGACACTCAAAATGCACACATTTGAGATCACTTAAAGCACAGCCTTACAGAGACTTTTGACCATGGGGGTGTTGAAGGTGCAGTACTTTAAAGGTTTTTTGAAGGCACTCTAGAATTACAGTGGTGCAGGACTGCCACCGACCGCTGTGTGATGAAAGCATGCTGGATGTAATGTCTAGTACAAAGATGTACTCAAATGTGTACATGCTGGCTTTCCTCTTTTAGGAATGTATGAAGACAAAATTTGTGGCTTCTTGTTTATTACCACAAATATTTTTGCTGTGCTCCTCCATTTATTAAAAAAAAAAAAAAAAGGAAAATGCGTTTACAATAATAAACTGGCAGTAGAAACCAGGCAAACAGCAGCCCTGCGAACAAACATTTAAAATCACACTGTATTTACATAATTTAGTATGTCATATCCAAACTTTTAATTGTTTATTTAAATTAAAAATGGTTACATTCGCTTGGTATCCCACAATGCAATGTGCTCAACTTTCATTTGCCTTCCATTTTCCTTCCAGTGTGAAAAATATTGCACTGGCCAAAGTGACTCCACTCCCTGAAGTAGCACCATAGTGAGGTCATGTGACAGTTGCGTACAGCATACTGTTTCACATACTTAAAAAGGTTAATGTGTAGTATACAGTACTTACTACTGTATGCAGTATGCAGTAAATCCATTCTGAGCAACTGTTAGAAACTGCACTCACAGAAGTTTCATCACTTATTCATGACCAGAAGTTTGTCCACCCGGAAAAGTAGTCCCACCTCAACAGGATGATTCAGACAACTTTACAACTTGGGCAACGCACAGAATACAGCAGTTTTAGTGAAAACCCAAGCTTTACATTTTTGCCCAAGGACAAGATCAAATGTAGCCTGGAATATTCTTTTAATGAAATTGGTAAGTGTGTTGAAACCAGCAAGAGAGTTTTATTGGACTATTTGTGTGCTCTGCACTGTTCGGCTCGGTGATGCTTCTGACTGTATTGCGGCAGAATCAACGCTTCAAAGACACTATTAAATGTCAGACACATCAACATCCCTCTCCATGCTGAAGATGAAATAATAACTCTTTTCTTTTCCATGTGATCATCTCAGCAGAGGCCCAAGGCATGGCCCAAACATCAGTATGTGTATGTGTGTGTGTGTTCGTGACTTTGAGCGACACAAACACACATCTCATCAGCACAGCATGCATTCCTCTTGATGTGTTTTAAAGGACTTCACAGCTGTAATTGAAAAGGGCCATGTTCTGATTGGTTATGAAATATCAAGCTCTAATTGTCTTGCATTATGGATTATGAAGATGTTGAAATTTAAGTGCAGATTCATAAAAAGAGATTTGAGAAATGAGGAGAAAAATGTCATCCTTAGATAAGAAGACGGACGCCGATTGATTTGAAGCTAATTCATTGGTGCATTTTTACAAGATTTTTGCTTATATTATTCATATTAGGCTTTTAAAAAGAACATTTGGTAATTTCAAGGAAGGGCAAGACCTCATGAAACAAAAATAAATTGCAAATGGACTTTAGTCAGGGTAGACACCATGTTAAATTTGACGTGAATGAAACCAAGGCTGCGAGGACCAGAAGTGCAGTCTGTTTAATGGGTTTTTCTATCTTAAGTGATATCAAATTTGTACAAACCAACCCATAACTCAATGTTTTTGAAGTTTTTTTGTACACTAGAATTTTTAAAAAGCCATATTTCATTGACTAACAACAATGCAACCCATTTAACAGAGTGTAAATGTATCCCTCACAGCCTCTTTTTGATTCAAATAAAATAAATATGGCATCTGTCTTGACTATGTCCCTCCTTACCAGTGTTTTATTATAGTTATGCAGAAGATTAAATGGTGCGTTCAAGTCCTCCTGGGAAGTTCATATATAGACTATAGTTCATATATAGGGCTAGATTGACAATATCGATTGCTCGATTTTAATTATTACTGATATGGATTCTTAAATATCAAGATTGATCTTTTAGTCAGTGCTGTTTTCTGTTGATCCATTAACAAAACTTCACCAAACATTTGTATTGCACATGCCATCCATTAATCGCAATAAGTACTGTGCTTTGTTACTTTTAATATGGAAATAAAGTCTCAGCTTTCAAATTCTGTCTATTTTATCATGAAAATCAAACAGATGTCTTTTTGGTGCTCTTTAATATGGCTTGACGCCTCGCTAGCGCCTCAGTTCAAGCAGCAGCACACATCAAGTGAACATGAACCAATCATCTCTTCCTCTTTACTATTAGTTATAGCACGAAATATACATGATTGAACATCAGAGGCATGTTGAAAGAAACAGTACAACTTGTATCATGTCTCATGTAATTGCTCAGTCAGTGTATCAGCCGGGGAAAGAGGTCAATAAAACAGCTTGTATACTATGTCACTTAAAGGGTTAGTTCACCCAAAAATGAAAATTAAGTCATTAATGACTCACCCTCATGTCGTTCCAAACCCGTAAGACCTCCGTTCATCTTCGGAACACAGTTTAAGATATTTTAGATTTAGTCTGAGAGCTTTCTGTCCCTCCATTGAAAGTGTATGTACGGTATACTGTCCATGTCCAGAAAGGTAATAAAAACATCATCAAAGTAGTCCATGTGACATCAGTGGATTAGTTAGAAGTTTTTGAAGCATTGAAAATACATTTTGGTCCAAAAATAACAAAAACTACGACTTTATTCAGCATTGTATTCTCTTCCGGAATCCTTTCCATTGAATTGATTCCATTGAATCCTTTCATCTGTCGACGTTGGTAATGCACTTTTACGTCGTTGTTTTTGCCGATTAGAACATCCGCGACATGCACGATTGCGCACCATTTTAAAAAATATAGCAATACCAAAATACAAACAATGTAGAATAGCTTGAATACAGCGTGTGTCTCCCTCAGACTGTAAACGAAGCTCGGGCGCACCGGATAACACGTCAGCAGCGTCACTGCGGAGTCGTGAACCTGGATTGACAACAGACCCGGAAGAGAATACAATGCTGAATAAAGTCGTAGTTTTTGTTATTTTTGGACCAAAATGTATTTTCAATGCTTCAAAAACTTCTAACTAACCCACTGATGTCACATGGACTACTTTGATGATGTTTTTATTACTTTTATGGACATGGACAGTCTACCGTACATACACTTTCAATGGAGGGACAGAAAGCTCTCGGCTCTGTATTACATATATTATCTTCATTTAACTTGTTAGTGATGTCTTCATTATTTAATGTATGTTTGAATAAATCTCTTATGAAAACAAGTTTTTACACGTTGTTATCGATTAAATTTATTTCACCAAAAAATTGGAGTAGAAAAATAATTCTATTATTAAAAAATGTATATAGAAACTATCTTATGTACAATTTAAATGTTTGTCATTTAAAAGTTTTGAGTGATGATTATTAAATTTGATTAACTGATTGATTGATTGATATTTTTTATTTATTTATTATTTTAAAAACTTTATTTTTTGTATCAGTTTACAACGTCAGGTGCGTTCAAATCACTTTGGTCAGAGTACTTTTTCTACAAACAATGCAGCAAGGTTTTTAACTTCTACAAAGTGAAGAATAAAGAATGTGCTTTAGGTGTGTTTTTGCTTTTTATGTTTTTATTCAATATATAAATATATAATATACTGTATATTCAATATATAAAGGCGCTGTAAACTGAATTATAAATTCTATTGTAATTGTACAATATCGTGTTTTGTACATGCAACTTAGCTAGTTTTACTGAAAATAAAAAATATATATAATTTCATTCATTTCAACAAATTTGCTGTCAACTACAGATGCTGCATCCATTGTGTCCGCCTTGTTTTCCCACTGACAAACCCCCATCTTTGAAACTCAAAGCTCAAAGAAAATACTTCCCACTTGCAGTTAAGATCTTTCCAACATTACTTGAATGCAACCAAAGGGTAATGGTCATGACTCTGCTGCCTCTTTGGTTTGTTGAACCGGTCATTCTCAGTCATTTATTTAGCAATCGAAACTCTCCAGTATTGTGGAGACTACTGAGATGAGGCTAGTAGTATCTCACCCTGGCATCCCCCATGAGACAACCCGTTCCATTTAGAATAAAACAGCTTTTATTAAGCTACTGATATGACTTGATATGCAAGATGTACTTAAAAGTTAAAAGTACTTTTTGAAAAATGTAAAACATTTTTAATGAGGGAAACTTTAAAGGTTAAGGGGTGATATAGCATGTGTGAGCAAGAGATGTTTGTATCGGAATATCTAATGATGGAAATCTGTGTGTTTATACAGTGAATGTGAAAGTTTGAGATTATAAATGACAGAAATTACAAATAAAACAAACCGACACCACTCTCACATGCACAAACACATGCAAGCACGCTCAAAGTGTCAGTTCATCCTGTCTCATTAAGCGCACTATAGTTCCCCTCGCTCTCTCTCAATCTATGTCTGTTTTTTTTTAAATGCTAATGATGGATTATCCCGTGCTCTGGCCTCAGGATTTTCTCTCTTTATTTCCATGTTTGTTTCAGTTCTCTCTCTCAGGTCTCTCTCTTTTCTCTTGCTGTCATGTTACTGTGACCCGCGGACCCTCTCTCTTTATGTGACCAATGAAAGGCCTCTAATGACAGAAAAGACTTCAATCCCTCTTTTCTCCATCTTAGTCGACTGAAGGAATTTTTCCATTATTCCCCTCCGAGCTGTGAGAAAATCGCTCTCTCCCATTGGTTAACAGGCCACCTGCTCGCCCAGCGAACCTGCTCGACCTCCGTCGTCATGGAAAGCCAGAGGCGGAGGTGAGCAGATGAGAGGTATGGGAAAAGATCAGGGACGAACAGTCGGGCTATTGTCCAACAGAGACCTGCTCGAGGTTAGCGGAAACTCGGAAAGGTCAGTGCGCGGTCGAGGAAAGGTCAAAACAAGGGGCGGGGAGGAAGACGCTCGGTCGACACGGTGCGTCGTCATGGAAATGTCCTCAATTCGCCTGATGCATTCTGACTAAGACAAATTAGAGGCGGACAAAGCGATTTTTGCGATCGCTGATCCGAGAGAGTGGTAAGATTCCATGGGAACAGTAAATAAGAGCAGCAGTGCATTGTGGGAGATTAAAATCACTTGTTTGGCCCAAAACACATCAGCTTAGAAATATGGGGTACATAATGAGTTTATATGAATATACCTACTCAAAACAGCTATAACCATAAAGCACGGCGAAGCAAAGGAGCCCCGTTCCACCTCTTCCTCTCGCTCTCTCTCTTTCTGTCTCTGCAGAGAGCAGTAGGAAATGGAAATGCACACTTTATGGGTCTGGGTGATTGGATTTGCATGGCGTCAAGCCAGCACAAACACACACACGCAAACACACACACACTAAGACACAAAGTGTCTGAGAGAGCAGTGGTAACTCAAAGTCAACATGACAGTTTTACTGGGGTGCAGTTGCTCTCAGTGTCTAAAGCAAACAGCCATTTACTGTTGCACTAAATACCGACTAGCATTTGCCCTCAATATCAGAGAAAGAAATTACCAGCTCAAATTCAAGCGGGGAATGGGAAATTAGAAACCAACATTCGAGTTTCCTCTTAAAAGAATGGCTGTTAATGCGCCTTTGCGTGGAAAGAGCCAATCGAGATTGTCAAAATGAATTTTAGATTCCTCCAAGCATGATTATATACCCTATCTCTCAATTACAAGTAACTGTTTCATCTTTGAAATTCTCATTCTCTCGTTTAATGAAAAACAGGACTTGCAGTGCGTTCAACCTCTTGGTTTTTCCCTCCATACTCTTGTATTTATTTCTGAATGCAGTGAAATGATTGTAATTATGGCTGAAAAGCCATTTTTACAGAAGTCTGTCGTGTTCAGAAGCACTTGCTTTTTTTACCGCAACACTCCAAATTGGCTTTAGACATATTTCGGGTTTCTTTGATTGTGCGTGAGAGCCTCTGGAATCCTGCACGAGTCTGTCGAATTCGGTGCTAGCCCACCTGTGGCAGGATGACAGCATGTGGCGTACTTCTGCTTTATTGCGTTTGATCAGAGGCCTTTGCCAAGTCTTATTAAGATGTTCCAGTTTAAGCAAGCGCAAGATATACTCCATATCCTTAAATGGCTCTTTGTTAAAGCAGAACATTTGAATTAAATGAGATACAATGGTTAATTTAATATTACTGTAATTGACTCCAGTGGTCGGGCAATCCACGCTAATATCACAGAGGAGGACTGCCTTCTGGTTGAAAGAGAGGGAGAGAGAGAGAGGAGAAAGTAAGAGTGACAAAGACTGAGAGTGAATGTTAGACCTCCAGGGATGAGGTGACCTACAATTAGTGACAGTAACATGATAACTCAAGGCCAACAGCAGTCGATTAGCATATTTCATAATTGATTACAGAATATCTTCGGAGGACGAATATTTATTCAGACCTAGTTAGGGCCAATTTGAGGGCGAATTAATGAGGAAACGAGGCTTAAAACTCAACCTGTGCTTTCTCTTTCTTTTCCGTTAGATGTTGTATTATGCAATTATGTAAATACAACGTTGATAGCTGCAGAGGAAAACAAATTCCGTAACAAAAATTCATTCCAAGTGACCATGATGGAGGAGATTTGTTCGGTCCAGTCTGATGAATGTTCTTCTTCTTCTTATCTGTTATGACAATAGAAAAAGCTTCTGTCATGCATGTCTCATTTGTCCATATGCATCTATCTACATTTTTTACTGTCCCGTGATTCTGATGTTTCAAATAGATTTATGCATATTCCACTCTATTAAAGGAATAGTTCTCGCAAGAAATAAAATTAATTATTAACATTGTTTTGTTCCGTAAGATACGAAGTAATTCTGCAGAATGTCCAATATGCTCTTGCAGACAGTAATCAACTTTAATATAAAAAGGTTATTTAAAAATATTAATAAAATATTTTTTTTTTATAACTACATTTAAAAGTTAGATCAGGTAGAAATAGCACCTTAAGGTGACAGCTGCAGGCCAACATTTTTTACAGTTCACAAAGCTATTGCATTTTACTTCAGAAGACCTGAAATACTGCTTTATGGTGCTGCTTTGTCTTGTTTTATCATTTTTGGAGCTGAAAGGCTAAAAAAAATCCCTTTCTCATATGAGCAATATAAATATTATGAATCTAATTAAAGCAGCATGAATTTGATCCTAAACATCTTTTTTTGTGTGTATGTTGCAATGAAGAAAAACTATCCTATAGGTTTGGAATGATATGGTAGTGGATAGTAAATGATGACAGAATTATTCTTTTTACGTGAAATATCCCTTTAAGATTACATTTTGTTGCATTCTATTTTCTTTTTCTTGCAAGTAGCCATTTTATTCTAGGGCGAAACACCAATCTGATGTGCTAATCATGACCTCTTTGCTTGGAAATGTGTCTGTAGTTATGGAAACTCTGTAGTGAAGCATTTTAACAAGGTTCTTATCTAAGCAACAGAAACCCACTTAAACCAATTCTCCACCTCCATCTACCCAACCACACACACACAGCTCCCTTGAAGATGAGTGATTCCCTCAAACTTAAGGAACAAGTGCACAGAGAAGATTGCAAATATGATTATCAAGTAAGATTATCTCTCTTTATCAACTCCTGTATTTTATTTTTGATGCATTTATTTCATTTGCTCTCATGCATCATCTCAACAACAGTTCAGATGTAATAATATAGCAAACTAGATTTTTCCATCCATGTTGCAAGCATATGCCAGGGCATTAATATTCAGTTGCTAAGGTGTTTTGAGTGTTCTTATGCCTATTGTGATGCTGGTGCTTGGGGGATCTGGATAATTTGCTAGGTGATTAGTCAACAAAATCTCTATAATATCACGGTCTCTAGATATAACTTACTGTAGCGCCTTCCTTGATTGTAAATCTATTTTATTATTATTATTATTATTATTAATAACTGTATTTATAATCAGTCACTTAAAAATAATATTAGGCAATAGCACACCTCTTGAATAATCTGCACAATTCATGCAGCACAGATGGTGCAGGATGAATTACGTGCCAAAGTTTAATACTTTGTTTAAGAGTAAAGGAGTTTAACAGTTTAGAACAGAGCCCTAATGCTAAGTATGAGCAATGTTAATAGCGATTCGGGCTTAAGCCATTGAAAACTAGTCAGCATTATCAGTAACAGCAACATCCACATGTTTTTTTTTTCCCTTTTCACAATTGTTGTCCTCTTTTCCCTTTAATCTTTCCACACAGGTAAATGCAGTCATGCATTGTTTTGACCAGGGAATACCACTGTCATTTGGTTCTATATGCACTTTCATTTGTGTGTGTGTGTGTGTGTGTGTGCATTATATTTCCCATGAGGACTGTAGAGGGGAGAGAAGGAGAGGGAGTTGTTTGATCTTTAACAGGATTATTCATCCTCTTTCCCTTTTATTTATTTAATATCCTTCCTTTATGCGCAGAGCATCTGGGCAGCATTTAAAACATTAAACCACACACATCTCACTAGAGGCCCATGTGCTTTGTTTGTGTGTTGTGCATTTGTGGTGTGTGTGGAGGCGGAATTCCTTGACCTGACAGTCTTGTAGCATGATCGATACTGCGTTGAATTACACACAAGTCTGCAAGCCACACATTTCCAAATCCTCCTCTTCCTTTTAAATCTCTCATCCTTGGACATACATGCGCACACACATGAACGTACATGCACAGGTCAGCCCTAGAACTGCAGTTTGAACTGACTAGATGTTTGCACAGTACATGCTGTACATCATCATGATTTAATTAATGGAAATGTCAGCAATTCGTTTTTCTTTTCTTTTTTGTTAAAAGGAAATGGGAATATTATGGAGTCAATAGAAGATAAGCGCTATTGACAGAATCTCTGAGGTGCTGTTGGATACCACAGAAATTCATTTAGATTTGTCTCTCAGTTCCTAAAAAACAGAAAAATTGAGTAGTACTGCAGTTGCAATGCAATTCTATGGAAGGTTTAAAAGTCAAAATGCGAATTTTGAAGTATATGCATTTTCTTTACAATAATTTTGTTATTCGAGCATTAAAATAGTTTAAATCAGCCTTTTCACCATGATTTACTACTATCCTAAAGCTAGTCGTTGACAGGTGGTATTAGAGAAAGAAGACATCAATCTAGAAAGGATTTTATTGTATAAACATTTGGAAACAATTGGAGTTTAAAAGTCAAAATCTGAACGTTGAAGTGCTTATTTTTTTCATGCAATAATGTTTGTTATTTGAGCTTTCAAATAGTTTAAACCAGCCTTTTCACCCTGTTTTAGGAGATGAACTTCTGGTAAGGCCTGTGGGTGGATTTTTTTTCTATATGAAAACAATCTCTTTCTTGCATTGTTGCATGTATGTTAACATGTTTAATGTTTAATTATTGAGGCTATACTTTAAAACACTCTATATTTTAGCATTTTGTTCTGGTGAAGTGCCTTGCATCGTACACTTCAGTTGTAAGTGCATTGTTTGCACGCGATAACACCCTATTTGTGAAAAAAAAACCTTATGTTTGACAATAGCCCCTTTCACACAGTAATCCTTTTCACACGCTGTTCACACAAGCAACAGCGTTCTGGCTTTTTACCATTAAAGGGTTAGTTCACCCAAAAATTTGCTGTTTTAAATTTCTGTCATTAATTACTCACCCTCATATCGTTCCAAACCCGTAAGTCCTTCGTTCATCTTCGGAACACAAATAAAGATATTTTTGATTAAATCCAAGAGTTTTTTATCTCCCATAGCAAGCAACGAAAGAGCAAAAATTGTTGAATAGTCGTTACTTTTGTTTTTTGCGCACAAAGTATTCTCCTCGCTTCACAACATTAAGGTTAAACCACTGCAGTCAAGTTGACTATTTTAACAATGTTTTTACTACTTCTATGGATCTTGAATGTGGTAATTTTGTTGCTTTCTATGGAAGATAAAAAACTCAAGAGCCGCAGTGCTGATGAATAAAAAAGGCAATGTCTCAAGCGCAACACGCTGAAAAACCTGCAGGACATGGCGCAACTGCCAAAGATGTCCATCTAGTGCATATTTACATAGAAAAACTATTAAAAAGCAGCAGTGCTTACTGTAAAAAGTGCGGAGTACTTGTGTTATTTCCATAAGAACTTTATGATTGGCCCAAATCAGACTTCTTAAATCTGCATGTTCAGACCTTGTACATGCTCATACCGGTAATCTTCATTCTTTGTTCTCACACGACATCATACCAGTAATTTGCTGGTAATGTTACAATCTCTCATACTGGTAAATTGCCAGAACTGATTTACCAGTATTTTTTTAATAAGTCCTGTTCACACATGAGGGCAAATTAGCGTGAGAGTGCAATCCCATGAAACACAGACGCAGCCGGATCATTTCCATAATGACAAACACAATCTACCAAGAGCAGCGCAAATTAGCGTCTGGTTTAAAGGTGCCCTAGATTATGTTTTTAAAAGATGTAATATAAGTCTAAGGTGTCCCCTGAATGTGTCTGTGAAGTTTCAGATCAAAATACACCATAGATTTTTTTGTATTCATTTTTTTAACTGCCTATTTTGGGGCATCATTATAAACGCGCCGATTTTATGCTGCGGCCCCTTTAAATCCCGTGATCCACGCCCACAGAGCTCGCGCTTGCCTTGAACAGTGCCTTAACAAAGTTTACACAGCTAATATAACCCTCAAATGGATCTTTACAAAGTGTTCGTCAACAAATTTATTATGTGAGTATTGTATACTGTTATATTGTTTACTTCTGATTTTGAATGAGTTTGATAGTGCTCCATGGCTAACAGCTAATGCTACACTGTTGGAGAGATTTATAAAGAATGAAGTTGTGTTTATTATACAGACTGCAAGTGTTTAAAAATGAAAATAGTGACGGCTCTCTTGTCTCCGTGAATACAGTAATAACCGATGGTAACTTTAACCACATTTAACAGTACATTAGCAACATGCTAACGAAACATTTAGAAAGACAGTTTACAAATATCACTAAAAATATCATGTTATCATGGATCATGTCAGTTATTATTGCTCCATCTAACCATTTTTCGCTATTGTTCTTGCTTGCTTACCTAGTCTGATGATTTGGTTGTGCACATCCAGACGTTAATACTGGCTGCCCTTGTCTAATGCCTTTTATAATGTTGGAAACGTGGGCTGGCATATGCAAATATTGGGGGCGTACACCCCGACTGTTACGTAACAGTCGGTGTTATGTTGAGATTCGCCTGTTCTTCGGAGGTCTTTTAAACAAATGAAATTTAAAATAAATGGAGGAAACAATGGAGTTTGAGACTCACTGTATGTCATTTCCATGTACTGAACTCTTGTTATTTAACAATGCCAAGATAAATTCAATTTTTCATTCGAGGGCACCTTTAAGACATGTTTTTTTGGGGGGGGTGTTAAATAATGGCACAAATACCAGTAAATTGACTAGTACAAACCTTAGTAAATCACCTTGCATGATTAATTTAAATACTGTTAAATACTGAAACTCCTATAAATGCATATGCAGTAAGGTCAGCCACAAAAATAACTGTCCACCTTTTCAGAGCTAATTTTTTCAATGTGTGTCTTTAGTGAATCCTGACAGTAGTTTTTTAACACCAAAAAAGGGTTTGTGCTGGCGCAAGCTGTGAGTAAATCTGGACCATGATCTCTTAACAGTAATTTACCAGTAAAGACTATATGTGTAAAAGGGACTAATGTGTAAGTGTTCAAGTGTCTTCTGCAGAGCGAGGTGATTGTTGTTGGTGTGTATGCATAGAGAGGTTATTGTTGGTGTGTGTGTTGAGGCATTGGATCATGGTGGATTAGCAGTAATCTTGGCCAGTGACACTCCCCAGTGGTCGGATCACTAAGCACGCAGTCTTTCTGCTGAACACATCTCACACAGAAAGAAGCCAAACAACCTTTTTGCAGCTACAAGCTTTAAACTCATTGAGGTTTAGGTGATTGACTCACATTTGCGTGCACACAGACATGGGATTGCTCAAGACAGTTGACGTCTTAAACTGTCAAGTGATCATTAGTACCTTACTTAGGGGACACACACACAAACGAATAAAAACCTCTTAGAGTAAGCACACAGTGAGGGAACACTAATCTCTTTGTGTTCTATTTCATTTTAATAAAGCATTTTAATGTGTAAATTCCTCATCACAAATGGCTCATTTTTACTAATGACCCTTCAGAAGAACAAAAACTCAACTGGACTAAAAATCTAATATCTGTCTCAAGGCCAGAGCCTTGATTCAACCACCCTAAAATGTTTTCACGGTTTCAAAGCAGCGCTTTACTTATACTGCCATTAAAGACTCCATGAAATGGTTTAAGAAACACAATTTTCTTTCTTGTTTTGACATATTTTCTATTGAAACGGGCAGCTGAGGCAGAACAAATCAAAAGGCTTATATTTTTTTAAATAGCCAAATGCTTTAAGTAGTATATCACAGCCTATCAAAACCATGATTTACTACTCACTGTAGCTATGTGGTATTAGGGAAACATCAATCTAGAGAGCATTTTATTCTCAAACAATTTTAAACAATTTTAAATTATATATATATATATATATATATATGTGTGTGTGTGTGTGTGTGTGTGTGTGTGTGTGTGTGTGTGTGTGTGTGTGTGTATTTATGCAACAGTTCTTTCTGGTTCTCGAATCTTATTGGCTGATAGCCGTGCGATATTCTAGTGATAACACCTTTTTACCGTTTGTATCACTCCGCTTGTAATTTTTGCGAATACTACACTTGTTGTACCACAAACTGTAGTTTTAAGAGTTTTTAGGCGAGAATGTAGTTGTTTATTGACCTGAAAGATGTGACTCATATTTAATCATAGCGCCTATTTTACGATTTGTTTAGACATTTTTGGAGATGTGAGCTCCAGGCCATCAGCGGCCGTTTAGGGGTCGTGCACGTGCCGAGAACAGCTTCATCTCGGCTAGTGCTTCGGGGTTTTGCCACTGTGTCTTAAATAGTGGTTAAACATGAGATATAATTCATTTTGGGAACATAAAACAGGCAATCTTTGGTCTTATTAATCTATTACTTGTTCCAGAGCAAATCGAATTGTGCTATGTTAAATTTGATCATTTAATATTAAGGCTATATTTAACTTACATCCTCTATAGCATAGCATATTGGCTACACTAGATGGGAAATATCACACAAAGACTCTTCAATACATAAAACATTAACCTTTATAGACAGTGTTTCTTGAGCAAAGAAAATTCTGTACTTTTTTTTTCTTTCAAACATCAGATCTTTATTTACCTTTGCATTACAAAGAAGCAGAGATCTTCAAACTGCGTGCAGCACTTAATTCATGATAGAGATGGGACAAATTTATGTGGTTTGACTGACAGTTTGAGGATCCAGTGGAGTTACAAGGTTTTGTCACAAGCTCTGGAAAATTCTTTTCATTCGTTAAATATTTGTAAAATCCACATACATGCTTAAAGGGTGACCAATAGCATTGATTTTTTAAAAATAAAATAAAACAAAAATGAGGAAATATAGAGATACTAGGTTTCCGCCTGACACGACGATATATTCCTAACTGTGTAGCATTTATTTTATTTATTTATTTTTTGGCATTTGGTAATTATTCACGGCACACTTGACAACCTGTCACGGCACACTAGTGTGTTATTTATAATGGCTATTGTTGTTAATTTAAATATTGTTGTTCAATAAATATTATTTTATAAAAATATGTTGTATTTGGTATTGACAAAGGGTCCATTAGGGCGTAATATGGATTGAGTGAAAGTTACATTAATTAGATGGCAGCAAAACTTTACAAATGAATGAGACTCATTCAATGAGCCAGTCGCAAGAGACTTTTAAATTGAAAGGAACTTTTGCAAAGGAAGTTGTTTTAGTGCTATATGTTAAAATTCCCTTAGCTATAAAAAGGACAAACGGACTTTTATAATGGATATAATATTATGGACATCGACCTGAAGAATGAATGTCATATCAGACACAGGTAATGCTCTCTCAGGCAATCTCTCATCAACATTCCTTCGTTACTAGGTCTAAAGTGACATTTTAGAATTAGTAACGGAGGCTTGGTCAAACTGTCAACTTGAGATTTGAATCCATGGCGGAAGGAAGTAGTGCTGCACAAAAAAGGGTTTTAAAGACACTCCGTTGTTATTTCTTATTTATTTACATACTAGTATCGTCGAACTGTTGTATAAACGCAATATCACACTCGTAGCCGTGCGATATGGCTGTATATCAGCATGCTGTGATTACCTACGGCCATATCGCACGGCTGCTCATGTGATATTGCTCATATACAGAGTGTTTGTGTATATGTATGTAAGCAATAAGGTACGAGAGGCTGTGCTGTATCGTGAATAAGTCACGGCTGAAGGGCTCAAAGCGGAGTGCCTGCAACCCCTTCAGCCGTGACTTACTCACGATTCAGCACTAGTCTCGAGTACCTTATTGCTTTTATAAAATGGTTACCACACAATACAAATATTAAAGCAAAAAATATGTATCAATGCAACTTTAATGAAGTAAACTTTCACTAAAAGCCTTCCTTCGACCAGAAAAAATAGTCCTTGACCAAAAACAGCAACAGAAGTTACATTATTATGCCATTAGATGGCAGCAAAGACTGTCTTTATGAGTGTGTCAGTCAGTAGCGAAGACTTTTACATTGAAAAGACTGAATTGTTGTGAACACAGAACAAGACACAACTGACAAATGATTTGACTAGAGCTGTTAGTCATGGAAAAACCCCTTAACTGTTAAAAGGACAAGATAATACATCAGACATTTAAACAGATTTTTTATTATGAACATAGGACTGACCTGAAGGAAAGTGCTAAATCTGAATGCTGGTAATAAACTCTCTCACTCGATCTCTTTCACACAACACTCTTCTAGTTCTACATAATGCAGTAAGATTCAATGAACAATATCAACTGATTCTGATTCTGATTGGTCAATAGCTGTGTTTTATTCATGATAAAACACGGCTCTGACCACTTCACGGAATGGTTCTGTGTATCACTACACAACACCCTTAGCAACCACTGTTCTCAGTTGATATTGTTTTATATAGAAGATGGGTACTGAAGATGGGTACACTGTGGTCATAAAGGGATGAACATGGTCGGCAACAATACTCAGGTAGGCTGTGGCGTTTAAATGATGCTCAGTTGGTACTAAGGGGCCCAAAGTATGCCAAGAAAATACCTCCCACACCATTACACCACCACCAGCCTGAACCGTTGATACAAGGCAGGATGGATCCATGCTTTCATGCTGTTCACTCCAAATTCTGACCCAACCAACTGAATATCACAGCAGAAATCGAGACTCATCAGACCAGGCAACGTTTTTCCAATGTTCTATTGTCCAATTTTGGTGAGCCTGTGCGAGTTGTATCCTCAGTTTCCCGTTTTTAGCTGACAGGAGAGGCACCCTGTGTGGTCTTCTGCTGCTGTAGCCCATCTGCTTCAAGGTTTGACATGTTATTATGCATTCAGAGATGTTCTTCTGCATACCTCGGTTGTAACAAGTGGTTATTTGAGTTACTGTTCCCTTTCTATTAGCTCAAACCATTCTGGCCATTCTTCTCTGACCTCTTGCATCAACAAGGCATTTTCTCCTACAGAATTGACACTTACTGGACATTTTTCTCTTCTTCGGATCATTCTCTGCAAACCCTATAGAAGGTTGTGCGTGAAAATCACAGTAGATCAGCAGTTTCTGAAATACCCAGAGCAGCGCCTTTCTTTCATATTCCAATGCTCATTTTGATCTTCAGCAGATTGTCTTGACCATGTCTACATGCCTAAATTAATTGAGCTGCGGACATGTGATTGGCTGATTAGATATTTGCGTTAATGAGCAGTTGAATAACAGGTGTACCAGTGAGTGTGTGTAAGTGTTCATACTGAAGTCACATTTCAAAAGATCAGATGTGTATTACAAATAATTACCACATATGAAAGTCCAGATCAAAATTAAATTTTTTTTTTTTTTTCACACTGTCATCCAAAAAAACAGATCTGTGTCACGTGAGAAGAAAAATCATATTTGGGCCACATTCAGCTGCAATGTGAACGCAGCCCTGTCACACGGAGCTTGAGAGAGATGAAAGTGCACTGCTAGAGAGACCTGAGATATGATTGTGTGCGTGTGCGTGGAGGGATTCAGATGTAATTTGCATGAAATGCATCCAAAATCTTAATGATTTGCAAGCTGGTTGTTTTATCTTACACAATGGGAAGGAAGGGGAGTGTAGAGAGAGAAAGAGAGGGAGTGTTCAATCAACTTCTCATTCGTTTTCTCAACCTCCTGTTTTTCTCTGACTATTTTAGTGCAGTAGGTTGCGCAGGATTGAGAACATGTGAATGTTTTATAGGCTTACATAAGGGACCTCACCCCAGAGACAACCGACCTCGTTATCGTTCATTTAGCAGTGAAAAACAAGATAGATAGATGGGGTGGGGGTAGATGAGAGGATGAAACGAGAATGGGGAATGCAGAGGGAGAGGGGAGAGAAAAGCATGTACATGCAGAGGAACCGAGCATGATGGGATACATTTGTGAAGTGAATGTAGGAGAAAGAGGCATTGGGGGAAAGAAGCAGGTTTCAGGTGTGCGAGTGATATGAGAGTTCGAAGAGAGAGAAAAGGGTGGAAGGGAGAAAATAATGCAGTTGATTCCAGTTTGATTCCATTTCGTTTCTTTTATCTGTTACCCAGAGTGCCTCAGGGAAGCTTGGCTTGTTAGCATCGCTTGGGCAAAGAAATATAGGGATCTTTGCTGGATGAAACATCTCTCTTTCTCATTCCTTCTCTTGCTTTCCCCCTTTTGCTTGCATAAAAAGGTCAGAGTTTCTTATAGCAGTGGGGAGACATTTAAAGCACACCTGATATTAGAGTGGAAGCTTGTCTCTACATATTTCAGCCCTCATACATCTGGAAATCCTTGCATAATGTGCAACCGACCAAAGCTAACTGTGTGTTTGCATGTGTGCATTTGAGAGCCACAGGCCCATGGTGTATGGGTACGTACCCCTTAGCTTTATTGGGTCAGTGCGTTCAGGTTTAATATGACTATGTAATTGCCTCATCTCTCTTTGACTGTATTATTAGCGAGATGTGTCACAGAGCCTTAGATTTAACCCTCATGTTCTGTTTGGGGTCTTCGCGACCTCAGGGTCTTGAAAAATACACTTTAATTCAACATAAATTGAAAATTGACCCTGTTTACTTCATAAATGCAAGTTCCTGGTATTATTGTGAACAATTCATCAGTGCACCTCATTCCAAAAAAAAAAAAATTTAAGTTATTTTTCCTATTTTTCTTTTCACTTTACTTATGCCATGTGAGCTAATGGGTGTTGTTAACCAATAGCCACATTTAACAAACATGTATTTGGTCTGGCTCCATTCTGGTATGTAATGCCCACTTTTTATGGCCCACTAAATAAATAAATAAAGCTAAATAAAAGGGATGCCAGTATCGGTATCGGGCCCAATACTGTGCTCATGTACTCGTACTCATTAAAATGCTCCGATATCAAAAACTGATATCACGCAGTGTGTGTAGTGTTTAGACTAGAGTTGTCAAAAGTACCGACTTCAGTAACTATTTATACTGAAATTTTAAAAATGTGACGCTTTGAGTGTTGTTGAGCAGATTCGTAAACACCTCTGATTGGCCATTGTGTTCACGTGCTCATCGGATATGTCTTTGACTGGCTACAATGATCAACGCACCACAGCGTTTCAAAGCACACGGACGTGTTTGAATTTGAAAGCAGGAGCTTTTAAGTGGATTTTAAACAGATGCGTTTAAAAGCAGGTGTCTATCGTGGACCAGTCCGCTGATAGACGCCTGCTTTCAAACGCATCCGTGTGTATCTGTGTAAGCACTTGGTGAAGAGCTTCATTGATGACTATTTAAAACGTTTTTACAGAGTTGATCATTGAAGCCAATCACAGACATATCTGATGAGCCGTGAACACAATGGCCAATCAGAGGTGTTTACGAATACGCTCAATAGCGCTCAATGCATCACATTTTTAAAATTTCAGTACCAACTAGGTATCGAAGTCGGTACTTTTGACAACTGTAGTCCAGACAAAGAAACGCAGACAACAGAGCAAACATAGAGCACAATGGAGTTATCAGAGAAGGATGACTATGAAGTAAATGTATCTAAATAACAAATGTATCTAATTAACAGAATATTAAACAAATTAAATATTCACGCTATAGCTGCTATGTGTGAGCTGATAAGTGAAACATGCAGAGTGGATCGAGCGTACAGCGTCACAAATGCGCAAGCTTGTTGATCGCATCCCTCTTTCACAGACATCACTAGAGAGTTTGTTGTTTGGACAGATATGGCAATAGCAAAGGAAGTAAAATGAGGAGCATATTACTAACATTATCTGAGAGAGAGCGTGCACACTTCTATTGCATGCTCTTGATTGCTGATTGCTTACTCAGCACATGTGCGTCATTTGGATTAAAACTAAAAGGTATGTGTAAGAACATTAACTGTTAGGTGATTTCTGTATAACTAGTGGTTTCCTACATTATTATAGTTTTCTGTTCACAAACATCCAAAGCACATGCACAGAAAGCTGCCTCTCAGACAGCGCGCGAATAGCCTATTAAATTGAGTTCTCTTCTCTTTGTTGTCTTCTTGCGCTTGATCGGACAAATTCACACATAATTATGTCAAAATGCAAAAATATCCTTGTGAAACATAGTCGGTTATGTGAACGTTAACGGTTAAGAAAGAAAACGCGCATGTAACAGTATGTTGAAATGTGCATTTTGCTAAGCCAACTAATTTGATTCACATTTTTTTGGTTTTTCTGCCCAATATTTGTAAAAATTAAAAAAGCTATGAAAATAGAGGTATCGGTACCCTGCCTCGGCAAGCACTAAAAATTAAAGTATCGTATCGTTCTGGAAAAAGTAGACTGTCCTCCAAAAAAAAAACGACCCTATAGGTTGTTTTTCAAGCACCTTATTACGACCTATATTTATGTTTTAAAGTCATGCGCCCTCTAGCGGGCGTTGTGTCGTGTTACGTCTGTCGTCATGAAATGACGTATGACTGTCATTACCAATCAAAATGTGTGTTCATTTAAATGCAATGTGTGGACTTTTTACACCATTTCTCCTATTTCCATTTAGCAAAACTAATTTTTTATTAACGACTACACCCACCCCCATCCCTAAACCTAACCTTAGTGATTTATAGTGCATGTACACTTTATGAGCATGTGTTCCCTGGGATCGAACCCACGATCGCATGATCACATGATTGCATATTGTTATTGCAATGCTCCGCCAATTGAGCTACGCAAAACCCACACCTTGACAAAGGCTTTTTGCTGAAACGTTGGTAAATAAACTATTTGCAAGTTGAGTGTGCAGTCATATCTTTTTATACACATTTGGACCTATCCCTCCTGACTGGCACCTCAGACGGCAGTGCGTTTGTTTCTTCTTCTAAAAAAATGGTTTACACATTGTACCAATTCACTGGCAATTGTTACTCCAGAGGACAAACTGACCCCAAACTGAAACAATGTTACTAAAATGGATAGGCACTTTGTGGTAAAACAGAAAGATAAAATTGGGATTTGATTAAAGGGATAGTTCACCCAAAAATGAAAATTCTGTCATTATTTACTCACCCTCAAGTTGTTCCAAACCTCTAAGAATTCTTTTTTCTGCGGAACACAAAAGAAGATATTTTGAAGAATGTCAGTAGCCAAACAGTTGATGGGGCCCATTGACTTCCATAGTATTTTTTTTCTATGCCCTGAAAGTCAATGGGGCCCATCATCTTTAAGATCAGATGAACTGATTTAAAGAATTTTAAGTAAAAATTAAAGCTGCAAGCAGCGATGAAAGGGCCCTCGCACTCGGGCTCACCACCACCTTGTGGCCTTAGGAAAACTGTGAATAGTGGGTGACATGCATGTAAGCGATTAAATACAGGAAAAATATGGCAAAGTCATTTCGACGTGCCTCACTTCCTCCTGCCAACAGGTTGCGCTTTGACTATTACTGAATATTGTCATGTAGATGTCTTCAGGCCAGGACTGTTATCAACTGTGGAGCAAATCGGACATTGTATGCCTGAGTTACAATAACTTCCTGTTTCGTGGTGTTAATCGCACACATTAGAAGTTCTGGTCGTCGGTACTCCAACGGCCTTATGTAAATTTAATAGTTCCAATTTGATTACTGGCAATGACTTTGTTACTTCGTCTGCTCAGGTGCGCAATCTTGGCGTTATTTTTGACTGTTGTTTGATGCCCATATCAAAACGGTATAGAAAAATGCATTCTTCCATCTAAGAAAT